>NC_086445.1:584319826-584642326 GCF_028390025.1 Pseudophryne corroboree | reverse complement strand
AAGGCCATTAACCAAACTACACCAACGTACATCACTTTGCTTATCTCAAAATATCTCCCAACCCAACCTCTTCGCTCTTCACAAGACCTGCGTCTCTCATCCACACTCATTACTCGCTCCCACTCACGATTGCAGGACTTTCATCGGGCTGCACCCACTCTGTGGAATGCCCTACCACGCACAATAAGACTCTCCTCTAGTCTCCAAACCTTCAAGCGTTCCCTGAAAACTCACCTCTTTAGGCAAGCATATCAAATTCCAGAACCGCCCATATAACTTTCCTAAACCTTCCTATCAAATTGCATCCACTCTGTACAGTCCACACATATCCTCACATGTCTTCTCATTCTATGCAATAGATAGCACCTTTCCTTGTGTACACATGCCTATTTCCCTATAGATTGTAAGCTTGCGAGCAGGGCCTTCCTACCTCTATGACTGTTATCACCCAGTTTGTTGTTGTTATTTCAAATTGTAAAGCGCAAATGAATTTGCTGCGCTATATAAGAAACTGTTAATAAATAAATAATAAATAAACTTATTCAGTAAGGATTGCAGATTCTGCTTTTTAGCAGAACCAGCAATCCCTTCAATTGCATGCTGGGGGCCGCCTATCGCAGGGCAAGGCCGCCCAGCATGCTACCAGCCGCCCACCCACTGCGATCACGCTCTAATTGTGATCGCAACGCAATTATAGCGTGGTCGCAGAAACTATGGAAGTATCCTTGCGCCGCAGCCTGGCTGCGACGGCAGGAGTCCCGCTGCCATTTTTTCGACTGGAGTGGCTGTGTGTGACGACAATCAGCCGCCGTGAAAATGCTGACAACATGCCCCTGTTTCCCTGACGCCACCCCAAAAACACTTGGTTACTGTCCCCCACACGTCCAGCGAACCCCTTTGCCTGTCAATCAGCCCCTGATTTAAAAAAATGCAGTTGCAGAAAAATATCTTATAGGATGGGGTAAATAACAGGCATTTGTAGGAACATTTTCAGACAGCTGTTTCATGGCCAATTTAAAGGGCTGATATGAGCACCAACTAGGGTAATTGACAGACATTATTGTACCTTGGCATGACAAGAAATTGGGGTATTTAATAGACACAAAACAAAAGGTTTGACAGTAATTTTTTTGCTATATGTAGGAAACCAATGCTGTAGTAAACTGAAATACTTTCCCAGAAAATTCAAATAGATGTAGGAAAACAACTGATCCAACAGAAAATAAAGGTTATTTGACAAAATGCAGTTTCCTGTGGGAGTTGTGTGCCTGTCGTTAAATTACCCCTGAATTCCCTGTCTGAAAATGACCCCAGTCCGCCATCTGTAGCAGGTGGCTGCATCATTTCTTGATACAGTCACATATTAAAACACCATATTGAGATGCACATTTCTTATACCTGCAACTCAACATAACCATGTAAGAACACAATTATGTTATGTGTGTATTCGGGTCACAAATTGTACTAATATCTACTATATAAGCAGTAAGATGACCTTATAACCCTCTCGTCTGGACTGGCTTGTCGGGTGGGATGTATCATACATTGCCTATTGCATGCGATACATCTCACCACTTATCGCATGCATAGCATTGTTTATTAAAGCTGTATGCATGAAAAACTGCAAATAGAAAAGCAAAGGACAGCACTTCCAATAAGAGCTTTCCTTTGCATTGTGAGGCTTTCCGGGTTTATGACCCGGGAGTCTTAATGCGTATGCGTGGCCTGATTCCGATTTGTATGGCACTGTACAGCTAAAATGCTAGCGCTGCAGGAGGCGTCTGTAGGAAATAGATGTATCCTGCATGCATTTGTGCTCCGAGTGCCTCGTTCCAAGATACAGCATCAGATTATCATCGTGACCATCGTTCACCATTCACATTGGTCTCAGCTCTCAGCCAGTCTGCATAAGCCGAAGCTAACTCAGACTTGCCGTCGGAACTGGTCAGCTGGGTCCAGGAAGTTGGCACCCCCAGGACTCTGTATGCCCAAAAAAACAGGGACAGCACCCCCATGTTTTGCAGAATTATTCCATCACCAACCCCCTCCTCCCACCGTTTTCCCCCAAACGTCACAGCATGTCACTCATGCTGTGGCTAATAGGGGACTGCTAGCAAATCATGCAGGGCCCATTCTGCACAAGCGCAGAATGGGTCCCGCTTGTGTGCGGTGCACCTACCATCAGAGATGTAAGTAAACCACCGGGACCACAGAGTGTACTGTGATTCTTTTCAGTGGAGGTCCTGTGAGTGCTGCCTTATTCCACATCATATTTTGGTATTGTTTGAACCCAGGAGGGAACCAGGGCAGGATATACTCGGCACGTACAGTGTGCAGGCTCCTTAAGTCCAAGTCCAAAATTACTATATGTATATAAATATAGAAAGTTGGTGTTCCAGTCATGCTTCTGCGGAACTTGACTCCGCCCAAGTTATGCAACGCAACGGAATCTGACTCTGCAGAGGCAGAGATTCTCACGGGATGTGGCGCAGATGAGACTGTGGTTATCCTACGTATACCACTTATCCACTGGTGTATCTATAATGGGTGCAGTGTGTGCAGTGCACATGGGCCCCTGAGTCCTGGGGGGGCCCTCACCGCATACACTGCACCCATTTTTTTAATACTCACCCCTCCGGAGTCCCACACCGACGTCACCGGCACTGTTAAAACCTCGTGAAAATGGCACAGCAGCCATTTTCCCGGAGTTCTGCGCATGCGCAGTAGAGAAAACACTGGGAAAATGCCCGCTGCACCACTTTCCAGGAGATATGCGCATCAGAGTCTGAGCCCTCTAGTTCTCAGACTCTACAACACTACCGGCAGAGAGGAGGGAGCCCGAACGGAGGAGGCTGGACACGGGCCTCCTCCTCTCTTAAAGCGTCCCTGCCCTTATCCCCAAGAATTTTCCTTGTTAATTCAAGCGCCTGTAGTTTCTTGGAAGCATCGATATGATGATCAGCAAGTCACAGGGGCAAACACAGGCATATATCTCAGGACCAGCTGCTTTTTCTTTATGTGTCTTGCTCACGAGTTAGTAGCACCAAGCACCTTTTCTCATACGTCCTAGAGGATGCTGGGGTCACCATTAGAACCATGGGGTATAGACGGGATTCGCAGGAGACATGGGCACTTTAAGACTTTGAAAGGGTGTGAACTGGCTCCTCCCTCTATGCCCCTCCTCCAGACTCCAGTTTTAGAATTGTGCCCAGTGAGACTGGATGCACTACAGGGAGCTCTACTGAGCTTCTCTGAAAGACTTTTTTTGTTAGGTTTTTTATGTTAAGGGAGGCTGCTGGCAACAGTCTCCCTGCTTCGTGGGACTTAGGGGAGAGAAGTATGACCCACTTCCAGTGAGTTCAAGGGCTCTGCTTCTGGCTACAGGACATCATTAGCTCCTGAGGGTTTGATTGCTGGGTACGCTCAGATGCTTGCTCCCACAGCCTGCCGTCACCCCCTTTCAGAGCCAGAAGTCAGAAGACAGGTGAGTAACCGAAGAAAAGGAGACTTCAGCTTCAGTGACGGCATTTATCTGAGGTACCGCGCAGCGGGCAGACGCTGCGCGCCAAGCTCCCACTCACACAGGGTGCAGGGCGCGGGGGGAGTGTGGGGGGGGGGGCAGGGGGAGTGTGGGGGGGGCGGGGGAAGGGGGCGCCCTGGGCAGCTGAAAAAACATCCTCATTAAGCCCACTGGCAAGAGGGGACATTAGTGCCGCGGCACTGTCCCAACCCCCGACAGTATACATATTGAGAAAAGCGGGATAGAAGCGCGCCATTACGGGGGCGGAGCTTCTTCCTCACAGCTCACGGCGCCATTTCCTCTTCACAGCAGAGACGCTGGTCCTCCTCATTGACAAGTACCAAAACGGAGGGGGGAGGTATATAATTGGTGCAATATATATATATGTGATAAAAGCGCTATAGGTCTGAGGCATTGTCTTGGCGTTTTCAGACCCGTTTTCTCAGCGCAGGGTTGTGAGCTGGCAAATCCCCTCTGTGTCTCTCTGACAGACTTTACTGTGGGTCTGTCTCCTATATGCCCGGAGTGTCTGTGGGTGTTTGGTGCACGAGTGTTGACATGTCTGAGGCTGAAGGCTCTTCCCAGGAGGAGGCTGTATTAGGGACACAGGCGGCTGCGGGGGTGACCCTGTCGGCACCACCGACACCTGATTGGGTAAATGTGTTGAACGCTTTGAATGCTAATGTGGCTCTTATTAGTAAGAGGCTAGATAAGTCTGAGTCGCAAACCCAGGCATGGAAGAAATCTGTGGAGAATATGTTATTCCAAAGTCAGGTCCCCTCAGGGTCACAAAAACGTACGTTGGCCCAGTTGGCAGACACTGATACCGACACGGACACTGATTCCAGTGTCTACTAGAGCGATTCCAGGTTAGACCCAAAATTGGCTAAAAGCATTCACTACATGATTGTGGCGGTTAAAGATGTATTACATATCACTGAGGACCCAGCTATCCCTGATAAAAGGGTCTGTATGTATAAAGAAAGGAAACCTGAGATAACGTTTCCTCCCTCTCATGAACTGGACACGCTATTTGAAAAAGTTTGGGAAGGTCCTGACAGAAAGTTTCAGATCCCTAAAAGAATTATGGCAGCTTATCCGTTTCCCTCGACGGATAGGGAAAAGTGGGAGTCACCCCCCACCGTGAACAAGGCCTTGTCTCGTTTCTCTAAAAAGGTGGCTCTCCCGTCACATGACACGGCGGCCCTTAAGGATCCTGCGGATCGTAAACAATAAACTACGTTGAACTCCATTTATGTGACCACGGGTACACTACTCCGACCTGTCATTGCGTCTGTGTGGGTAAGTAGTGCTATTGAAAAGTGGGCAGATAACTTGTCATCTGATATAGATACCCCAGATTGGGATGGCATCCTTTTGACGCTGGGTTATATCAAGGACGCTGTAGCATACCTTAAGGAAGCTGCGAGAGATATTGGTCTTTTGGGATCAAAGGCCAATGCCATGGCTTTCTCAGCTAGGTGTGCGTTGTGGATTCACCAATGGAATGCTGATGCTGACTCCAAGAAAAGTATGGAATCTCTACCATATAAAGGTAAGGCCTTATTTGGAGACGGCCTTGATGACTTGATATCTACGGCTACCGCGGGTAAGTCATCCTTTTTACCTTATGTTCCTCCACAACAAAAGAAACCGCACCATTATCAGATGCAGTCCTTTCGGACCATTAAATTCATAAAGGGCCGAGGTTCTTCCTTCCTTGCTACTAGAGGAAGGGGAAGAGGTAACCGATTTCCAGCCTTGTCAGGCTCCCAGGAGCAGAAGTCCTCCCAGGCTTCTGCCAATTCCACCACATGACGTTGGGGCTCCTGTGCAGGAGTCCGCACCGGTGGGGGCCCGTCTCAAACTCTACAGTCATTTTTGGGTTCGTTCGAACCTAGATCCTTGGATTTTACAAATAGTATCCCAAGGGTACAAGCTGGAGTTTCAAGACGTCCCCCCTCGCCGGTTTTTCAAATCGGCCTTACCAGCTTTTCTTCCGGACAGGGAGGTAGTTTGCGACGCAATACAAAAATTGTGTCAAAATCAAGTTATCGTCAAGGTTCCCCAGTCACAACAGGGAGAAGGTTTTTATTCGAGCCTGTTTGTGGTCCCGAAGCCGGACGGCTCAGTCAGACCAATCCTAAACCTGAAATCCCTGAATTTGTACCTAAAGAGATTCAAATTCAAGATGGAGTCTCTCAGAGCAGTGATCTCCAGTCTGGAGGAAGGGGATTTTATGGTGTCGGTGGAGATAAAAGATGCCTACTTACATGTTCCCATTTATCCTCCGCATCAGGCTTACCTGAGATTTGCAATTCAGGATTGTCATTACCAATTTCAAACGTTACCGTTTGGTCTATCCACGGCTCCGAGGATTTTCACCAAAGTGATGTCGGAGATGATGGTTCTCCTTCGCAAGCAGGGAGTCACAATTATCCCATACTTAGACGATCTCCTGATAAAGGCGAGATCCAGGGACCAGTTTGTCCGAAACGTTGCACTCTCCATGACAGTTCTTCAATAACATGGTTGGCTCCTAAACTTGCCAAAATCACAGTTGATTCCGACGACGCGGTTGTCGTTTTTGGGAATGATATTGGACACAGAACTACAGAGAGTCTTTCTTCCTGTGGAAAAGGCTCTGGAACTTCAGAGTCTGGTCAAACAAATTCTGAAACCAGCAAGAGTGTCAATCCATCAATGCATGCAGTTGCTGGGGAAGATGGTTGCGGCCTATGAGGCCATTCAGTTTGGCAGGTTCCATGCCAGAGTGTTCCAGTGGGACCTGTTGGACACATGGTCCGGGTCCCATCTACACATGCACCAGAGGATAATCCTGTCTTCCAAGACCAGGGTATCACTCCTGTGGTGGCTGCACAGCTCTCACCTCCTAGAGGGGCACAGGTTCGGGATACAGGACTGGATCCTAGTGACCACGGATGCAAGCTTCCGAGGTTGGGGAGCAGTCACAGGGGGAGAAAACTTCCAAGGAAGATGGTCAAGTCAGGAAGCTTGTCTCCACATAAATGTTCTGGAGCTAAGGGCCGTCTACAACGGCCTACTACAAGCGGAACATCTTCTTCGTGGTCTGCCTGTACTGATCCAGTCGGACAATGTAACAGCAGCAGTGTACATAAACCGTCAGGGCGGAACAAAAAGCAAAGCGGCGATGGCAGAAGCCACAAAGATTTTCTGCTGGGCGGAAAAGTATACAGGCGCTCTGTCAGCAATCTTCATTCCAGGAGTGTACAACTGGGAAGCAGACTTCCTCAGCAGACACGATCTCCATCCAGGAGAGTGGGGACTCCACCAAGAATCTTTGCAGAGGTGACAGGTCGTTGGGGAGTTCCTCAAGTAGACATGATGGTTTCTCGTCTCAACAAGAAGCTTCAGAGATATTGTTCCAGGTCAAGGGACCCTCAAGCGATTGCAGTGGATGCTCTGGTGACACCGTGGGTGTTTCAGTCGGTGAATGTGTTCCCTCCACTTCCTCTCATTCCAAAAGTTCTAAAGATCATAAGAGAACAAGGGTCCGTGCGATCCTCATTGTTCCAGACTGGCCAAAGAGGGCTTGGTATCCAGATCTTCAGGAATTACTCATCGGAGATCCCTGGCCTCTTCCTCTGCGCGAGGACCTGTTACAACAGGGGCCGTGCGTGTATCAGGACTTACTACGGCTGCGTTTGACGGCGTGGCAGTTGAACGCAAAATCCTAGCCCGTAAGGGTATTCCCAATCCCAGTGAAGTCATTCCCACACTTATTCAGACCAGAAAAGGGGTAACGTCTATACATTACCAGCGTATTTGGAGGAAATATGTTTCTTGGTGTGAATCCAAGAAGGCTCCTACGGAAGAGTTTCAGCTAGGACTGTTTCTCCATTTTCTACAAGCAGGTGTAGATGCGGGCCTAAAATTGGGCTCAATTAAGGTTCAGATTTCAGCCTTATCGATTTTCTTTCAGAAACAATTGGCCTCCCTTCCAGAAGTTCAGACTTTCGTGAAAGGCGTATTGCACATCCAACCTCCGTTTGTGCCTCCAGTGGCACCATGGGATCTTAATGTGGTGTTGCAGTTTCTTCAATCACATTGGTTTGAACCTTTAAGGAAAGTGGAGTTGAAATTCCTCACTTGGAAAGTGGTCATCCTGTTGGCCTTGGCATCTGCAAGGCGGGTGTCTGAGTTAGCGGCCTTGTCTCACAAGAGCCCTTATTTGATCTTCAATGAAGATAGAGCTGAATTGAGGACACGTCAGCAATTTTTACCGAAGGTGGTTTCCTCTTTCCACATAAACCAACCTATTGTGGTTCCTGTGGCTTCTGACGCCTTCGTTGAGTCAAAATCTCTGAATGTGGTCAGAGCTTTGAAGATTTATGTCGCCAGAACGGCTCAGATTAGGAAAACAGAGGCTCTGTTTGTCCTGTATGCTCCCAACAAGGTTGGGTGTCCTGCTTTCAAGCAGACCATTGCGCGCTGGATCTGTAACACGATTCAGCAGGCCCATTCCACGGCTGGATTACCATTACCGGAATCAGTGAAGGGGTCTCAGCTTTGCAACTTTGCCGAGCAGCTACTTGGTCGGGGTCAAACACTTTTGCAAAGTTCTACAAGTTTGACACCTTGGCCGATGAAGACCTTAAGTTCGGTCAATCGGTGCTGCAGAGTCGTCCGCACTCTCCCGCCCGTTCTAGAGCTTTGGTATAACCCCATGGTTCTAATGGTGACCCCAGCATCCTCTAGGACGTATGAGAAAATAGGATTTTAATACCTACCGGTAAATCCTTTTCTCTTAGTCCGCAGAGGATACTGGGTGCCCGTCCCAGTGTGTACTGTATCTGCAGTTAATAGTTCTGGTTACACATATGTTGTGTTACGTTTATTGTCAGCATGTTGCTGCAATTGTTCATGCCGTTGGCCTGTGTTCTGTTGAATGCCATGTTGTGCGGCATGGTTGAGGTGTGAGCTGGTATGAATCTCACCTTAGTTTAACAATAAATACTTTCCTCGAAATGTTCGTCTCTCTGGGCACAGTTCCTATAACTGGAGTCTGGAGGAGGGGCATAGAGGGAGGAGCCAGTTCACACCCTTTCAAAGTCTTAAAGTGCCCATGTCTCCTGCGGATCCCGTCTATACACCATGGTTCTAATGGTGACCCCAGCATCCTCTACGGACTAAGAGAAAAGGATTTACCGGTAGGTATTAAAATCCTATTTTTTTTTTCTGTTAAAACCTATGTGTTTTTGGAGTCGTGATCGCAAAAAACAGGGCATTTTATCACCCATTTTTTTTGTTTTGCCTGCCTCAAGCACTGTCCCTCCATTCCAACCCCCCACAACAGTCAGGACCGTAACTACGAGTGTGCGAGCGGTGCCGCTGTGCAGAGAGCAGAGCTCTGTGGGTGGCACTGTTGCTGCCCCACGGTCCCTATATTTAGCAAGCATTATGCACCCTGCAGACAGAATTGTTGCTGCAAAGTCGGCGGAGCATCTTTTACTTGGAGTGACCTGAAGACTCCTTGGGCAATGCTTCAGTTACCAGTGTCACTCCCAGCTGTGATTGCCCAGCCTCCTTAATGATGATAACATTGGTCAGGTGGTGTTCCTGTGGCTGGCACAGGGTGGAAATCAGCCCTGTTACGGCACTGGCTGCAGTGTCCAGTAGTGGGGTCAAGAGTTAGGATGCCCCTCTGACTCAGTGCTCTACTTAGCATGGGCAAACAAGCCCGTTAGTAGAAAGTATCGTGGCTTCATTTGCAAATCAGGTACCAGCTTCTGACATCCTCTGAATAACCTTTCATATCGGTGCCAGGCAGAATGTTTTATTTCTTTTTTTCTTTTTTGGAAATTGCTATTTTCTATTCATTGCATCTCTGAACGTTTTTATTAATATTTAAATATGCATGTCCCATTTGTAGTCATTTTACTGTATATAAGCTCCACTATGGCATAGTATACAACATTATGGGCATGATTCGGAGTTGGAGTGATGTTGTTAGTCTGCTGTAACAAATTGTAAGGTGAACAACCTTTAGTATATACAATTGTAACTGTTAATAAGGACAAATAGTATGAACCATGTATCACTTTGTACAGTGTATTAAAAATGTATTGGGTGTTTCTGCCCGTTTACAGGGGGCTGGCTATAATTGGTTGCTATGGGCATCATCACCAGTTCTAAAACACTCCCACCTTAGTAAATTTACCCCTGAATATTCAGTTGTGGTGGACTGTGAGCATTCCGTTGTGGTGGACTGTGAGCATTCCGTTGTGGTGGACTGTGAGCATTCCGTTGTGGTGGGCTGTGAGTATTCAGCTGTGATGGGCTGTGGGTATTCAGGTTCAGAAGTGATGCTAGTGTGCTGGAAACTGGGTGGGCATGTGTAGCCTCTATGGATTAGGTGAGGCTGGACACAGGAGTGATTGAGTAGGCTCTGAAGATAGAAACAGACTAGGTTACCGGCTAGTTGCACTTGGTTATAGGGCTATAACACGTTATCAGCTGAATGCCGGACTGGAACTCACTAATTCACAAAAGTATCAGTCTCGAACCGGGTAAGCTCTGGATGCCGTGCTTAGACCGGCTAATTCACTCGGGCTGAAACTGGGTTGTGCTCTGGGTACCAGTCTGTTTCCGGCTAATGTGCTCAGATACTGGGCTGGAACTGGGTATGTGCTGGATGCCGGGCTGGAACTGGCCAGTACGCTCAGATACCAGACTGGAACTGTGAGTAATCAGCTGTGGGCTGTGAGTATTCAGATGTGAGCTGTGAGTATTCAGTTGTGGTGGGCTGTGAGCATTCAGTTGTGGTGGACTGTGAGCATTCAGTTGTGGTGGGCTGTGAGTATTCAGCTACGATGGGCTGTGAGCATTCAGTTGTGGTGGGCTGTGAGCATTCAGTTGTGGTGGACAGTGAGTGTTCAGTTGTGGTGGGCTGTGGGTATTCAGTTGTGGTGGATAGTGAGTATTCAGTTGTGGTGGGCTGTAAGTGTTCAGTTGTGGTGGACTGTGAGCATTCAGTTGTGGTGGGCTATGAGGATTCAGTTGCGGTGGGCTGTGGGTATTCAGTTGTGGTCTCACCTTGTGTTGTTTATTTGCCCAGAACACTGCTGTCTCCTTGGCATTGGTATTTTTATTTTTCTATAGTTATGCTGACATTTTCTTTCTGAAGCACTTTTCAATAATGGTTAAAAATAACAAGGCAATAGCTAAAAAATACTAACAAGCAACAAGCAATTAATCCTTTTATTACAAAAAATGCGTATAAACATAATACATTTACCAATACAATGCACTCCAAATAGTGTAGTGTAGACAGTTCTGATTGGTTCTGTGGTTGACACACGGTGCAGGAAACTCGGTTGATGTAATATAAAATTTAATTGAAGGGGTCGCGCTAAAAGAACCAGTTTAATAAATTTATACACCAGACAACATGTAATTATGAATATTTAATTTTTTACACATTAAGAACACACATATATACAAGGTGTATGCTGTAACAAATTGTAAGGTGAACAACCTTTAGTATATACAATTGTAACTGTTAATAAGGACAAATAGTATGAACCATGTATCACTTTGTACCATGAACTTTGTATCAATTCAGATTGTGCAAATGACTCAATGTCCTTAAGAGCCAAATATATAGTAAAACAAGTGTCCAGTCCCAATTAAAACAGTTATTCAAGATTAATTTGAAAATAGGAGACTGGGATTTCTGGGATAATCAATTTAGCTGACAGTCTTAATAGGACTCTCTTCGTAATTACTATTAATCACAGGGAATCCCGTTTGATACCTACGAACTATCAGTGTCTCACATTGCTGGCCCTGCAGACGAAAATTGTCAGCCGCATGAGACACTGCCGCTAGGGAGCTGATTCGGTGCACGAGTAGGCGCACACCACCGGCCCGGCAGATGAGAACCATCAGCAGCATTTAACACTGACATCAGGAAGCCGCATCGGCATATCAGTGCTGAACACCGCTGACCCAGCAGACGAAAAACTGTCAGCTAAATTGATTATTGCCGCCAGAAAGCTGCTCCGACCCGTGGATAGTGAGGCTGCCAGCTATAAGCTGTGTGTGCCCGAGGACGCTCGGGTCACAACCATCTCCTCATACCTGCAAATAGGTCCCCGACACAAGCAATATTTGGGACAGAGTGAGTATAGCTATTAGCGACTGGCAAACCTATATATATGCAGCAAATGAAAAACAAATGAGCAATATTTAAATTCCCCAGCCGGTAACTATATATTATTTTAATCTATACGGGAATCCCAGTCTCCTATTTTCAAAGTCATCTTGAATAACTGTTTTAATTGGGACTGAACACCTGTTTTACTATATATTTGGCTCTTGAGGACATTGAGTCATTTGCACAATCTGAATTGATACAAAGTTCATGGTACAAAGTGATACATGGTTCATATTATTTGTCCTTATTAACAGTTACAATTGTATATACTAAAGGTTGTTCACCTTACAATTTGTTTATATATGTGTGTTTGTAATGTGTAAAAAATTAAATATTTGTAATTATATGTTGTCTGGTGTACAAATTTATTAAACTGGTTCTTTTCAGGGCCGTCTTTTCGTATGGGCTCAATGGGCTCTTGCCCAAGGGCCCCAGGAGTAAAAGGGCCCTAGGATGATAGCTGAGGGTCCCCTCTTTCCAGGGGTACCAGATTTTTGAAAATCGGCCCTGAGGAACCAGAGATATCCGACTTCAAAGCAGTGGTCCCCATCCAAGCCTGTTAATTGCTCTTCCCAGCCAGATATCTCGAGTTCTGTTTGACTTAGAGTTTTTCTGAGGGTATACTCCAAAAGCTGGGACTCTCCTCTTCTGGTGAACAATGTCAGCTTTTCTCTACTATGCTCAGAACCAGAGATATCAGCTTTCAAGCAGCAGGTCCCTGCTCCAGCTCCACATGCCTAATATGCAGTTTTATATTTTCGTCGGTGGATTGCTCTGGTTCCTGAACTCTGATCCCCAAGTCCCCAGTACCTCCTGAAAGGTTGGACTCTCTGGTTTTAAAGTTAGGAAATCTATTTCCAAGAACTAGAGATATCTGCAGTAAAGCAAGCTGCCCTCCCACCAGAAAATTATGAATATTAAGCCCACTCCACTATTGACCCCTCCCCTGTGTATTAAACACCCCTGCCACCCTGGAAATCATGTACCGGGGCCCCTTCATTCAGCCCAATGCCCCCTTCTACAGTTTAGTGTTCTCCTTCCTGACCCATCTGTGCAGTTAAGGAGTAATTAGCAGAAATTATTTCTCCAGGTCCCACATACTGAGCGAAAGATAGAACACCCCTTCTGCCCGCGGAACTTCAAAGCTGCTGCTGATAGAACCCCCCACCCCTACCGCTGATGGGTGGGTAGGGGGCCCAGTGCATTGCTGTGCCCAGGGGCCTACACTGCTGTTAAGACGGCTCTGTTTTTTTTAGCGCGACACCTTCAATTAAATTTTATATTGTTTTATTTCTGAAGCTGGTACAGACAGGCTTCTGGGGTCAGACGAAATAAGAACCGTTTAATTAACAATTTTATGTCTAGGAGATGACAGTATTTTAGCAAATAGCGTTTAACATACATCAACCTGCGCCATTAGGTTTTGTTTTTTTTGTCTTGTACTCTGTTGATGTAAGCACGTCTTGCGCATGAGGAACACAGAGAGATTATAATATTTTTAGGAATATTTATTGAAGATTTGCGTGGAAGAAATATTGCAATTTAATTAAACTTGAAACAGTCTAGGTTTGACCAAAGTCTGTGCTTAGGAAATAACTGAAACAGATGACAGCATGAAGTATTTACTTGAACCAGACTGGAACCAGTGAGGCAACTGGAATTGGAGTCTGCTTGGAAGCTGTTATACTTGAACCGGACTGGAACCAGAGAGACAGCAGGAACTGGAGTCAGCCTGGAAGCTGATATACTTGCACCGGACTGGAACCGGAGAGACAGCTGGAACTGGAGTCAGCCTGGAAGCTGATATAACTGAACTGGACTGGAACCTGAGAGACAGCTGGAACTGGTGTCAGCCTGGAAGCTGATATACTTGAACCGGACTGGAACCGGAGAGACAGCTGGAACTGTAGTCAGCCTGGAAGCTGATATAACTGAACCGGACTGGAACTGGAGAGACAGCTGGAACTGGAGTCAGCCTGGAAGCTGATATGACTGAACCGGACTGGAACCGGAGAGAGAGCTGGAACTGGAGTCAGCCTGGAAGCTAATATACTTGAACCGGATTGGAACTGGAGTCAGTCTGGAAGCTGATATCCTTGAACCGGACTGGAACCGGAGAGACAGCTGGAACTGCAGTACACGCAAGTAGACACTGGATGGATTGCTCTGGGACTGGAATAGCAACACACTCTAGAATACACTGGAGAGAAAACTTAGCTCCTGGAATCACAGTACATGTGCAAGTACTTAATGCTGGAAACACTTAGCTGGCAATGCTGCTGGAATCACAATACAGGTGCAAGTACTTAGTGCTGGAAACACAGTGCTGGTAATGCTGCTGGAGTCTTAAGGGCCCTTTACATATGGCGATGTGCTGCCGAGGTGCCCGACGGCGACTCGGTGACGGGGGAAGTGAAGTTTCTTCACTCCCCCGTCACACGGCTCCATAGCAATGTATGCTAATATCATACCTCCCAGCATGACCCTCACCAGGAGGGACACAATGCTCTGCTCATGAACTTCCCTATTAATTTATGATTGGTATCACCTGCGCTGAAACACCTTTCTTAACCATTAACCTGGTCAAAACAGGTGACAGCAATCCTAAATTAAGAGAAAAGTCCAGAAACAGAGCATTGTGTCCCTCCTGGAGAGAGTCATGTTGGGAGGTATGTAATATGGACGAGATTGTCCATATTGGCCTGCATGTATAAGCGACCCGGCACCGACGATAAACGAGAGCGGGGCCGCGCATCTTTCATCGTTGGTGCCTACACACTGAGTGATATGAACGAGTTCTTGTTCATTAATGAACGAGAACGTTCATATCGTTCAGTGAAATCGCCTAATGTGTAGGGCTTATTAGTGTAGGTGAAATACTTGGAGCTGAATCACAGTGCTGGTAATGCTGCTGGAACTTGGGATTGCTGGTAATAAACAGGACAATAGGAACATGAGACGAACACTGGAGTCTGAGCCTGAATGCAGTTGAGATAGCGACGTTGTTCTGGGCAATTAGCTAGAGCTCTGTCTCGCCCTTTTATCCCCCTTGCTGGTTGTACATTGGACAGCGGAGTCATGGTTGGAGGACTTGTGATCAGCTGATCCACAGCAACATGGCGGCACCTGTGACAACGGGGGGCCCGGAGCAAGGTTCAGGCGTGACGGAGCAAGTGCAGCAGGAGGCAGAATGAAGGGTGCACTGGTAAGACATGAGACGCTAAGTCCCTGTTCCTGACAGTACTGACCAGTAATAGGCCAAAACAGTGAGATATTTGACAGTATTTTATAATTCTGGACTTTAAAACAGACATTGCAGTTTTCTCCTCAAGTTTGTTGAATAAGACCAAAGTAATCCCTAGAGCGAGAGAGAGAGAGAGTTTGTGCATGTGTGTGCGTGTGTATATAGACATCCATTAGTTATGAGCAATGATGATAACAATTTGATTAGATTTTTCTGACTGGTAGAATCAATTAGTGGTGAACACAGTCTGCAAATAGAGTTTTCTTTCAGTCTTTAAAATACAGATAAAATGTGACATTTAAGGTCCCTTATGATTAATTTTAATACATGTAGAATTTGCTTCTGTATTTATAGAAATTGCATATTTATTGAATACCATGGCCTGAAGTTTATTCCAAAACAAAACACGTATTTATTTCCATTGCAAACATTTTTTGGTATTTGTATGATTGTGTAGGTATTCCATTCATACTATTCTTATACAAGTGATGTAGGGGTATATTTATCCCATTTGCATTTTAAAGTGAAAATGAATATTTTTTTTGCATAGTTATTAAACAGCTCTTGCCAGGAAACGTGCTCACATAAAAGCCTGTCCTGACGAAGAGCTTGAAGCAGTGTGATAGTGTAACTCTATCAGGCTGCTTCATGGTTCAGGCCCCGGCAGCCAATACACATTCGCAACTGTTGGCTGTCGCATGCATGACCAGCTCTTTGGTCATGCATGCGGTATCCAGTAGATCCATTTTCCAGTAGATGGATATCCTGGAGATGGCATATCCTGTCAGGGCCAAGTTCCAGAATATGAAGCATTCCGGAGTTTGGTAAATCTGACCACTTAGGTTTCTATGGGTGCTGCAGCTGCAGTCGAAAATGGAGGGACTGCATAGTATATCCTTAATGTTGAAGCGTATCCATTTTCAGGGAATATCACTACAGCATTACTTAATAGGCTCAATAGACATATTTGTTTTACCAATGGAAGAGTGGAAATTATAGAAAACTCTGCCGTTGCTCTAGGTATATTATGTTTTATTATATATACATAATCAGCAGCGGCTTCTACCTTTGGTGGGCAAGGGGGCTGCCGCTGCCTGTGTTGCAGAGGTGAGAGCCACCGATCCCGTCTAGCCGGGTCCCGGCGCCTGCGCAATGGATCTGGCAGGCGCTGGGACCTGCACATTGAATCTGGCAGGAACTAGGACCTGCGCATGTATACAAGCAGTGGTTTGTGTGCGCATGTGCATACCCCTGACTTCTATGGGCTGCATCAGCTGCAGCACATAGAAGCCGGGTAGGGCTGACGATGAGGCAGGGAGTGGCTTCCAACAGGAAGCCAGCTCTCTGCTTATTGCAGCCTGGTCTGTCAGTTCCGGAGGGAGGATACACCTCCCAATGGGACTGCCTATCCTGCAGGTGACTGGCAGGTAAGTCTTCCAATAGGAAGTCACTACCAGTCACAGTGAAGCCAGTGCAGTCACGGACTGCATCTGGCTTCATTGATGCTGGCAAATTTTACCTGGGGAAGGGGGGGGGGGGGCTGCAGCCCATAGGCAAAATCCGCCTCACATTTCTTGATATTACATTAATATATACCAGAGCCACAGTTATAATTTTTAATTTGTCTGTATTTAATTAGATTATTTTTGTTGTTGTCAAAAAAAAGAGTTATTGCTTCATACACATTACAATTTTGATCTGACAGAAACCTGGGCAGTGCGTGGGCAATGTAAGTTTGTTGTAAGAAAATTAGGCTTTAATTGCACAATTGCAAAAGACAAATTTTTGTCATATTAACTTTTTTTTTATGTGATTATATTGCATTGATTCTTACCCTCACATCATACTTGCCTACTGTTTGAACTTCTACTCCATGAACTACAGGAGGATATGTCAAGTGCTGGGGGCATGAAAACACAAATCATGGGCTGGATCCAGTAGTGTATACTACTTCCAATATTCTGAAGTTACTAACACATTCCATGCAAGTATGTCACGCATGTCAGGCTTTTGGAATGTTGCGTTCATGCAAAAAACTCTAGGTTCAGAAGTGATGCTAGTGTGCTGGAAACTGAGTGGGCATGTGTAGCTTCTATGCATTAGGTGAGGCTGGACACAGGAGTGATTGCGTAGGCTCTGAAGCTAGAAACAGACAAGGTTACCAGCTAGATGCACTCGATTATAGGGCTATAACACGTTATCAGCTGAATGCCGGACTGGAACTCACTAATTCACTAAAGTATCGGTCTCGAACCGGGCAAGCTCTGGATGCCGTGCTTAGACTGGCTAATTCACTCAGGCTGAAACTGGGTTGTGCTCTGGGTACCAGTCTGTTTCCGGCTAATGTGCTCAGATACTGGGCTGGAACTGGGTATGTGCTGGATGCCGGGCTGGAACTGGCCAGTACGCTCAGATACCAGACTGGAAATGGTATCAGGGTAACTAGGCTGGATTATAATGTTTTTCTCCTTCGTCCTAGAGGATGCTGGGGACTCCAAAAGGACCATGGGGTATAGACGGGATCCGCAGGAGACATGGGCACACTATAAGACTTTGAATGGGTGTAAACTGGCTCCTCCCTCTATGCCCCTCCTCCAGACCTCAGTTAGATTCTGTGCCCAGAGGAGACTGGTCACACTCTAGGGGAGCTCTTCTGAGTTTCTCTAAAAATACTTTTGTTAGGTTTCTTATTTTCAAGGAGCACTGCTGGCAACAGGCTCCCTGCTTTGTGGGACTGAGGGGAGAGAAGCAGACTTACTTCGGTGAGACTGATAAGCTCTGCTTCTTAGGCTACTGGACACCATTAGCTCCAGAGGGTCCGATCACTTGGGTCGCCTAGCTGCTCGCTCCCGGAGCCGCGCTGCCGTCCCCCTCGCAGAGCCAGAAGATCGAAGACAGGTGAGTAACCGAAGCAAAGAAGACGTCTGAAGGTGGCAGAAGACTTCAGTCTTCCTGAGGTACCGCCCAGCGGTCGCGCTGCGCGCCATTGCTCCCGATCACACAGGCACTGCATGGGTGCAGGGCGCAGGGGGGGCTCCCTGGGCAGCAATAAAAACCTCATTTATAGGGACTGGCAGCTATATACAGTGCATAGACACTGTTAGGAGACCCCCGCCAGTATAATGAATAGCGGGACCGAAGCGAGCATGTAGGGGGCGGGGCTTCATCCTTCAGCTCTGACCAGCGCCATTTTCTCTCCACAGCTTGCTGCAGAGACGCTGTTCCTGGCCGTTCACTGCTGTCAAGTAACAGGGTGATAAAAACAAGGGGGTGCACATAAAATTGGTTTTGGTTGTTTATATAAACAAGCGCTTATAGGTCTGGGGCATTGTGCTTTTTTTAGACCGGTGGGGCGCTGGGTGTGAGCTGCAAACTCCTTCTCTGTCTCTCTGAAAGGCCTTATTGTGGGTCTGTCCCCTTTAGCCCAGTGTGTCTGGGGGTGTCTGGGGGTGTCGGTAGGTCGGTAGGTGTGTGTCGACATGGCAGAAACTGAATGCTCTTCCCCGGAGGAGGTTAGTGTGAGAGCTGAACAGAATGAAGGAGTGACTGTCGGCACCGCCGACTGTGGATTGGGTTGAGATGTGGAGTGTGTTGAATAACAGTGTGGCTTTGTTGCATAAGAGGTTAGACAAATCCGAGTCTCAGAACCAAGCATGGAGACAATCCATGGGACGACTGTACTGTGAGTAGTTTTTCTGGAAAAAGGGAATAATCACGCCGATTATTATCTCAAATTTTGCCTTTGGAATTTTTATTGTACTTTTAAATTTTTACTTTTTTATTTTTTCTGTCACCATGTGTGGTGATTTCTTTGTATGAATTTGGACTATGTCTGGAATAAAAAACCTGTTTTAGAAAGAATGATTTTTTTTATGACTCTGGTCTGGCATTTGGGAGAAAGAGTTCCTTTTCCTCTTGTGGATCCACCAAAGGGATACCAGTGAATCTATTTAAAGAAACCTTTATAGGAGTCATTCATCGTTTACTGAGTGAGTTGGGGTACGCACCTGAGGATTTTTGTTGATATAAAGAAACCGTTATATGAATGTTCTGGCTTTGCTCTGTGTAAGTGAGGGTACGCATTGAAATTGCCTCAGACGCTACCCCTACGTGTTTACAGTACCCCATGTGGTGTGAGATTCAGGCACGCTTAATTACGTGAACCTAACCTGAGGGGATTGGTGAAAAAAACTAGCAATAAAGATACCTTTACGGGAACCCACTTACTTGTTTCTATGTGAGTGGGGTACGCCCTTAAAAACTTTCATTGTGTGGAATTCTCGATTCTAGCTGTTGTAAACGGTGCTACACATTTTTTTTCTCTCTTATTTCTCTCCATTTTGACATGAACTGGGAGCCATTTATAACGAGAAGATTCACCTGAACGAAAGGACTCATAGGCCTGCATAACCTGGAGAAGACATCGTATACCCATTTGACAAGGGATGTGTTAAGTTTCATTACCTTTTTCTTTTTTTACGCGCCCTGGACACAGATAAATACCAACACTTGCTTCTTCTATATATTGTTGTGGTACCACTCACACCGGCCCCCTCGGGGTCCCAAAAACGTTCATTTACCCAGATAGCTGACACTGATACCGACACGGATTCCGATTCCAGTGTCGACTATAATGATGCAAAGTTACATCCTAAGGTGGCTAAGAGTATTCAATACATGATTGTGGCGATAATGGACGTGTTACATATCACGGAAGACCCCGCTGTCCCTGAGACAAGGGTCTGTATGTATAAGGCGAAGAAACCGGAGGTAACGTTTCCTCCCTCTCATGAACTGAATGCCCTTTTTGAAAAAGCCTGGAAAACGCCAGACGAGAGGTGGCACATTCCCAGGAGAATTGCTATGGCATACCCGTTTCCTTCTCAGGATAGGGTTGGGTGGGAGACAACACCCACGGTAGACAAAGCTCTGGTGCGATTGTCCAAGAAAGTGGCGCTACCGTCTCCAGAAATGGCGACCCTTAAGGATCCTGCTGATCGTAGGCAGGAGGCGACCTTGAAATCGATTTATGTCATGACAGGTACACTGCTCAGGCGGTGGCTTCGGCGTGGGTGAGTAACGCGATTGAAAAGTGGGCAGATAACTTGTCATCAGAAATAGACACCCTGGATAGGGATAGCGTGCTTTTGACTCTGGGTCATATCAGGGACGCTGCAGTCTATCTGAAGGAGACGGCAAGAGATATTGGCCTTTTGGGATCAAGGGCCAATGCCATGGCAGTCTCGGCTAGAAGGGCGTAGTGGACTCATCAATGGAGTGGTGATGCTGATTCTAAGAAGGCTATGGAGGCTCTGCCCTATAAGGGTGGAGTTTTGTTTGGTGATGGCCTCGCGGACCTGGTTTCTACGGCTACCGCAGGTAAGTCCTCTTTTCTGCCTTTTGTTCCTCCACAGCAAAAGAAAACGCCCCCATATCAGATGCAGTCCTTTCGGTCGCAGAAATTCCGGAAAGGACGTGGATCATCCTTCCTTGCGGCAAGAGGTAAGGGAAGAGGGAAAAGATCGCCAGCAGTGGCAGCCTCCCAGGAGCAGAAGTCCTCCCCGGCTTCTGCCAAATCCACCGCATTACGCTGGGGCTCCCCTGAGGGAGTCCGCACCGGTGGGGGCGCGTCTTCGGCTCTTCAGTCAGGTCTGGGTTCTCTCGGGCCTGGATCCTTGGGTGCTGGAAATTGTGACCCAAGGATACAAGCTGGAGTTTCAGGACGTGCCCCCACACCAATTTTTCAAATCGGCCTTGCCAGCTTCTCTTCCGGAAAGGGAGGTAGTATGTACGGCAATACAAAATCTGTGTCAACAGCGAGTGATTGTTGAGGTACCCCCGTCACAACCGGGAGAAGGGTTTTATTCAAGCCTGTTTGTGGTCCCGAAGCGGGATGGCTTGGTCAGGCCGATTCTGAACTTAAAATCCCTCAATGTGTATTTGAAAAGTTTCAAATTCAAGATGGAATCTCTCCGAGCAGTAATCTCCAGTCTGGAGGGGGGGGGATTTTATGGTGTTAGTCGACATAAAGGATGCTTACCTACATGTCCCCATATATCCTCCTCATCACAGGCGTATCTGAGGCTCGCTGTTCAGGATTGTCACTACCAATTTCAGACATTGCCGTTTAGTCTTTCCACGCCCCCGATGATTTTCACCACGGTGATGGCGGAAATGATGGTGCTCCTGCGCAAGCAAGGGGTCACAATTATTCCGTACTTGGACGATCTCCTGATAAAGGCGAGATCACAGGAGCTGTTACTAAAAAACGTTGCGCTCTCCCTGCAGGTGATGCAACAGCATGGCTGGCTCCTAAATTTGCCAAAGTCGCAGTTGATTCCGACAACTCGGCTGTCGTTTTTGGGTATGATATTGGACACCGAACTGCAGAGGATCTTTCTTCCGTTGGAAAAAGCTCAGGAAATCCAGAACCTGGTCAAGGGACTTCTGAAACCGCCAAGAGTGTCGATTCATCACTGCACTCGAGTGCTGGGGAAAATGGTGGCGGCCTACAAGGCCATTCTGTTTGGCAGGTTCCATGCAAGAACGTTTCACTGGGACCTGCTGGACAAGTGGTCAGGGTCCCATCTGCAGATGCATCGGAAGATAAGTCTGTCCCCCAGGGCCAGGGTTTCTCTCCTGTGGTGGCTCCAAAGTCCTCACCTTCTAGAGGGTCGCAGGTTTGGCATCCAAGATTGGATTCTGGTGACCACGGACGCGATTCTCCTAGGTTGGGGAGCAGTCACACAGGGACAAAATCTCCAGGGAAAATCTCCAGCAGTCACACAGGGACAAAATTCTCCGAGGTTGGGGAGCAGTCACACAGGGACAAAATCTCCAGGGACAAAATCTCCAGGAAGCTTGTCTGCACATAAATGTGTTGGAGTTAAGGGCCATCTACAACGGCCTGCGGCAGGCGGAACAGCTTCTTCGCGGCCTACCCGTCCTGATTCAGTCGGACAACATCACAGCCGTGGCGCACATAAACCGCCAAGGCGGAACAAAGAGCAGAGCGGAGGCCACCAAGATTCTTCGCTGGGCGGAAAAACATGCAAGCGCTCTGTCAGCGGTCTTCCTTCCAGGAGTGGACAACTGGGAAGCAGACTTCCTCAGCAGACACAATCTCCATCCAGGAGAGAGGGGTCTTCATCAAGAGGTCTTTGCAGAAGTGACAAGTCGTTGGGGACTTCCTCAAATAGACATGATGGCGTCTCGCCTCAACAAGAAGCTTCAGACATATTGTTCCAGGTCAAGGGACCCTCAAGCAATAGCAGTGGACGCAGTAGTGACGCCGTGGGTATTTCGGTCGGTCTATGTGTTCCCTCCACTTCCACTCATTCCAAAGGTGATAAGGATCATAAGAAGAACAAGGGTTCAGGCGATAATCGTTGTTCCAGATTGGCCACGGAGAGCCTGGTATCTGGATCTTCGGGAATTACTCACCGGAGACACCTGGCCTCTTCCTCTAAGAGAGGATCTGTTACAGCAAGGGCCGTGCATGTTCCAGGACTTACCACGGTTGCGTTTGACGGCATGGCGGTTGAACGCCAAATCCTAGCTAGGAAGGGTATTACCGGGAAAGCCATCCCCACTCTACTTAAAGCTAGAAAGGAAGTAACGGCGAAGCATTATCACCGTATTTGGAGAAAATATGTGTCTTGGTGTGATCCAAGCAGGCTCCTACGGAAGAATTTCAGCTTCTCCACTTTTTGCAAGCAGGTGTGGATGCAGGCCTGAAGTTAGGCTCCATTAAAGTGCAGGTTTCGGCCTTATCAATTTTCTTTCAAAGGGAATTAGCCTCACTTCCAGAAGTACAGACTTTCGTGAAAGGCATACTACACATCCAACCTCCATTTGTGCCCCCAGTGGCACCGTGGGATCTTAATGTGGTGTTACAGTTCCTTTACGTCACATTGGTTTGAACCTTTACAAAAGGTTGAGTTGAAATTTCTCACTTGGAAAGTGGTCATGCTATTGGCCTTGGTGTTCGCAAGGCGGGTGTCCGAATTGGCGGCTTTGTCTCACAAATGCCCCTATCTGATTTTCCATGAGGATAGGGCGGAGTTGAGAACTCGTCAACAATTTCTGCCAAAGGTGGTTTCTTTGTTTCACATGAACCAACCTATTGTGGTGCCTGTGGCTACTGAGGCCTTGGTTGATTCAAAGTCTCTGGATGTGGTTAGAGCTTTGAAAATGTATGTAGCCAGAACGGCTCGGGTAAGGAAAACAGAGGCGCTGTTTGTCCTGTATGCGGCCAACAAGGTTGGCACTCCTGCTTCTAAGCAGACTATTGCACGCTGGATCTGTAATACGATTCAGCAGGCTCATTCTACGGCAGGATTGCCGTTACCGAAATCGGTGAAGGCCCATTCCACTAGGAAGGTGGGCTCATCTTGGGCGGCTGCCCGAGGTGTCTCGGCATTACAGCTTTGCCGAGCAGCTACTTGGTCGGGATCAAATACCTTTGCAAAGTTCTGCAAGTTTAATACCCTGGCTGATGAGGACCTCATGTTTGCTCAATCGGTGCTGCAGAGTCCTCCGCACTCTCCCGCCCGGTTTGGAGCTTTGGTATAAACCCCATAGTCCTTTTGGAGTCCCCAGCATCCTCTAGGACGAAGGAGAAAATAGGATTTTAATTCCTACCGGTAAATCCTTTTCTCTTAGTCCGTAGAGGATGCTGGGCGCCCATCCCAGTGTGGACTCTATCTGCAGTATTTGTATATAGTTATTGCTTGTGTTACACAAAGGTTGTGTTGGTAAGCGTCAGACTGTTGCTGATCGGGTTTGGTTCACACTGTTAACTGGGTTTAGTTAAATGCCATGTTGTACGGTGTGGTGTGGTGTGAGCTGGTATGTATCTCGCCCTTAGTTTAACAAAATCCTTTTCCTCGAAATGTCCGTCTCCTCTGGGCACAGTTCCTATAACTGAGGTCTGGAGGAGGGGCATAGAGGGAGGAGCCAGTTCACACCCATTCAAAGTCTTATAGTGTGCCCATGTCTCCTGCGGATCCCGTCTATACCCCATGGTCCTTTTGGAGTACCCAGCATCCTCTACGGACTAAGAGAAAAGGATTTACGGGTAGGTATTAAAATCCTATTTTTAGCTGGCTAGGATCAGTAGTGTTACGGACAGGCTGGAACTGGTATAAAATGACATTAGCTCAGTATCAGAAGACTGACCAGGGATATCAGGGGCCAAGGGACGTGGCAGAATAGCAACGTTGCATTAGCAACTTGCTAGCGCACCTGAAATGGCTTTTATACACCTGGCTGTGCTTTGATTGGTTGCCAAAATCATGTGACTGAATTTGGAATCTCATTGGTGGCTGTCTTAACCCAGTATGGCGGTGCCCAGGAGACTGAGCCAGTGGGGAAGCCGCGGGGACTCCAGACTCCTGTGTGGCCAGACTACAGGGAGGGCAGTGTGGTCTCAGCAATGGACACTGAAGCCCCCAGGAACCCAGCAAGGAGCATGCAACCCAGCGGAAGGGTAAGTGCTGGGGAGCTACAGACCTGACAACACATTGGTTATTTCAATTATAAATGATTGGATGGAACAATAGGTTAGTGACCTTTGTCCAATTTAAAGCCTAATTCCACCTTATACTTGCAATTCAGTAGAATGTTTTGTTCACTGCACTACAGAAAAAAACAGGTTGATGGATACTGTCATATATATAGAAAACATTGTTATACTGATCAATGAATCATTATTATGAGGGAAACTAGTCAGCACTTTCAGTTTCTACTTACAGTACCCGGCCTGGAGTTCTGGCTCCATACAGTGCAGTACATGCCAGAGGAACTGCAGCGTGTGTAAAGGGGCAAGAGCTGAGCCCCTTTACCAACTGACGTTTGGTATCAGTGAAAAACAGCTAGGTCAGAGTAGGAGAGAAGAAAGGTATAGAGCCGGTAAGGAGAGCGGAGGATGGCCAACTGTATAAAAAATTAAGATGTTTAGTGCGCTGATAAGCAGCCCAACGTGAACTATTCAGTGATAATAGGTGTCACCTTACACCCAGAAACAATGAACAATAACGAGAAAATCACTGAACCGTCCTTAGGCGCTGACAAATTCCAAGCTTTGGAATAATGTTCCTTTTTCTGGAGGATTATTGTGTCTACAATTTTTGTACATCCAACATGTAAATAAATAAAAGATACCAATAGTGTGATACTGTTACATACAATGAATTCTATAAATATTGCTGATATGACCCATACCGTGATATTGTCTACGTTGTGTAGACAAATTTTGCATAAACAGGAGAAGGTTTAATCCTTAATGGATGGCCACTCCAACCCCCATCCGACAGGCACGGACAGCAGACTGCGACTCAGCTTCTGCTGGGACTGGCGGTCTGCTGCACAGCGGTGGGCTGCATATAATGAGTCAGTGTGACTAACTCTAATGCCGCTGGCTGCAGGCTTCTTCACAGTGGTGGTCCCTTGTGCAATGCATAGGCTGCACCACCGCTAGTTCCGCCTCTGACCTCAGTCCACATTTTTTTAATGGGGGCTGCGGTCCTCTGTAATTTAGGGTTCTTTAAGATTCCTCTCCAATAGCCTAAGAATATACATGCACGGGCTACACAAGCGCATACAGAAGGACACTGGTAGCATTAGACTGCAGGTGAGGGTGAGAAAACCACTGCTGAGAAATAGTTGTTTCCCCCCCATCGGAACGCCAGATGAATAAATCTTAAAACATTCAAAATTATTAGAGTTGCTCTTTTCATATCAAGCAACATATGCCTTATATAATATAATTGATATATATATATATATATATATATATTGTGACAAGAACACTGGAATAGTGTTTGAGGGCAGGTATGTTTGTCCCAGGTTCTTGTCTTACATGTATTAGAAAAATGAAAACTTCTAGGAAAATGTTTCGTTTTGTCGGAACCATTTCAGTTTATTGGAAAAGCTGGATAAGGGCCTTGAAAGAGAGATAGGGCAAGTTCCAGACATTGGGCCCAGTTCGGGTCTTTGGCATCACAGAGGGCTAATCAGGGTTTCAGCTGTGTAAGAGTGTTATAGGGCTGCTAGCCTGATTAGTGTGTGCAGACTACCTGGGAAGACTGCAGGATCTCTGTGAGAGAGATACGCTTCCTTATACAAGTGAGCTAAACAGTATTGACTGGAAGGCTCTGTGTTTTTGTTTAGAGACAGTTAGGAACGTCTCGTGTTTAGTTAGTGCCGGACAGGCAAGGTATTTTCTTTTGGTGTTTGTTTTATTTTCTGTTTAATAAAACTGGTCATGGCCAGTTGCACCATAAACTGGACTTGTATGATTCCTCAGCTGCTGCAAGGTGCCATTTACCCCAGGAAACGGCACCTTGTTCCCTTACAGCGTTACAACTTGGTGGAGAATGCGAGCATGCCGTTCTGCGCATAAGTGAAAGCAGCAGCTTTATGAGGCCTGCAGAAAACAGTGGTTTATGCAGATACAGCCCAGTGTGAAGTTGCTGAGACTCACCCCTGAGTGTTTGATATATATCCTGGGTGAAAGCAGCTACAAAGCCGCCTGAAAAATCTGTCGACATGGATGAACTGCTCAAAGCCTTGCTGCAAGCTACAGCGGCTCAGCAGGAGGCCATCAGACAGCAGCAGGTGGCAATGGAGGAAAATTGGAGGCAACAGCGTCAGGATAGAGAGGCCTTAGCAGAAGTGGTGCAGAGCCTTGCAGCCCAGATTGGAGATGTGGCCGTCAGTGCTCCGACCAGCTCTAGTTCTATACGGGCCAGTCACTTCCTGCAGAAAATGACAGAGGCTGATGATGTGGAGGCCTACCTGACCATGTTTGAAAGGACTGCCGAGCGTGAGAACTGGCCGAAAGCACAGTGGGCCAGTCTGCTGGCACCTTTTCTGTCAGGTGAACCCCAAAAAGCGTACTTTGATTTAAGCCCTGCTGAGGCTCGGGACTATGATAAACTAAAGACTGAGATCCTGACCCGCCTGGGAGTCACGCTGTCAGTACGAGCACAACGGGTGCACCGTTGGGTGTACGCCATGGAGAGGCCTCCACGCTCCCAGATGCACGACCGTATTCAGCTAACAAAAAAATGGTTACAGCCAGAGACATTAACTGGTTCCCAGATGGTTGAAAGAGTCGTCATGGACCGCTATTTGAGATCTTTGCCCGTGGTCCTGTGCAAGTGGGTGAGCCATGGAAATCCGGATACAGCTGACCAATTAGTGGACATGGTAGAGAGGTACTTGGCGGCAGAGGAACTACTGATGACCACCCAGCAAACCTATAGATCCTCGACAGCGCCCTTCCGTAAAGACTGGTAAGACGGTTCTGTGGGAAAACGTTGCTGGGCGGATAAGAGAACGCAAGGCTGGAGAGACTGTAAACACT
The DNA here is from genome assembly GCF_028390025.1 of Pseudophryne corroboree. Taxonomy (NCBI): domain Eukaryota; kingdom Metazoa; phylum Chordata; class Amphibia; order Anura; family Myobatrachidae; genus Pseudophryne; species Pseudophryne corroboree. Next base: position 584,614,992 of record NC_086445.1, on the reverse strand, counting down.
GGCCCTGGAGACAAGCCAATGGGGCTAGAAAGGTCTATGCTGCCCAAACGGGTTGATAATCGTGTGGTTAAATGTTTTAGGGGTGGTATGCCAGGTCATGTTATTGCCAATTGCCCAGTCACGCAAGAACCCATGCAATGTGATGCTACCTTTGAATGTCGCAGAATGTCTTTCTTTGCTAGGTTAGCCTGTACTGTGGTACCTTCACCTGAGCTGGAAAAACAAATGTGTGACGTGTTCTTAGAGAGTAACCGGGTAGAGGCCTTGCTAGATTCAGGAAGTTTAGTTACCCTCGTGAAAGCTGGGTTAGTGAACCCCTTAAAGGTCCAGCAAATACCTATTGGGGTAACTTGCATACATGGGGATACCCAACATTATGTCACTGCTGAAGTGAATATAGAAACTTGTTGTGGGCCAGCAATTGTTAAAGTAGGACTGGTCCCCACCTTGGTGCATGAGGCCATAATAGGGAGGGATTTTCCTCATTTTTGAAAACTGTGGGAATCACGTTTATCAACAGATGTGAGACGTAAAGAGCCAGTTGATAATCACGGTGATTTTATGGGTGTACGTGTGTCTTCGGAACTTTCTGACCCTTTGCCTTTTGCTAGCTTGGCTGGGGAAGTGACAGATGGGGAGTCCAGTGAAGACCCTCTTGCTGGGAACACAGACATAGTAGTTAGAACTGAAAACGTGCCTGACCTGGAGGTAAAGAAGGATCTGTTTGCATCTGAACAGTTAAAGGATCCGACGTTAATAAAGGCTAGAGAGAATGTTAAGATTGTTAATGGGGAACCTGTGGTACCAGGTGACAGGGTTACGTATCCCCACATGGCCATGAGCTCTTGTACCACATTGTCAAAAGGGGTGAGGATGTGGTGGAACAGCTGGTAGTTCCCCAGCCTTATCGGAGAACGGTACTAGATTTAGCTCATAGTCACATTACAGCAGGACATTTAGGGGCAGAAAAAAACCACTGAATGAGTTTTACAAAGGTTCTTTTGGTTTATAAAGAAGTGTCTGAATATTGTTCTTCCTGTCCTGAATGCCAGTGTCATGCCCCTAGACCAGGAGCCCACTAGTTCCCATGCCTATTATAGAGGTCCCGTTTGACAGAATAGCCATGGATCTCGTGGGGCCCTTGTTAAAGTCCTCTCGGGGCCATCAGTATATCCTGGTAAAAATGGACTATGCCAATCGATATCCAGAGGCTGTCCCTTTACGCACTATCACAACCAAGGCGATAGCTAGGGAGCTGGTGCAGGTTTTTAGTAGAGTGGGAATACCAAAAGAAATTTTGACTGACCAAGGTACTCCATTTATGTCAAGGATCATGAAAGAATTGTGCAAATTATTTAAGGTCACTCACCTCAGGACGTCCATTTACCATCCCCAAACTGATGGGTCGGTGAAAAGGTTTAATAAAACATTAAAAAGTATGTTAAAAAAGGTTGTTGATAAAGATGGGAAAAACTGGGATTGTTTGTTTCCCTACTTGTTAATGGCCATCAGAGAAGTTCCTCAGTCCTCTATGGGGTTTTCTCCATTTGATTTGTTGTATGGTAGACACCCCAGAGGGCTGTTGGACATTGCCAAAGAGACGTGGGAAGGACAGCCCACTCCTTATAGAAGCGTTGTTGAACATGTAACACAAATGCAGGATAGGATTGCAGCCGTGGTACCTATTGTCAGAGAGCACATGGAAAAGCCCCAAAGTGCTCAACAGAGGGTATATAACCGGAGTGCCAAGATACGGGAATTTGCTCCTGGAGATAGAGTTCTTGTTTTGGTACCCACTGTGGAAAGCAAGTTCTTAGCTAAATGGCAGGGTCCATTTGAGATTAGGGAAAACGGGAATGAGGTTAATTACAAAGTATACCAACCGGGAAAGAGAAAACCCGAACAAATCTACCATGTTAACTTAATCAAACCCTCGAAAGAGAGGTTGTCTCTGTCAGCGGAGCCTTGCCCTTCGGTGTCTTCACCTCGGTTGCTTCCCGCAGTAAAGGTGTCAGAGACATTATCAGCTGATCAGAACAATCAGGTTAAAGAATTTCTCATCCAAAATAGGGAGATATTTTCAGAGCTGCCTGGCCGAACGACCATAATAAAACATGACATTGTCACAGAACCAGAGGTCAGGGTCCATTTAAAGCCATATAGGATTCCTGAAGCTCAGCGAGAAGCTGTTCCTAAAGAAGTTAAAACCATGTTAGAACTTGGAGTTATAGAGGAATTTAACAGTGAGTGGTCCAGTCCCATAGTTCTCATCCCGAAGCCAGACGGTAGCATACGCTTCTGTAATGACTTTCGTAAGTTAAATGAGGTGTCCATGTTTGACGCATATCCCATGCCCCGTGTGGATGAGCTTATAGAAAGGCTGGGAACAGCCAGGTTTCTCACCACGTTGGACCTGACCAAAGGTTACTGGCAAATACCTTTATCTGATAGCGCAAAAGGAAAAACAGCCTTTTCGGTTCCGGATGGGCTATACCAGTATAAGATGTTACCCTTTGGGTTGCATGGGGCTCCAGCAACCTTTCAACAGGCGATGGATAAAATTTTGAGGCCCCATAGAAAATATACAGCTGCCTATTTGGATGATGTGGTAATTCACAGTACAGACTTGGGGTCCCATTTGGTTAAAGTACAAGCAGTACTGGACTCAATCAGAGAGGCAGGGTTAACTGCTAACCCAAAGAAGTGCTGCCTCGCAATGGAGGAGGTCAAATACTTGGGCTTCACCATAGGCAGAGGTCTGATTAGGCCCCAATTGAATAAAATTGATGCTATTCAAAACTGGCCTCGTCCAGTGAATAAAAAACGTGTAAGGGCTTTTTTGGGAATAACTGGGTACTATAGACGGTTTATTCCCAATTTTGCGACCGCAGTAGTGCCGTTGTCAGACCTTACCAAAGGGAAGCAGTCAAATATGGTGAAATGGAACCCTGATGCAGAAAAAGCGTTTCAAGCGTTAAAAGTGGCTTTGTGTTCACAACCTATGTTGATAACACCAGGTTTTTCAAAAGAATTTGTGGTACAGACAGATGTCTCAGAAGTAGGGATAGGGGCTGTGCTGCCCCAAACCAGAGATGGGGACGAACACCCTATCATTTATTTGAGTAGGAAACTCAATGAGCATGAAAAAAGGTATGCCATTGTGGAAAAGGAGGCTTTGGCCATTAAGTGGGCACTAGATACCTTGAGATATTACCTCTTGGCTAGACAATTCAGACTAGTGACAGTGCCCCTTTAAAATGGATGTATGTAAATAGAGGCAAGAATGCCCGTGTAACTTGATGGTTTCTAGCATTGCAGGATTTTAAGTTTACTGTCGAACATAGACCGGGTACACAATTGGCCAACGCAGATGCATTGTTCCGCATCTTCTGTTTGGGGGCTACAAGTGTTCCGGCCCCTAGGTCGAAACAGGGGAGGGGGATATGTGTCAAGAACACTGGAATAGTGTTTGAGGGCAGGTATGTTTGTCCCAGGTTCTTGTCTTACATGTATTAGAAAAATGAAAACTTCTAGGAAAATGTTTTGTTTTGTCAGAACCTTTTCAGTTTATTGGAAAAGCTGGATAAGGGCCTTGAAAGAGAGATAGGGCAAGTTCCAGACATTGGGCCCAGTTCGGGTCTTTGGCCTCACAGAGGGCTAATCAGGGTTTCAGCTGTGTAAGAGTGTTATAGGGCTGCTAGCCTGATTAGTGTGTGCAGACTACCTGGGAAGACTGCAGGATCTCTGTGAGAGAGATACGCTTCCTTATACAAGTGAGCTAAACAGTATTGACTGGAAGACTCTGTGTTTTTGTTTCGAGACAGTTAGGAACGTCTTGTGTTTAGTTAGTGCCGGACAGGCAAGGTATTTTCTTTTGGTGTTTGTTTTATTTTCTGTTTAATAAAACTGGTCATGGCCAGTTGCACCATAAACTGGACTTGTATGATTCCTCAGCTGCTGCAAGGTGCCATTCACCCCCAGGAAACGGCACCTTGTTCCCTTACTGCGTTACAATATATATATATATATATATATATATATATATATGCTATGGTTCAGAACAGTCCCCATTCAGAACAAGCACGGCACTACAGGACTTAGTTGAAAAATCATCTTTATAGAAGCATAGATTGAAAATATCTGCACATCACCATATTAGCACTTAACCTTCATCACAGTGATGAAGGTTAAGTGCTAATATGGTGATGTACAGATATTTTCAATCTATGCTTCTATAAAGATGATTTTTCAACTAAGTCCTGTAGTGCCGTGCTTGTTCTGAATGGGGACTGTTCTGAACCATAGCATGTGTTTTATTCAGCAAGGGCACACAGGTGAATGCACGTTAACTATTTGAGTGCCGGATTGTTTTGGATTTATATATATATATATATATATATATAACTGGTACAGAAGCAGAGACCCTAGTACATGCAAGCCACACTACATGTAGCACACAATGTGCCCTAATCCATCCAAACATTACATTTTCAATGAAGGGCCACCCAAATTGAAGCTAACCTGCTGCATCTGGAACACTTGGTAGGCATGTTCTCTCTGTCTTGATATTATTTCATTGCTTGCCATCGCTCTTAGCAGGACTACTTCCTGTTACACTCTGTATAGGTAGGTGAAATGCTTCACACCTATCAGAGGAAACATCCAGGCTCTGGACTCTCTGTCAAGTCAGTCTACCTGATCTGTCACTAGCTGCTGCCTCTAGGTTAGTTCCTGATCCCTTCTCTGGGTACTCAGGATTAACTGACTGGTACTGTCATCGATGGTTTAACTTCTTAGATGCACTAACTGCAGCTGGCATTGACCATTCGGACTCCACCACTGTTGTACACCATCAGTGGCTCCTATGGATGGTAAAATTAGTTATCATCACCATCAGACCATCCGGAGTTGCTAATTTAAATCAATGGTTGATGGCCAAACTAACTCACACTTGTCACCCATTCTACAACAGTCACTATCGCTAGAGTTAAGCTCCCCTTAGAGGCAAGAGTTTATATGCCAAGCTTTTGTACGAAACAATCCCAAAGATTGTCCTTTGCACCATTGGGGACATGTAGTTGCATTGATCCTTCCTTTACACACTGCTGTGCCCAGAGGTGGCTCCATTTAACCCACATCACTCAGGGGCAATTCTCATGCACATACTGGGGTTTTTATATGTAATTCAGAGTAACCTTAGCATACAGTACATATCCAAAATCTGCTTTTTGAACAATCTGTATATGGTGATGCCATATATAATTATGGTATGCAAATTGCTGCCCTGCGATCTATCGGTAGACAGAAATGACTACATGGGAATCCCTTCCCTAATTTTATTGGAATGCACCTGGGTAAAAGAGAGTTCTTGATCTGAGGCCTGACAAAGGATTGACATACCCCCAAAACACATGATTGCAAATTTATTCCATTTTAAACTATGTTCTCATCTGAGCAAGTAATGCACCAAATTGTGAGCAACTGAAATTGGGAAGATTGTGTAAGAAAATGTGACTCTTGTGTTCTGTAGCATTATATGCATTGCAGACATTGCATTGTAGGATTAAAAAAATGTGAGTATTGCTTTAAAAACTGTATGTATTACTGATTAGCTTTCTAAATCCTTTAATTGCTAGTTGTGTCATATAAAATGAAACACATTTATGGGTTAAGAATTAAGTAATGTTGTTATGGTTTAAATGTCACATAAACTGACTGGTAGGAGGTCTGGAAAAGCTTGTTGTAATTACATTATTTCAGAGTTACAATTCAGAGCTGTCAAAGTGCCAGTCTCAGTTTGCGTTGGGGTTGGATGAGGAAAAGGGCCTGGGAAGAGGTGAGAAACTGGTGGGGTGGACTGGAATTAACATTTAAGAAAATAGGGTTGGGTGATTTCCGTAGGTCAAATTTTTTTACGTGAGCTGATTACAATAATGTGTGTGCAGGCAGCTGCAATTCCTGAAACTTTGTTTTTACTGTTGAATTGAAGCCAAAGTTGAGTTCTCAGAGTTTATTCAACATCTGTGCAGCATTTCCATATAAACTTCCGTATGCTTAGTGATGTAGGAGCTGTCCTGGAGATCAGCTGATGATTAATAATATGTATTTATATAGCATCGGCGGTAGTCGGCATTGATTTTCTAATGAGAACAAACACAATAATAAGTCTTGTAAACTGACAGGTACTGTAGGTAACTGCTCGTAAGCTTACCTGTAGCTACTAGCTATGAGACAGAAACCTGTTCTAACCTTTTTTATATAAAAGTGATATCAGAACTATTTTAAGAAAACACATTTTATTAGAGATTTACAGTGCAAGTTGAAATAATAAATAAACAGTGAACAGAAAAGAGTAAAGGGAAAGTTAACAGCAGGGGAAGAACAAGGGAAGGGGATACATGAAAGGAGGTAAATCTGGTGGTCATGTGACTGATGCTGGAATCCCGACACCGCTCAGTACACCGGCGCCAGAACAACAACCGCTGGGATCCCGGAAGTACATATGTGCCTTCCTCTTAGGTTTAGGGCCCGTGGGGGGGGAGGGGAGGAGGAAAGGGTAGCCTTAGGGTTAGGCATTAGGGAGGGTAGTTATGGTTAGGCACTCTATACATTATTCCGAATGCCGAAACAATGTGTCACACCCGTTAAATGTTACATTAATTATGTAGAGAGACAAAAGTATATGCGCAGAGCATTGGTTCTCAGACTGTGTGCCTAGGCACCATGGGGTGCCTCAGGGCACTTGCAGGGCTGCCTTGGATTTGTGGTTCGGGACCAGTTCAAATTATTTATGGCCAATGTAATAGGGCCAAACCAGTGCTGGTGGCTGTCAGTCATAAAATATGTGGACAAACAGAAGCAAATACTGTCCCTCACCACATAACTGAACCTAAGGATGACATATAAATGCAATTAACTTAATTGAATATTTCTTTCTATATTTCTCAATAAGAAACCATTGGCCTAGAGGTGCTGTGAAAATAAGATTTTACTTACCGGTAAATCTATTTCTCGTAGTCCGTAGTGGATGCTGGGGACTCCGTAAGGACCATGGGGAATAGCGGGCTCCACAGGAGACTGGGCACTCTAAAGAAAGATTTAGTACTATCTGGTGTGCACTGGCTCCTCCCTCTATGCCCCTCCTCCAGACCTCAGTTAAGGAAACTGTGCCCGGAAGAGCTGACATTACAAGGAAAGGATTTTGGAATCCAGGGTAAGACTCATACCAGCCACACCAATCACACCGTATAACTCGTGATAAACTTACCCAGTTAACAGTATGAACAATAACAGAGCATCAGATAAACCCTGATGCAATTATAACATAACCCTTATTTAAGCAATAACTATATACAAGCATTGCAGAAAAAGTCCGCACTTGGGACGGGCGCCCAGCAACCACTACGGACTACGAGAAATAGATTTACCGGTAAGTAAAATCTTATTTTCTCTAACGTCATAGTGGATGCTGGGGACTCCGTAAGGACCATGGGGATTATACCAAAGCTCCCAAACGGGCGGGAGAGTGCGGATGACTCTGCAGCACCGAATGGGCAAACACAAGGTCCTCCTCAGCCAGGGTATCAAACTTGTAGAATTTTGCAAATGTGTTTGAACCCGACCAAGTAGCAGCTCGGCAAAGCTGTAATGCCGAGACCCCTCGGGCAGCCGCCCAAGAAGAGCCCACCTTCCTTGTGGAATGGGCTTTCACTGATTTTGGATGCAGCAATCCAGCCGCAGAATGAGCCTGCTGAATCGTGTTACAGATCCAGCGAGCAATAGCTTGCTTTGAAGCAGGAGCACCCACTTTGGTGGATGCATACAGGATAAACAGCGAGTCAGTCTTCCTGACCCCAGCCGTTCTGGTTACATAATTCTTCAAAGCCCGGACTACGTCAAGCAACTTGGAATCTTCCAAGTCACAAGTAGCCGCAGGCACCACAATAGGTTGGTTCAAATGAAAAGATGAGTCCGCAATTCTGCCCTGTCCATCTGGCAAACCAGATAGGGGCTTTTACATGACAAAGCCGCCAATTTTGACACACGCCTAGCCGGAGCTAAGGCCAACAGCATGACCACTTTCCACGTGAGATACTTTAGCTCCACAGTCTTAAATGGCTCAAAACAGTGGGATTTCAGGAAACCCAACACCACGTTAAGATCCCAAAGTGCCACTGGTGAATATGAATATGCAGCACTCCCTTAACAAACGTCTGAACCTCAGGCAGTGAAGCCAGTTCTCTTTGAAAGAAAATGGATAGGGCCGAAATCTGGACCTGTATGGACCCTAATTTTAGGCCCATAGTCACTCCTGACTGTAGGAAGTGCAGGAATCGACCCAGCTGGAATTCTTCTGTAGGGCCTTCCTGGCCTCACACCAAGCACATATTTTCGCCATATACGGTGATAATGCTTTGCTGTCACGTCCTTCCTAGCCTTTATCAGCGTAGGAATAACTGCATCCGGAATGCCTTTTTCCGCTAGGATCCGGTGTTCAACCGCCATGCCGTCAAACGCAGCCGCGGGAAGTCTTGGAACAGACAGGGCCCTTGTTGCAACAGGTCCTGTCTGAGAGGCAGAGGCCATGGGTCCTCTGTGAGCATTTCTTGCAGTTCCAGGTACCAAGTCCTTCATGGCCAATCCGGAACAATGAGTATTGTTCTCACTCCTCTTTTTCTTACAATTCTCAGCACCTTTGGTATGAGAGGAAGAGGAGGAAACACATAGACCGACTGGAACACCCACGGTGTTACTAGTGCGTCCACAGGCATCGCCTGAGGGTCCCTTGACCTGGCGCAATACCATTTTAGCTTTTTGTCGAGGCGGGACGCCATCATGTCCACCTGTGGCAGTTCCCGTCGATTTGCAATCTGTGTGAAGACTTCTTGGTGAAGTCCCCACTCTCCCGGGTGGAGGTCGTGCCTGCTGAGGAAGTCTGCTTCCCAGTTGTCCACTCCTGGAATGAACACTGCTGACAGTGTGCATACGTGATTCTCCGCCCAGCGAAGAATTCTGGTGGCTTCTACCATCGCCACCCTGCTCCTTGTGCCGCCTTGGCGGTTTACATGAGCCACTGCGGTGATATTGTCTGACTGGATCAGAACCGGTTGGTCGCGAAGCAGGGTCTCCGCTTGACTTAGGGCGTTGTATATGGCCCTTAGTTCCAGGATATTGATGTGAAGGCAAGTCTCCTGCCTTGACCACAGCCCCTGGAAATTTCTTCCTTGTGTGACTGCCCCCCACCCTCGGAGGCTTGCATCCGTGGTCACCAGGACCCAGTCCTGAATGCCGAATCTGCGACCTTCGAGAAGGTGAGCACTCTGCAGTCACCACAGGAGAGACACCCTTGCTCTGGGGGATAGGGTGATTAACCGATGCATCCGAAGATGTGATCCGGACCACTTGTCCAGTAAGTCCCATTGGAAGGTATGGAACCTGCCGAAGGGAATGGCCTCGTATGATGCCACCCTTCTTCCCAGGACTCGAGTGCAGTGATGCACTGACCCCAGTTTTAGTTTTAATAGATTCCTGACCAGTGTCACGAGCTCCTGAGCTCTCTCTATCGGGAGATAAACCTTTTTCTCGTCTGTGTCTAGGATCATGCCTAGGAGAGGCAGATAAGCTGTAAGAACCAACTGCGACTTTGGAATATATAGAATCCAGCCGTGTTGCCGTTTCACTTCCAGAGAAAGTGATACGCTGTTCAGCAACTGCTCTCTTGATCTCGCTTTTATGAGGAGATCGTCCAAGTACGTGATAATAGTGACACCTTGCTTCCGCAGGAGCACCATCATATCCGCCATTACCTTGGTGAATATTCTCAAGGCCGTGGAGAGACCAAACGGCAACGTTTGAAATTGGTAATGACCATCCCGTACCGCAATTCTGAGGTACGCCTGATGAGGTGGATAAATGGGGACATGAAGGAATGCCTCCTTTATGTCCCGAGTCATCATAAAATCTCCCCCTTTCAGGCTTGCAATCACCGCTCTTAGCGATTCCAACTTGAACTTGAACCCTTTCAGATATATGTTCAGGGATTTTAAATTCAATATGGGTCCGACCGAACCGTCTGGTTTCGGGACTACAACATGGTCGAATAATAACCCCCTCCTTGTTGAAGGAGAGGAACCTTGACCACCACCTGTTGAAGATACAATTTATGAATTGCAGTTAACACTGTTTCTCTCTCGTGGGGGGAAGCCGGCAGGGCCGTCGGTGAGGGGGCATCTTCTCAAAGTCCAGCTTGTATCCCTGAGACACAATATCTATTGCCCAGGGATCTAACAGGGAGTGAACCCACTTGTGGCTGAACTTACGAAGGCGTGCCCCCACCGGGCCTAGCTCCGCCTGTGGAGCCCCAGCGACATGCGGTGGATTTTTGTAGAGGCCGGGGAGGACTTCTGTACCTGGGAACTAGCTGTGTTGTGCAGCTTCTTTCCTCTGCCCCCGCCTCTGGCAAGAAAGGACGCACCTCTGACTTTCTTGTTTCTTTATTCGAAAGGCTGCATTTGATAATGTCGTGCTTTCGTAGGCTGTGCAGGAATATAAGGCAAACTATCAGAATTACCAGCTATAGCTGTGGAGACCAGGTCCGAGAACCCTTCTCCACACAATCCTCAGCCTTCCAAATGCCTCTTAAGTCGGCATCATCTGTCCATTGCATATTCTACAGGACACGTCAAGCAGAAATCGACATAGCTTTGACTCTAGGACCCAGTATACTCATGTCTCTTTGGGCATGTTTAATATATATATATATATATATATATATATATATACCTATCACTTAAGACAGCATCTTTAATATATATATATTTCTATATATAGCAAAGTCACAGAACTGAGTCCCGGGAAGCCGCACTGACACTCTCCATTAATTAAAAAGCAGGTGTCCGGTTAATTCATGAATAAAGTCACATGCCAAACACTCAAGATGAGAGTTGAGACAGAACCAGCACTCTGTGTAATTTTCAAAATAGTTTTTACTCCAAGCCGTGTTTCCAAACATAGGTAATCACATCGACATCAGCATGAAAGACAAAGGCATATACTCATCACTGGTAACTTCCCAAACAGCCGTTTTCGGTGAACAACCTTCCTCAGGGGAATAACCATGCATATGATCTAGCTGCCATGTGAAAAAAGTGCTTGTGTGCCGTGCAACTATTGCATCAATTGTGAGCCTCTTTTATGTGCTCACAATATAGTACTCACCGCCAACACCTGGAGTCCAGTGTCGCCCCAGTGGGGCCCATCCCACCGTTGCCCATGCACCCGGAGACGCAAGCCGTGGAACGCACGCCGGTTACCACGTGACCGGAAGTTCCGGCACGTGGAGTGCAGGTTGCGTGTCACACGGCGGAAGTATCCCCAGACGGTGCAGTGCAAGTTGGTAAGAGGTCCACGGGCAACAAAAAACAGTCCCCCATGGTCCTGGTGGCGATAACTAGAATACAACAACACTAAATCCACCATAAAGTGCAAAGTTGGCTGCAAAAGTAACATAATTATGAGCAGTAATTATATCATAAGGACAACAATTATATACACAGGACACTACTGTGTCAACAAAGTTAAATAGTGTAAAAGTAATATAGAATGCTCATAGAGATGTTATTATGTAACTAATATACAAAAAAGAAAAACAATAATAACCCAAAAAGAATGAAGAACGTTGCATTAGACATAAGGGATAATGGGTAGAAACTACAAATATAGAAACACAAAGATACACAAAGAAAAAAGCAGTAAGTTTCATAATATTATGAATGTAGTAGACACACCAATCATAGTGTCCACCAGCAAATCGAGGATTCCATCAGAACACTGCACCCTAAATAAACTATCAGCGAAAAAATTCATAAAGTCCATAGGGCATCATGGTGTCCATCAGGTCACTACATCCTACAGAAAGGGTATCATAGAGAATTCTTCGTTAAGCCCATGGGGCGTCATGGAGTCCATCTGATATATCCATCGACATTCTTGCTGAAGTAGCAATCTATGTCTGTCCCCTCCCCTCCTTAAGGGGGGTACATGATCAATCGGCATATAGGTGAAGTCGCTCAGTTTATGCCCAGCAGAGACAAAATGCTTAGCAACAGGAGGTGTGCTGCCATCGACCTTCTGATAAGCTTTTTTAATCGAGGATCTATGCATGGCAATTCGCTCTTTGAGCATCCGTATGGTTTTACCAATATAGAGCTTCTTGCAAGGGCAAGCAATCATATATGTCACATACTTGGTTTCGCAGGTCATTCTGTGTTTCAGGGTATATTTGGTACCCTTATACGGATGATAGCAGAACTTGCCAGTTAACATAAAGCTACAGTTAACGCATCCGTGGCATCGGTAAGCGCCAGATTGAAGCTGTAGCCACTGGGTTCCTCTGCCCACACGTGGGCTAATGTCCGAGAAGGTTATGCGTTCCTTCATATTACGACTTCGTCGGTAGCAGGCGTAATATGAAGGAACGCATAACCTTCTCGGACATTAGCCCACGTGTGGGCAGAGGAACCCAGTGGCTACAGCTTCAATCTGGCGCTTACCGATGCCACGGATGCGTTAACTGTAGCTTTATGTTAACTGGCAAGTTCTGCTATCATCCGTATAAGGGTACCAAATATACCCTGAAACACAGAATGACCTGCGAAACCAAGTATGTGACATATATGATTGCTTGCCCTTGCAAGAAGCTCTATATTGGTAAAACCATACGGATGCTCAAAGAGCGAATTGCCATGCATAGATCCTCGATTAAAAAAGCTTATCATAAGGTCGATGGCAGCACACCTCCTGTTGCTAAGCATTTTGTCTCTGCTGGGTATAAACTGAGCGACTTCACCTATATGCCGATTGATCATGTACCCCCCTTAAGGAGGGGAGGGGACAGACATAGATTGCTACTTCAGCAAGAATGTCGATGGATATATCAGATGGACTCCATGACGCCCCATGGGCTTAACGAAGAATTCTCTATGATACCCTTTCTGTAGGATGTAGTGACCTGATGGACACCATGATGCCCTATGGACTTTATGAATTTTTTCGCTGATAGTTTATTTAGGGTGCAGTGTTCTGATGGAATCCTCGATTTGCTGGTGGACACTATGATTGGTGTGTCTACTACATTCATAATATTATGAAACTTACTGCTTTTTTCTTTGTGTATCTTTGTGTTTCTATATTTGTAGTTTCTACCCATTATCCCTTATGTCTAATGCAACGTTCTTCATTCTTTTTGGGTTATTATTGTTTTTCTTTTTTGTATATTAGTTACATAATAACATCTCTATGTGCATTCTATATTACTTTTACACTATTTAACTTTGTTGACACAGTAGTGTCCTGTGTATATAATTGTTGTCCTTATGATATAATTACTGCTCATAATTATGTTACTTTTGCAGCCAACTTTGCACTTTATGGTGGATTTAGTGTTGTTGTATTCTAGTTATCGCCACCAGGACCATGGGGGACTGTTTTTTGTTGCCCGTGGACCTCTTACCAACTTGCACTGCACCGTCTGGGGATACTTCCGCCGTGTGACACGCAACCTGCACTCCACGTGCCGGAACTTCCGGTCACGTGGTAACCGGCGTGCGTTCCACGGATTGCGTCTCCGGGTGCATGGGCAACGGTGGGATGGGCCCCACTGGGGCGACACTGGACTCCAGGTGTTGGCGGTGAGTACTATATTGTGAGCACATAAAAGAGGCTCACAATTGATGCAATAGTTGCACGGCACACAAGCACTTTTTTCACATGGCAGCTAGATCATATGCATGGTTATTCCCCTGAGGAAGGTTGTTCACCGAAAACGGCTGTTTGGGAAGTTACCAGTGATGAGTATATGCCTTTGTCTTTCATGCTGATGTCGATGTGATTACCTATGTTTGGAAACACGGCTTGGAGTAAAAACTATTTTGAAAATTACACAGAGTGCTGGTTCTGTCTCAACTCTCATCTTGAGTGTTTGGCATGTGACTTTATTTCTATATATACATATATATATATCTATATCTATATGCATATATATATATATATATCTATATGCATACTAGGGTCTCAATCTCTGCTGATAAGGTACCTGTCCACGCTGCCACAGCGCTATAAACCCATGCCGACACAATCGCCGGTCTGAGTAGTATACTAGAATGTGCACGCTATCTGCAGGATCCCTGAGAATAGCTAGTGCTACCTTCTGGGCAAACGGGACACCCTAGGGGAAGATTCCCATCACATCCTGGCCCTAGTAGGGAAAGGATACTGCTTGAGAATGTTTTGTGGGAAGCTGCAGTCTCTTGGTTGGAGTTTCCCGCTCTTTTTCCTCATGAGAGGAGGGAAATTTACCTCAGCTTTCTTCCCCTTAACATGTGTACCCTTGTGTCAGGGACAAATGAGTCATTAGGGATATGCAAATCCTCTTTTATTACAATAATCATATATTGAATACCTTTCAGCCATTTTGGCTGTAACTTTGCATTATCGTAGTCGACACTGGAGCCAAACTCCGTGTCGATATCAGTGTTTATTATTTTGGATAGTGAGCATTGTGAGACTCTGAAGGTCTCTGTGACATAGGGACAGACATGGGTAGATTTCCTGTCTGTTCTCTAATCTTTTGTGCAATAAATTCACCTCAGCACTTACACATATCCAAACAGGTGTCGGCGTTGTCGACGGAGACACCCTCTCACACACACATATTTGCCCTATCTCCTCCTTAGGGGAGCCTTTTACCTCAGACATGTCGACACACATGTACCGACACACCACACACACAGGGGATGCTCTATTTGAAGACAGTTCTCCCACAAGGCCCTTTGGAGAGACAGAGAGAGAGTATGCCAGCACACACCCCAGCGCTATATGACCCAGGAATCACACAGTAACTTAGTGTTAACCCAGTAGCTGCTGTATATATTGTTTTTGCACCAAATTTATATGCCCCCCCTCTCTTTTTACCCTCTTCTATTGCAGGGGAGAGCCTGGGGAGCTTCTCTCAGCGGATCTGTGGAGAGAAAATGGCGCTGGTGAGTGCTGAGGAAGAGGGCCCCGCCCCCTCAGTGGCGGGCTTTTGTCCCGTTTCTGTGTAAAAATAATGGCGGGGGCTCGTACATATACAGTATACAGTGCCTGACTGTATATATGTATAATTTTGCCAAAAGGTATCTTAATTGCTGCCCAGGGCGCCCCCTGCGCCCTGCACCCTACAGTGACCGGAGTGTGCGGTGTGCTGTGGGAGCAATGGCGCACAGCTGCAGTGCTGTGCGCTACCTTAAGTGAAGACAGGAGTCTTCAGCCACCGATTTCGATGTCTTCATGCTTCTGCTGCTTCTGTTCTTCTGGCTCTGCGAGGGGGACGGCGGCGTGGCTCCGGGAACGGACGATCAAGGTTAGGTACCTGTGTTCGATCCCTCTGGAGCTAATGGTGTCCAGTAGCCTAAGAAGCGCTACCTAGCTGCTGTGAGTAGGTTTGCTTCTCTCCCCTCAGTCCCTCGTAGCAGAGAGTCTTTTGCCAGCAGAAGCTCTCTGAAAATAAAAAACCTAACAAAATACTTTCTTTTCTAGCAAGCTCAGGAGAGCCCACTAGGAGCACCCAGCTCTGGCCGGGCACAGATTCTAACTGAGGTCTGGAGGAGGGGCATAGAGGGAGGAGCCAGTGCACACCAGATAGTACTAAATCTTTCTTTAGAGTGCCCAGTCTCCTGCGGAGCCCGCTATTCCCCATGGTCCTTACGGAGTCCCCAGCATCCACTAGGACGTTAGAGAAAATAATTCTGATGCTCTAGGGCGCCGTTATTTAAAAAAGTTTGGGAACCACTGGCGTCGAGGTATTGGTATATACTATATGGTATGGATATTTCACACTATAATCATGTAAGGAGGGTGTAGTATGTTATGCCGGTGCTTGGGACCCCGGCGCTCAGCATCCTGGGGCCGGGAGCCCGACCGCTGGCATGCAGGTAATGGGTGTGAGCGCAAAAGAGCCCCTTGCGGGCTCGCAGGCTGCGGGCACATGGCGCGTCCCTCCAGGGGTTATTAGGTCAAAGACCTCTGACCAGAGCTTTTATATCTTTGGGCACGCCAGAATATATTCTACTTTTTTGTAATTTCTGCTGAGTGTGGCCTACTAAGCATATCTATTAGAGTATTTATGCTGGGAGTATAGACCTGACCTTCTACCAGCAATGCTTCGAAAAGGTCCCCTTCCACGGTATGGCCACTTTTCATCCAATTCTGAGCTTTCGGAACGAGGATGAAAAGTGTCACATCCCATGTCATTTTCCTCCGACTCCAATCCAAGGCACGTACCCGTGCTCATGGGATCGGAGTCGTAGATCATCATGGCTGCCATGAATATTTTATCGCAATCGGAGGAAAAGGTGCACATCGGAGTGCATTTGTACACAATCAGATGCGATATATCGGATGTAAAAAACCCACTCAAGTAGAAAATTGTAATTGCAGGACTCCTGGGAAGCTGCCGGGCAGATCGGGGGTAAATTGGATCCGACTTTTCGTTCGGATAAGTCTCACTAGTGGATGGAGGCCTAAAGGATACATCAACTTTTAACTTATTATTGTGTTGGTGAAAAGTTTTCTCTTAGAGAAGAATGGAATTAAGTTTTGCATTGTTTTAACAAATTATAAGATTTATTTAAATAAGTAAGACACAGGTGGGATAAAAGTACATTACAGAAATAAATGTAAAGTATAGAGGTCTCAGGATTTTTAAGGTTTTATCATTCCAAACAAACCTAATCTCTTAACTAAATGGAAAAAAGACTAGATGCATGCTGTGTCTTTAATGAATCTCCGAATAGATTATTGGGAACATAACGTGAAAGAATTAGAAAAAGATATAGACACACTTTGTCAGACAATTGAAGTTCGCCCGGAGTCTCTGCTAACTAAAAATGCTTGAGTTTGGAATTTAGCAAAAGGAAAAAAAAACTTTTGTAGGCGTCAGATGGACTATGTCATTGATTCTCAACTCCAGTCCTCAAATAGCACAAACAGATCATGTTTTCAGGCTTTGTCTATGGAAAAAGGTCTGGAATAATTACTGACCCAGCAAAATAGATCAGCTACAGTGTACATGATTACAGACATCAGTCATGACCTGAAACTATGGAAAAAATACATAGGGACATATTCAATTAGACGTGGGACTTACTGCGGGCTTTTAACTGTCGGGTAAAGTGACCAGAGCTATTTCATGGTAACCTGGATTAAGCCCCATATCCCGCAGTAAGCCCCACAAATAATGCACAGTAAGGTATAGTGTGACAGGGCGGTTCCGTATGAAAGCCCTCACCGCCTCGCATCCCGCCCAGTCACAGAATGGAGTTTAGGTCCCGCGGGACCTGGCAAATTAGGGGATTCCCGCTTACCATCAGTTATCGCCTGTTACTGACTTGACCCACTGTGCAGTGAGTGGGTACCATGCTGCCACCACCAGACTCCTTGCTGTGGCATCTGGAACCACAGTTCTGCTCTGTATGTGTCGACGCGCTGTCTTACCACACCTGTGTGGTGTTGACGATTCTCCAATAGTTGCTTTCCCAGGCACGGCACGGTAGCAGGTAGAAGGCGGAGCTTGGAGATGCTGGGAGTACACAAAACAGTCTGAAGAATGGAGCTGTTTGGCATAGCCCTGCAGGCCACAAGATGAAGCGGTCATCTTGAGGCAGAAGATGTTTATTTGCCCAAATAGTTCTGAAAAGATCTCAGCAATACAGCAGATGTTTACAGCAGAAAGTAGTTGGTATAATACACTTTTCACAGAGCAGTAGCCCTCCTTTTATCTTATTCCAGTACATACCACAGGGGGTAAGCCCACCCTGTTGTTCTCAACCAATCATTGTTTACCCACATGCTGTGCATGCCTTGGCCACATGCACAGCTACCATTGTGGCAGATGTATTAACCTAGAGAAGGCATAAAGAAGTTATAAACCAGTGATAAGTGCAAGGTGATAAATGCACAAGCCAATCAGGTCCAAACTGTTCATTTACAAATTGGAGCTGATTGGCTGGTGCGTTTATCACCTTGCACTTATCACTGGTTTATCACTTCTTTATGTCTTCTCCAGGTTAATACATCTGCCCCATTGTACTCTATGGACAGTGGGGAGTGGTCACTCTCCTTTGACCGTCCCATCCTGAAGGGCTTGTACCCGCCCTGGAGACGCTCACTCTAGGCTGGGGGGAAGTTTTCCTGCCCAAACTACTTCCAGAAATCTGCCAGGGGACACAGCTCACCATCTACAGCCTGAAATCGGGCTTCAGAGATGGGCAGCCTAGATCCCCTGCCAGGGTTTCCTGCCCACAGAGGGTGATCCTTATGGAGCTCCAGAAAACTACTCAGCTTGCTGGGAAGCTGAGCTGCTCCTCTCTCTCCCCAAGCTACTTTCATGTGGGAGGCCAGAGGGGAAGGCATTCCGTTTTTGGGAAAAAGGACTGGGAGAATTCAACAGTCTGCATAGTAATGGATTCCCTCCTCCTGGGACACAACCACCAAGTGCATTTTACTTTAAAATCACAATTACATTGTGTCACGATCCGGGTATCTGGACGCCATTTCTTACCCATCAGATGCCTCCTAAGGCTGGCTCAGCGCTCCAGGACCGGATCCCATCTGTTATCCTAATGTTCACATTCCTGCATCCTCTCCTGTCTCTCTGAGACGCTGTCACAGTAACGCCTTATTACATCTGGCATGGCGTCTCCCGCGGCCTCCGCCGCCGTCCCTGAGCTTCTGCATGCAGAGTGTCAGAGTGGCGATTACGTCAGCCGCGGCCTCCGCTGTGTCCGCGTGGTTGGATGTGCACTTGTCAGCCTGGCGTCTCCTGTCTCCAGTGGCCGGCGCCGCCATTACTGTTTTCATTACCACATGGATTACAAACCAAACTTCCCTCCAAGTGTCTGCATGGGCGCAGCCATCTTGGATTCTGTCAGCTGATCATTTCCTCCAATCTGTTGTCAGTATTGTTAATCTGCATAATTGCCTAGCCAATCCCTTCCTTGCTGCAGGTATAAATACACTGTGCCTGAGCAAGGAAGGCGTCAGTGCTTTGGTTGTCAAACCTAGTTCCTGTTTGTCTCTCTCCTGTGATTGTCTTCCAGGTTCCAGCTCCTGTCTCAAGACTTCCACCATAGAGACCCGCACCAGTATTCCACCTGCGGTGTAGCCTGACTCTCCAATCCATTGTGGATTCATCTGTTTCCAGCTACAACATTACCTGCTTCCAGCTCAGCTTCCAGCAGAGTACAGCTTCCCTTAAAGGGCCGGTGTCCTTTCTACACTTTACCACTCTCCACCGGTATTATTATTTCAGTTCATATTTCATCGCTCCCAAGTTCATTTATTATTTAACTGGTTCCAGCCAGTATCCACTCCGTGCTAACAACAGTCTGGTTCCAGCCAGTATCCACAGCAGCTGTTTTATCTTCAGCAACCCAGCTTTTCCTGGAACACCAGCTGGCACAATCCTGGGTTATCTCCATTGCTACAGTCGGGCCTGGTAAGGACTTTCCATCTAGAAGATCATAAGAACTATCTCACACTACCAGTGCCCTGTGGCTCCTGCCATCCTGTAGTACCCAGGAACTGTATTTATTCTTTGCTGACTTTTACGTTTTCTTTTACTGCTGCTGTGTTGCGGAGTTGTCATAATAAACATCATTGACTTTTATCCAAGTTGTCGTGGTCACGCCTTCGGGCAGTTATTATTCATGTTACTTACATGTCCAGGGGTCTGATACAACCTCCCAGGTTCCGGTCCCAGGTTCCGGTACATCTCAGCCCCTACAACTGAGGCTGCCTCCCGTCAGCTCAGGCCCTCAGTTGTGACAGTAAGCACTGACCTAATGAATCCAGCCGGAGACCAGGATCAAGCGGCCAGGCCGATGCAAGAACTGGCAGCCCGACTAGAACATCAGGAGGCTGCACAGGGCCACATCATCCGCTGTCTCCAGGATCTCTCTACTCGGCTGGATGGGATTCAGACAACTCTCCGTGGATCAGGCGCGTCTGGTGCGTCAACCACAGTGACTCCAGCTATAACCCCACCCACCTTACCCATTTCTGCTCCACGTCTTCATCTTCCAACGCCAGCAAAATTTGACGGATCTCCAAGATTCTGCAGGGGATTTCTCAACCAGTGTGAGATTCAGTTTGAGCTACAACCTGGCAATTTTCCCAGTGACCGTACAAAAATTGCCTACATTATTTCTCTTCTCAGTGGCTCAGCCCTTGATTGGGCATCACCGTTATGGGAGAGGTCCGACACCCTGCTATCTTCCTACACTGCCTTCGTGTCAACATTCAGGCGCATCTTCGACGAGCCAGGCCGGGTAACCTCAGCTTCATCCGAGATTCTCCGTTTACGCCAGGGGTCACGTACTGTAGGACAATATCTGATACAGTTCCAGATCCTGGCATCCGAACTGGCATGGAACGACGAGGCCCTGTATGCTGCATTCTGGCATGGCTTATCTGAGCGTATTAAAGATGAGTTAGCTACCAGAGACTTACCTTCTAAGTTAGATGAGCTAATCTCACTCTGCACGAAAGTTGATTTACGTTTCAGAGAGAGAGCAACTGAGCGTGGAAGATCATCTGCTCCAAAATCTTCTGCTCCTCCTCCTCGTCAACTGTCACCATCTAAAGATGAGCCCATGCAACTTGGCCGTTCCCGTTTAACTCCTGCTGAGCGCCGAAGACGTCTCTCCGAGTTTCTCTGTCTCTATTGTGCAGCTCCGTCTCACACCATTAATGCCTGTCCCAAACGTCCGGGAAACTCCAAATCCTAGCTCGCCAAGGAGAGGGCCGGCTAGGAGTAATGATCTCCTCTCCATCTCCTCAAGATTGTAATCTCCCAGTCTCGCTTCAAGTTGCTCAACGTTATCGGAACGTCATTGCCCTCCTTGATTCCGGAGCAGCTGGGAACTTTATTACCGAAGCCTATGTTAAACGGTGGTCCCTACCCACCGAGAGACTTCCTTCGTCCATTTCTTTAACTGCCGTGGATGGCAGCAAAATTTTTGATGCAGTTATTTCTTTAAGGACTCTACCAGTTCGTCTGAGAGTGGGAGTTCTTCATTCGGAACTTATTTCTTTTTTAGTGATTCCAAGAGCCACACATCCTGTGGTCCTGGGCCTTCCATGGCTCCGTCTTCACAATCCTACAATTGATTGGACGACTACGCAAATCCTGGCATGGGGTTCCTCCTGTGCTGAGACATGTTTGTTTAAAGTATTGCCTGTCTGTTCTTCCTCCCCCAGGTCGTCTGATGTTCCACCTCCTCCATATCAAGATTTCACGGATGTGTTCAGTAAAGCTTCTGCTGATATCCTTCCTCCTCATAGAGAATGGGACTGTCCGATTGATCTCGTTCCAGGGAAGGTTCCACCTCGAGGCCGAACTTATCCGTTGTCTCTGCCTGAGACGCATTCTATGGAGGAATATATTAAAGAGAACCTAGCAAAGGGGTTCATTCGACCTTCTTCTTCTCCAGCCGGCGCAGGCTTCTTTTTTGTAAAAAAGAAAGATGGTGGTCTGCGGCCGTGCATCGACTACAGAAGTTTGAACGACATTACCATCAAGAACCGTTATCCTTTACCCCTGATTACTGAGCTCTTTGACAGAGTTAGCGGAGCTACCATCTTTACAAAGCTGGACTTGCGAGGTGCATACAATCTCATCCGGATCCGTGAGGGTGACGAGTGGAAGACCGCCTTTAACACCCGTGACGGACATTATGAGTACCTCGTCATGCCCTTCGGATTGAGCAATGCTCCAGCTGTCTTCCAGCATTTTGTCAATGAGATCTTCAGAGACATTCTATACCGTCATGTCGTGGTCTATCTAGACGATATCCTCATTTTTGCCAACGATTTAGAGGAACATCGTTTTTGGGTTAAAGAGGTTCTGTCCCGTCTCCGTGTCAATCATCTCTATTGCAAATTAGAAAAATGCGTCTTTGAAGTCAAGTCCATTCCGTTTCTAGGGTACATTGTGTCCGGTTCCGGACTAGAGATGGATCCTGAGAAACTACAAGCAATCCAAAATTGGCCGGTACCCTTAACCCTCAAAGGGGTCCAGAGGTTCTTAGGGTTCGCCAACTATTACCGAAAGTTTATACGAGACTTTTCCACCATTGTGGCGCCTATTACTGCTTTCACTAAGAAGGGTGCTAACCCGTCCAAGTGGTCTGAAGAAGCCATGCAAGCATTTCATCTTTTAAAACAAAGGTTCATCTCTGCGCCTGTTCTGAAACAGCCTGACATCGACTCTCCTTTCATCTTAGAGGTGGATGCCTCCTCCGTTGGAGTAGGAGCGGTGTTATCTCAGAGGGCTAAAGATGGCCATTTACACCCTTGCAGTTTCTTCTCCCGGAAGTTCTCCCCAGCTGAGCGCAACTATGCCATTGGCGACCAGGAGTTGCTAGCCATCAAGCTCGCTCTAGAAGAGTGGAGGTATCTGTTGGAGGGAGCTTCTCATTCAATCACCATACTTACAGACCACAAGAACCTTTTATATCTGAAGGGCGCACAATGTCTCAACCCTCGTCAGGCCAGATGGGCACTTTTCTTTTCCAGGTTCGACTTTAAACTCCAGTTCTGTCCGGGCTCTCAGAATCGCAAGGCCGATGCCCTTTCCCGCTCATGGGAGCAAGAAAATGAGTCAGAGTCTTCAGACAAGCATCCTATTATAAATCCGTTGGCATTCTCCACGGTAGGGATGGACTCTACGCCCCCATCAGGGAAAAGTTTTGTGAAGCCGATGCTAAGGAAGAAGCTCATGCATTGGGCCCATGCTTCCCGTTTTGCCGGACATACAGGTATCCAAAAAACCCTGGAGTTTATCTCTAGGTCCTATTGGTGGCCAACTCTGAAAAAGGACGTCTTGGAGTTTATTGCATCTTGCCCAAAGTGTGCCCAACATAAAGTATCCCGCCAGTCGCCTGCGGGGCAACTGGTTCCACTATCCGTTCCCCGTCGACCATGGACCCACTTGTCGATGGATTTCATTACAGACTTACCCATGTGCAACAAGTTCAATACCATCTGGGTGGTAGTTGACCGGTTCACCAAGATGGCACACTTCATTCCTCTCACCGGTCTTCCGTCAGCTTCCAAGTTGGCTCAAGTATTCATACAAGAGATCTTCCGACTCCACGGTCTTCCTGAAGAAATTATCTCAGATCGAGGAGTTCAATTCACAGCCAAATTCTGGCGAAGTTTATGTCAAGTCCTCCAAGTCAAGCTAAAGTTTTCCACGGCTTACCATCCTCAGACCAATGGTCAAACCGAGAGGGTGAATCAGGACTTGGAGGCCTTCCTCCGCATCTATGTGTCCTCCTCTCAAGATGACTGGGTTCAATTACTTCCCTGGGCCGAGTTCTGTCATAAAAACCAGTATCATTCTTCATCTGCTTCAACACCATTCTTCACTAACTTTGGATTCCACCCTAAAGTCCCTGAGTTCCAACCGCTTCCAGCAACTTCTGTTCCCGCAGTGGATATCACCTTGCATCAGTTTGCCAATATCTGGAAGAGCGTACGATCAGCTCTGCTCAAGGCATCGTTCAGGTACAAGAAGTTTGCGGATAAGAAGCGTCGAGCAGTTCCTGCTCTCAAGGTGGGTGATCGGGTATGGTTATCCACGAAGAATTTGAGGTTAAGAGTTCCCAGTATGAAGTTTGCACCTCGCTATATCGGTCCTTTCAAGATTGAACAAGCCATCAATCCTGTTGCTTACAGACTCCAGTTGCCTCCCTTCTTAAAAATACCCAGGACATTCCATGTTTCCCTGTTGAAACCGCTGATCTTGAATCGGTTTCATTCCTCACTTCCTCCAACTCCGAAAGTCCAAACTCAACGAGGCGTTGAGTATGAAGTGGCCAAGATCCTGGACTCACGTCACCGTTACGGTCAACTACAATATCTTATTGACTGGAAGGGTTATGGTCCTGAGGAACGTTCATGGACCAATGCTTCTGATGTCCATGCTCCTGCCTTGGTCCGGAGATTCCATTCCAAGTTTCCTCAAAAGCCAAAGAAGTGTCCTGGGGCCACTCCTAAAGGGGGGGGTGCTGTCACGATCCGGGTATCTGGACGCCATTTCTTACCCATCAGATGCCTCCTAAGGCTGGCTCAGCGCTCCAGGACCGGATCCCATCTGTTATCCTAATGTTCACATTCCTGCATCCTCTCCTGTCTCTCTGAGACGCTGTCACAGTAACGCCTTATTACATCTGGCATGGCGTCTCCCGTGGCCTCCGCCGCCATCCCTGAGCTTCTGCATGCAGAGTGTCAGAGTGGCGATTACGTCAGCCGCGGCCTCCGCTGTGTCCGCGTGGTTGGATGTGCACTTGTCAGCCTGGCGTCTCTTGTCTCCAGTGGCCGGCGCCGCCATTACTGTTTTCATTACCACATGGATTACAAACCAAACTTCCCTCCAAGTGTCTGCATGGGCGCAGCCATCTTGGATTCTGTCAGCTGATCATTTCCTCCAATCTGTTGTCAGTATTGTTAATCTGCATAATTGCCTAGCCAATCCCTTCCTTGCTGCAGGTATAAATACACTGTGCCTGAGCAAGGAAGGCGTCAGTGCTTTGGTTGTCAAACCTAGTTCCTGTTTGTCTCTCTCCTGTGATTGTCTTCCAGGTTCCAGCTCCTGTCTCAAGACTTCCACCATAGAGACCCGCACCAGCATTCCACCTGCGGTGTAGCCTGACTCTCCAATCCATTGTGGATTCATCTGTTTCCAGCTACAACATTACCTGCTTCCAGCTCAGCTTCCAGCAGAGTACAGCTTCCCTTAAAGGGCCGGTGTCCTTTCTACACTTTACCACTCTCCACCGGTATTATTATTTCTCCGCTCTCAAGTTCTACATTTCAGTTCATATTTCATCGCTCCCAAGTTCATTTATTATTTAACTGGTTCCAGCCAGTATCCACTCCGTGCTAACAACAGTCTGGTTCCAGCCAGTATCCACAGCAGCTGTTTTATCTTCAGCAACCCAGCTTTTCCTGGAACACCAGCTGGCACAATCCTGGGTTATCTCCATTGCTACAGTCGGGCCTGGTAAGGACTTTCCATCTAGAAGATCATAAGAACTATCTCACACTACCAGTGCCCTGTGGCTCCTGCCATCCTGTAGTACCCAGGAACTGTATTTATTCTTTGCTGACTTTTACGTTTTCTTTTACTGCTGCTGTGTTGCGGAGTTGTCATAATAAACATCATTGACTTTTATCCAAGTTGTCGTGGTCACGCCTTCGGGCAGTTATTATTCATGTTACTTACATGTCCAGGGGTCTGATACAACCTCCCAGGTTCCGGTACATCTCAGCCCCTACAACTGAGGCTGCCTCCCGTCAGCTCAGGCCCTCAGTTGTGACACATTGTAAATGTTTCTGTTTAAATACACTGAGGTTCCACATCCCCAGGCACTGCAGCTGGAGGATCTGCTATCCACAGCTCAGTGCCTCACAACACTGTATATATATATTATTACATTTAAATACATTGTTATTTTGTTTTATGCCCAGCGCTTAGCGCTGTGCTCCCTTAGCCCTACAGACCAGGAAAATCCTCCTGGCGGCAGCCTAACACTTTATGCTGCACTGGGAGGCCAGCTAGCCCTGTTCCCCCTATCAGGCAATGCATGGTTCTGTTGCCTCGCCTCAGTCCCCGCTGGTGATCCGGGAGGCGGCGCACACCATCTCCTGAAGCCTGGCAACCTGGGACGCTCGTTTCGCCTGCTGTGATGCTGAGGCGCCGGGAGCATAGTTCCTGGACCACAGCACCCAATACCCTGCAACCCCCCCCCCCTACCCACCGAATGGGGAGACGGCTAGCCTGGACCCCCGTGAGCGGCACACTCTGGGCGACAGCATCTCCTTCCGGCGCAGCGCACCGGGAGCTGGAGGTCCCAGTCTCCTGGCCGCAGCGCCGTGCAACATCCTCACTCTAAAGCCCGGCAGCTCGGGACGCTCGTCCCGGCAGCCGCGGCTCCCTGCCTCCCCGCAGCACTGAAGTGCAGGGAGCGTAGCTCCCGGACTTCAGCACACAGCGCACTATTCTCCGCCACACAGGGAGGCGGCTAGCCCGGCTCCCCCTGTGTGTGGCGCGCTCTGGCTTCCTCCCCCAACTGCACAGCACTACGGAGCCAGAGGTCCTGGTCTCCAAGGCGCCGCGCCGGGTGGCCACAGCAGCTGCCTTCTCCCCAGTCGCATCGGGACTTACACATTGCACGGCCACCGGAGAGGTCCTGGGCCGCAGCACATCAAAATAAATTTTTACATACTCGGCTCCTAGCGCCCTTAACATTTTAAAGATGGCATCTAGCACCAGTGCATATAAAAGTGGCGCCAAGCGCCATTGTCCTTTAACATGACGCAGGGCACTGAGGGTTAACCCCTTGAGTGCCGCAGCGGCCATTAACTATGTGGCCGACAGGGTCTCTGGCCACATATAGATTCCGGGTTAAAGGCCATGAGCTATGTAGTTGCAAGCCTGCTGTAAGCCCCAACAGTGCATATATCTTGGATTTCTGTTTGCGCCCCCTGAGGTGTGAGCAGAAATCTGCGTTAAATGCACCCTCAGGGCTCATGCTGGACAGTAATTAAATAGTTCTAGGCTGAGCCGTAACTAGACATTTTGGTGCCCTCTACGAAAAAAAAAGAATTGGTGTCCCCCTCCCCATAATATTTGAAATAGGGATAGTGCGTGTGGAAGGCGCACAACAAAATAAAGGAGCGTGACTTTGTGGGATGGGGTGTGGCCACATAATAGTACTGATTCACATTACACCGCACTGTAGTGTCCGTTATTCACATTACACACCACACAGTAGAGCCCCTTATACATGTTACGCCACACAGTGGTACCCCTTATACACATTGTGTCACACAGTAGAGCCCCTTGTACACATTACGCCACAGTAGAGATCCTTATATACATTATGCCACAGTATAGCGCATTATGCCACAAGAGAGCCCCTCCTAATCATTAGTCCTCCTCTTCATCATCATCATCATCATCATTCCTCTTTCCTACTCGTAATCATTCCTCCTCCTCATAATCATCATTCCGAAGCCTCCATTTTCCTTCTACTCATTATCATTCTACCTCATTCCTCATCATCACAAGCGCCTTGGAGGCCGCCTGCCCGTCCGCCCTCACCTGGACCCGGACCCGCACTCGCCCGCCCGCCATCGGGCAGCAGTACTCCTCCCCCTCTCAGCGCTGCAGGTATTTGGGGGGGAGGGGGGGAGGCACATTTATGGATGGCACTGTGGGGGCATTTATCTGGCACTGTGGGGGCATTTATCTGGCACTGTGGGGGTGCATATCTGCACTGTGGGGGCATTTATTTGGCACTGTGGGGGCATTTATCTGGCACTGTGAGGGCATATATGGCACTGTGGGGGCATTTCTGTATCTGGCACTGTAGGGGCATTTATGTATCTGGAACTGTGGGGACATATCTGGCACTGTGGGGGCATTTATGTATCTGGCACTGTGGGGGCATTTATGTATCTGGCACTGTGGGGGCATTTATGTATCTGGCACTGTGGGGGCATTTCTGTATCTGGCACTGCTGGGGGGCATGTCATGTGTAGCTGGCACGGCTGGGGAGCATATCATGTAGTGTTCCCGCTAGGCGTCTGTGGCTAGGCAATGAGTCTCAGTGCTCTGCCTGGCGCAAAGTGTCTAACGTGCTCTGCCTGGCGCAAAGTGTCTAACGTGCTCTGCCTGGCGCAAAGTGTCTAACGTGCTCTGCCTGGCGCAAAGTGTCTAACGTGCTCTGCCTGGCGCAAAGTGTCTAGGAGGTTCTACCTGGTGCAGTGTGTATTAACTGCACTACTGTGTGGTGTAATGCGAATTGCCACTATTATGTGGCCACGCACCTTTCCCACGAAGCAACGCCCCTAAATTTCTGCTGCGCGCCTTCGGCGCACACTGTCCATGCTTTGCCATGTAGATAGATGAGCACCAAGCATTACAGTATGTACATCATTTTGCCCTCCTAACTTAAAAATGTGCCCTCCCTGTGATCAGCACCCTGCCCTAAAAAGTGAACACTATCATGTGTAGCTGGCACTGCTGGGGGGTATATTGTGTGTAGCTGGCACTGCTGGGGGCATGTCATGTCTATCTGGCACTGCACATTATGTGTATCTGGCACTATACTGGAGACATTATGTGTATCTGACACTATACTGGAGACATTGTGTGTAAGGAACCCTACTGTGGCTGTTATGTGTAAGGCTGCTAATTGTGTGCGTAGAGGGGGTGTGAAAATATATTTCTCTGACGTCCTAGTGGATGCTGGGAACTCCGTAAGGACCATGGGGAATAGCGGCTCCGCAGGAGACTGGGCACAACTAAAGAAAGCTTTAGGTCACCTGGTGTGCACTGGCTCCTCCCACTATGACCCTCCTCCAAGCCTCAGTTAGATTTTGTGCCCGGCCGAGGTTGGATGCACACTAGGGGCTCTCCTGAGCTTCTAGAAAGAAAGTATAGAATTAGGTTTTTTATTTTCAGTGAGACCTGCTGGCAACAGGCTCACTGCAGCGAGGGACTAAGGGGAGAAGAAGCGAACCTGCCTGCTTGCAGCCAGCTTGGGCTTCTTAGGCTACTGGACACCATTAGCTCCAGAGGGATCGACCGCAGGCCCAGCCTTGGTGTTCGGTCCCGGAGCCGCGCCGCCGTCCCCCTTACAGAGCCAGAAGCAAGAAGAGGTCCGGAAAATCGGCGGCAGAAGACATCAGTCTTCACCAAGGTAGCGCACAGCACTGCAGCTGTGCGCCATTGCTCCTCATACACACTTCACACTCCGGTCACTGAGGGTGCAGGGCGCTTGGGGGGGGGCGCCCTGAGCAGCAATAAAAACACCTTGGCTGGCAAAAATACCACAATATATAGCCCCAGAGGCTATATATGTGGTAAATACCCCTGCCAGAATCCAGAAAAAAGCGGGAGAAAAGTCCGCGAAAAAGGGGCGGAGCTATCTCCCTCAGACACACTGGCGCCATTTTCTCTTCACAGTGCAGCTGGAAGAAAGCTCCCCAGGCTCTCCCCTGTAGTTTTCAGGCTCAAAGGGTTAAAAAGAGAGGGGGGGCACTAAATTTAGGCGCAATATTATATATACAAGCAGCTATTGGGGAAATTTCACTCAGTTATAGTGTTAATCCCCACATTATATAGCGCTCTGGTGTGTGCTGGCATACTCTCTCTCTGTCTCCCCAAAGGGCTTTGTGGGGTCCTGTCCTCAGTCAGAGCATTCCCTGTGTGTGTGCGGTGTGTCGGTACAGCTGTGTCGACATGTTTAATGAGGAGGCTTATATGGTGACGGAGCAGATGCCGATAAATGTGATGTCGCCCCCTGTGGGGCCGACACCAGAGTGGATGGTTAGGTGAAAGGTATTAACCGACAGTGTCAACTCCTTACATAAAAGGGTGGATGACGTAACAGCTGTGGGACAGCCGGCTTCTCAGTCCGCGCCTGCCCAGGCGTCTCAAAGGCCATCAGGGGCTCAAAAACGCCCGCTCACTCAGATGGCAGACACAGATGTCGACACGGAGTCTGACTCCAGTGTCGACAAGGTTGAGACATATACACAATCCACTAGGAACATCCGTGACTTGATCCCGGCAATAAAAAATGTGTTACACATTTCTGACATTAACCCAAGTACCACTAAAAAAGGGTTTTATGTTTGGGGAGAAAAAGCAGGCAGTGTTTTATTCCCCCATCAGATGAATGAATGAAGTGTGTGAAAAGCGTGGGTTCCCCCCAATAAGAAACTGGTAATTTCTAAAAAGTTACTGATGGCGTACCCTTTCCCGCCAGAGGATAAGTTACGCTGGGAGATATCCCCTAGGGTGGATAAGGCGCTCACACGGTTGTCAAAAAAGGTGGCACTGCCGTCTTAGGATACGGCCACTTTGAAGGTACCTGCTGATAAAAAGCAGGAGGCTATCCTGAAGTCTGTATTTACACACTCAGGTACTAGACTGAGACCTGCAGATCGTGCTGCTGCAGCGTGGTCGGTGACCCTGTCAAACATGAGAACATATTAAAGACGTCGTCTTATATATGAGGGATGCACAGAGGGATATTTTGCCGGCTGGCATCCAAAATGAATGTAATGTCCATTCTGTCAGAAGGGTATTAGAGACCTGTCACTGGACAGGTGATGCTGACTTTAAAAGGCGCATAGAGACTCTGCCTTATAAGGGTGAGGAATTATTTGGGGATGGTCTCTGGGACCTCGTATCCATTACCTCAGGTTTCCTCACAGACTAAGAAAGCACTGTATTATCATGTACAGTCCTTTCGGCTTCAGAAAAGCAAGCGGGTCAAAGGCGCTTCCTTTCTGTACAGAGACATGGGAAGAGGGAAAAAGCTGCACCAGTCAGCCTGTTCCCAGAATCAAAATTCTTCTCTCGCTTCCTCTGAGTCCACAGCATGACGCGGGGGCTCCACAGGTGTAGCCAGGTACGGTGGGGGGCCGTCTCAAAAATTTCAGCGATCAGTGGGCTCGCTCACAGGTGGATCCCTGTTTCATTCAAGTAGTATTTCAGGGGTACAAGCTGGAATTCGAGATGTCTCCCCCCCGCCGTTTCCTCAAATATGCCTTGCCGACAACTCCCTCAGGCAGGGAGGCTGCGCTAGAGGCAATTAATAAGCTGTATTCCCAGCAGGTAATACTCAAGGTGCCCCTACTTCAACAAGGACGGGGTTACTATTCCACACGGGTTGGGGTACCGAAACCGCATGGTTCGGTGTGACCCATTTTATATTTAAAATCCTTGAACACATACATAAAAAAATTCAAGTTCAAGATGGAATCGCTCAGGGCGGTTATTGCAAGCCTGGACGAGGGGGATTACATGGGATCCCGGGACATCAAGGATGCTTACCTGCATGTCCCCATTTACCATCCTCGCCAGGAGTACCTCAGATTTTTGGTACAGGATTACCATTACCAAGTCCAGACACTGCAGTTTGGACTGTACATGGCACCGAGGGTGTTTACCAAGGTAATGGCCGAAATGATGATACTCCTTCGAAAAAAGGGAGTTTTAATTATCCCGTACTTGGACAATCTCCTTATAAGGGCAAGGTCCAAGGAGCAGTTGCTAGTCGGGGTAGCACTATTTTGGAAAGTGTTACAACAGCACGGTTGGACTCTAAACAGTCCAAAGTCACAGCTGGTTCCTACGACACGTCTACTGTTCCTGGGGATGGTTCTGGACACAGAACAGAAATAAGTGTTTCTCCCGGAGGAGAAAGCCAAGGAGCTGTCATCTCTAGTCAGAGACCTCCTGAAGCCAAAACAGGTATCGGTGCATCATTGCACGCGAGTCCTGGGAAAAAATGGTAGCTTCCTACGAAGCAATCCCATTCGGCAGGTTCCATGAAAGAACTTTTCAGTGGGACCTGTTGGACAAGTGGTCCGGATCACAGCTTCAGATGCATCGGCTGATAACCCTGTCTTCAAGGACCAGGGTATCTCTACTGTGGTGGCTGCAGAGTGCCCATCTTCAAGAGGGCCGCAGGTTCGGCATACAGGACTAGGTCCTAGTGACCATGGATGCCAGCCTTTGAGGCTGGGGGGCAGTCACACAGGGAAAAAACTTCCAGGGACTTTGGTCAAGTCAGGTGACTTCCCTACACATAAATATTCTGGAACTGAGGGCCATTTACAATGCCCTGAGTCAGGCAAGGCCTCTGCTTCAAAACCAGCCGGTACTGATCCAATCAGACAACATCACGGCAGTCGCCCATGTAAACCAACGGGGCGGCACAAGAAGCAGGATGGCGATGGCAGAAGCCACAAGGATTCTCCGATGGGCGGAAAATCATGTGTTAACACTGTCAGCAGTGTTCATTCCCGGAGTGGACGACTGGGAAGCAGATCTTCTCAGCAGACACGACCTCCACCCGGGAGAGTGGGGATTTCATCCAGAAGTCTTCCAAAGGATTGTACACCATTGGGAAAGGCCACAGGTGGACATGATGGTGTCCCGCCTCAACAAAAAGCTATAAAAGATATTGCGCCAGGTCAAAGGACCCTCAGGCGATAGCTGTGGACGCTCTGGTAACACCGTGGGTGTACCAGTCAGTTTATGTGTTCCCCCCTCTGCCTCTCATACAAAAGGTACTGAGAATAATAGGAAGGCGAGGAGTAAGAACGATACTCGTGGTTCCGGATTGGCCAAGAAGAGCTTGGTACCCAGAACTTCAAGAAATTATATCAGAGGACCCATGGCCTCTGCCGCTCAGACAGGACCTGCGGCAGCAGGGGCCCTGTCTGTTCCAAGACTTACCGCGGCTACGTTTTGACGGCATGGCGGTTGAACGCCGGATCCTAAAGGACTTTTCCGGAGGAAGTCATTCCTACGCTGATTCAAGCCAGGAAAGATGTAACTGCAAAACATTATCACCGCATATGGCGAAAATATGTTGCTTGGTGTGAGGCCAAAAAAGGCCCCAACAGAGGAATTTCAACTAGGTCGATTTCTGCATTTCCTACAAGCAGGAGTGTCTATGGGCCTAAAATTAGGCTCCATTAAGGTACAGATCTCGGCTCTGTCGATTTTCTTCCAGAAAGAACTAGCTTCAGTACCTGAAGTTCAGACATTGTAAAAGGAGTGCTGCATATTCAGCCCCCGGTTGTGCCTCCAGTGGCACCTTGGGTTCTCAACGTGGTGTTGAGTTCTTAAAATCACATTGGTGTGAGCCACTAAAAACTGTGGATCTAAAATATCTCACGCGGAAAGTGGTCATGTTATTGGCCTTGGCTTCGGCCAGGCGTGTATCAGAATTGGCGGCTTTGTCATATAAAAGTCCTTATCTGATTTTCCATATGGATAGGGCAGAATTGAGGACTCGTCCCCAGTTTCTCCCTAAGGTGATATCAGCTTTTCACTTGAACCAACCTATTGTAGTGCCTGCGGCTACTAGGGACTTGGAGGATTCCAAGTTACTGGACGTAGTCAGGGCCTTGAAAAATTATGTTTCCAGGACGGCTAGAGTCAGGAGAACTGACTCGCTGTTTATCCTGTATGCACCCAGCAAACTGGGTGCTCCTGCTTCTAAGCAGACTATTGCTCGCTGGATTTGTAGCACAATTCAGCTGGCGCATTCTGCGGCTGGACTACCGCAGCCAAAATCTGTAAAAGCCCATTCCACAAGGAAGGTGGGCTCATCTTGGGCAGCTGCCCGAGGGGTCTCGGCTTTCCAACTTTGCCGAGCTGCAACTTGGTCAGGGGCAAACACGTTTGCTAAATTCTACAAAATTGATACCCTGGCTGAGGAGGACCTGGAGTTCTCTCATTCGGTGCTGCAGAGTCATCCGCACTCTCCCGCCCGTTTGGGAGCTTTGGTATAATCCCCATGGTCCTTACGGAGTTCCCAGCATCCACTAGGACGTCAGAGAAAATAAGATTTTACTCACCGGTAAATCTATTTCTCGTAGTCCGTAGTGGATGCTGGGCGCCCATCCCAAGTGCGGATTGTCTGCAATACTTGTATATAGTTATTGCCTAACTAAAGGGTTATTGTTGAGCCATCTGTTGAGAGGCTCAGTTATATTCATACTGTTAACTGGGTATAGTATCACGAGTTATACGGTGTGATTGGTGTGGCTGGTATGAGTCTTACCTGGGATTCAAAATCCTTCCTTATTATGTCAGCTCGTCCGGGCACAGTGTCCTAACTGAGGCTTGGAGGAGGGTCATAGTGGGAGGAGCCAGTGCACACCAGGTGACCTAAAGCTTTCTTTAGTTGTGCCCAGTCTCCTGCGGAGCCGCTATTCCCCATGGTCCTTACGGAGTTCCCAGCATCCACTACGGACTACGAGAAATAGATTTACCGGTGAGTAAAATCTTATTTTATTTATAGTCTAATAATATAAAGTTATGAGGCCACGCCCACTTTTCCAGAGGTCACGCCCACTTTTCCTGGAGCGGGGGGGGGGGGGGCACTTTTACATGTTCTCGCTCAGGGTACTAGTAGGCCTGGAGCCGGCGCTGGCCCTGAGTCTGGGTACTTAACCCGGCTGGTAAAATGCCAAGGTTAGGCCAGTGGCTAATTGAATATGCCTCATACTGCTCCACAGTTTCTCATGGTTTTTCTCAGAGGGAAGATGACACCAAATAGTTACAATACAACAGAAACAACCAATTATGTTTTCATTCTGGTTTGCAAGCTGGTAGATGCCTC
Organism: Pseudophryne corroboree; assembly: GCF_028390025.1. Taxonomy (NCBI): domain Eukaryota; kingdom Metazoa; phylum Chordata; class Amphibia; order Anura; family Myobatrachidae; genus Pseudophryne; species Pseudophryne corroboree. The sequence continues at coordinate 584,580,730 of NC_086445.1, read as the reverse complement.
TGTTCTCGAAAAAGAAGAGACTCTGATACAAAGGCTATACAATTAGCAAAGAACAAGAAAAAATTTTTAAGACATGTTTAAAGGCAATAGGTGTGTTTAATCTTTCCTAGACAATTAAAAAGGGATTAGGTCAAAATTGCAGAAGGGTATGTAATCTAAACTCATAACAGGTGTGCCTATTCTGGAAAGAGTGTACATTTTTATTTTCATCACATCCGTTACTATTGCATATACACACACAACATTTTCCAATCCAACAGGGTGACCTATAATATCATGTATTAGCATCATACTTTAGCATCATACTGTTTCTCTGAGGTCAAATATAACATGATCAAAGGAACTGATTGGCAGGATAATTACCAGTAGATTATTATCTGTCTGGTGGTGGCCTTTCAGAGAGACAGCGTGAATTTATTTCACACTCTATCCACTTTATTTTGACACATAATTATTTTCTGTTTGATCACACTTATTATTTACAGCCGTTAAACAGTGATGGGGACCAGGTTCCCTCCGAGTTTAACAAAACTTTACATGGCTAAGATAGAGGAAGGCCTTAATTGGAATATAGACTTCAGAGAAAGCCTAGCGCTTTATAGATGAACTTTTTTTCATTAGGAAAGGGGGGACACAATTCCTTCACCAGTTTTTCCTCACTGTAATGCTAATACATATAACCTCACACCCATCACCCATGCTGCATTAATTTGCTGGATAAAACCTACAGGTTATAGACCATAAGATCACAACAGATACATATAAAAAAGGGGTGGACACCTGACTACTCCAATAATATTCCTAGGAGTTGGGTAAGGAACATACCCCAGGAACAACTGCGATGTTTAAAACTCAGTTGGCTCCTCCTCCTGTAAAACAGACCACGGAACTTCTATTTGAAAATGAGGAAGTAAATGTACACAAGAAATCTCTAGTTACATTATTGATCTTTATATCAAAATATATTATAGCTGCAAAGGAACTTTTTAATGTTATGAAGAAAAACGATTCTACTTTATTATTGGATCCTAAGTTAAAAACGGATCTAAAGACAAAACTATTGATAATATCCCACAAAATAAAGAATATAAAAAACCTATTAGGTCCTAGATTAATTGAGAAGAAGAAAGTAGAACAGGGGACCCTATGGTCATCCTGAGAAACAAATTAGATAGAACAAGTTCCCAATATGAAGTTATTTTGGATTAACAATATGGGAATGTTTAAGCTTTATGGACTCTATAGGTGTGTAAACACTAGGCGATGTGCTCTATAAGTGACATCGCCTAGTGTGTTCCCTTCCCTGCCGGAGCGGTTGTCAGTAGTGCATACACACTAAGCAATATGCAAACGATATCGCTCAGTGACTTGGACGACAGTCCAAATTCAGCTGCACGCACGGCCGACAGCGAGGGTTGATAACGACCCGCGAATCACTCAACATTTAGCAGCGTACACACTAGTCGATATGGCAAACAAAGTCGCTTAGGAAGGCCAAAATGGGTGACGTTGTTTACTTTATAGGCAAATGTGTGTGCACCTATGAGATGGTTGTTTTGAAATGTTTCTAGAGGATGAAGTTGTAGGGTACTTTGTAAACAATCTGAGAATGATACAACTTCAAGGTTATCTTTATAAGAAACAGAAAAGTAGTCTTTAGAAATTGCTTAGAGATTAATTGTGAGCTGATTTATTAAATATATTGTGTTCTGTTGGAGGCCATTATATATTATGATTTTTCTGTTATTTTTAATTGCATATAAGGATATATGTCTTGGGGCCTGATTCAGACTTGATCGCTGTTGTGCGTTTTTGCAGGGTGGCTGATTATCGATCGACTGCGCATGCGTATGGAGCGTAATACACATGCGTGAGGCCAAATTGTGAAAGAATCCAGTGTCTTTTTGGATCGCTAGGCGTACGCAAGTTGATTGACAGGAAGCGGACATTTGGGGTTGGTAGCTGGTTTTCTGTGAGTGTCAGGAAAAACGCAGGCGTTCCCAAGTGTTTTCATGGAGGGTGTGTGACGTCAGCTTCGGCCCCGAACAGCCTGTTTCTATTGCACTCTAGGAGTAGGTCCTGGACTATGCACAGACCGGAAAAAAACGTTAGATGGTGAGTGAGTTGCGGATGGATTTGCAGCTGACCAGCATACGCAGACTTGCACGGGGCAGGTATACTATTCACTGGGCGGTGACTATGTGTTTGCAAACCTCTGCAAATTCACTGGTCTGAACAGGGCCCTTACATAGTAAAATACCCTTTCTACATATAATAAATCTAAGATAAATTGCTTCCAATGGGAGAAGTTAAAAAAGAATAGTGCGAGTGGTAGAAAGTAAAATAAGTAAATGGAAAGACAACAAAAAGTAATATAATTAAAAGAAAATGATAAGAAATGAAATATGTTGGTGAGAATGTCAATTCAAATGTGCTTGTGATTTAATGGCGCTATGAGAAATTATTTTATTTTATGCAATAATTTATGCAGTTATTGTATTTAAATTGATGATATAAAACATTTATATAATATTATATCATAATGGATTGGAGAATTGTCTCCCTATTTTAAGTAGCATCTGAATGTTCACAAAGCGTAACTATTTATACTTTGAAAGGTATCTCAATAGTAACCACCACACAGATTGTTCTCTTTACTTTTTGTGGTTAAAGCAATAAATGAATAGTGGAAATGAGTAAAGACAATATTAAAGATTTTTTTTTTATATACCTCTTAATTTATTTGGAATGATGTATTAGAAATAACTATCTGATTGATCTTGCATTTTTTACACATATATGTATGTATAATTCTATATATATATATATATATATATATATACTTATGTATATATATACTTATGTATATATATATATATATATATATATATAAATATATATGTGTGTGTGTGTGTGTGTGTGTGTATATATGTGTATGTATATATATATATATACACACACACACACATACATACACATGTATATACATTTTTTTTTTCTTAATAGCTTTCATTTAAATCCCCCTTTGTATAAAAACTCATTGCTCATTCCTCCATTGGGCAGGGCCGAAACTAGGATTTTCGTCACCCGGGGCAAATCTGTAATTTTCCGCCCCCCCACCCAAAAAAAAAAAAGGGAACAAACAAACCCTGTCCGAATAATAAAAATAATCATATTATTGAAAATTTAGAAAAAGAAGGGGATACTATTGGACAATATTCCCCTATGTGCCCCAAATGCCCTAAGCGTCACATGCCCCCCCAGCAGTGTGTTCCACTACATGCCCTCCTGTGTGTCCCCATACATTGCACTACATTCCCATATCCACTGCACTACATCACTATATTACATCCCCTACATGCTGAACTACATCACTAGAATACAGTGTGTACTCTCAATGGTGTGTAGGCGGCAGCTTGTTATCGGTTGGTGCTGGGCAGCCAGCCGGGATCAAAGCCTGCTTAAAAAACACAGCACCAACAGTTTGCTTCTATAGCTTGCACGGTATCCGGACTCCAGGTCGACAACAAAAAGGTCGACACACCTTAGGTCGACGCCAATTGGTCGACACACCTTAGGTCGACATGGGCAAAAGGTCGACATGGAAAAAGGTCGACATGAGTTTTTCACAATTTTTTTCTTTTTTGGAACCTTTTCATACTTAACGATCCACGTGGACTACGATTGGAACGGTAATCTGTGCCGAGCGAAGCGAAGGCACCATGCCCGAAGCATGGCGAGCGAAGCGAGCCATGCGAGGGGACGCGGTGCACTAATTGGGGTTCCCCGTCACTCTACGAAGAAAACTACACCAAAAAAACATAAAAAACTCATGTCGACCTTTTTCCATGTCGACCTTGTTCCTGTCGACCTTTTGCACATGTCGACCTTTTGTCCATGCCGACCTAAGGTGTGTCGACCAATTGGCGTCGACCTAATGTGTGTCGACCTTTTTGTTGTCGACCTGGAGTCCCAGACCCAGCTTGCACGGTGCACTGCACGCCAGTTGCAGCACTGCACGGCAAAGAAGAGAGTTTAAGACATGGGGGGTAATTCCAAGTTGATCGCAGCAGGATTTTTTTAGCAGTTGGGCAAAACCATATGCACTGCAGGGGAGGCAGATATAACATGTGCAGAGAGAGTTAGATTTGGGTGTGGTGTGTTCAATCTGCAATCTAAATTGCAGTGTAAAAATAAAGCAGCCAGTATTTACCCTGCACAGAAACAAAATAACCCACCCAAATCTCACTCTATCTGCACATGTTATATCTGCCTCCCCTGCAGTGCACATGGTTTTTCCCAACTGCTAAAAAAAATCCTGCTGCGATCAACTTGGAATTACCCCCAGTAGCCAGCATAGGAGAGATCCCAGGAACTGGACCTCAACTCTAAATTATCCCCTATGTATCTTACCTATCATTTTTTAGCTTAGATCACTGCAGCTAAGCTGATCTATTCAGTATGCAGCTGCAGACTAGTTGGAGGTACTCAGTCAATCCTTGCTGCTCTCCCTACTAGCCTGCAGCTGCTCTTTACATACTGAAGATCGCCTGGGGTCACCACTCCAAGTGGCAGCTTCTGGGCCGCGGCACCCTCCCTACAGTCCCAGCCTTCTGCCACTGCAGGGACACTGCAGGTTGTCCGCGGTCATCAGGGATTTTGTTTTGCCTGCCTTAGGCAGACGAAACCAAATTCCCGGAAACACACCCGTTTTTGTGCAAAACAGGGCTGTTTCTACCGAAAATTCACAGGTTTCACTGAACCTGTGTGTTTTCAGGAGAAAGGGCATTTTTTTTGCATGCGATCAATCAGGATAGCCTGTAAAAAAAAATCAGTGAAAAATCGGGAAAAGCATACGTTTTTCGCACCCAATGTTTTACCGGGGCTAGTAGGATATCCCCCATAATCTTAAGTGTTTCTTGCTGTGTATGTTGTTCGGGGGTAATTTCAGCTACCCTTCAGATTCCTGCTTTTTCCATAATATTTTGATTAGAACTATATTTATTTAGAACTATATAAATTCAGAGCTGTATCCAGCCAGGATATATGTATGAGGCTCATAGTCTTGATACAGTTCCTCCAACAGAATATAGAAACAGCTTCCAGATTTTATGGAGATTATCTGGCATAAGGTACAGACTTTTTTTTTTAATAACACTATCATATCAGAATGATTTATGTACTTGTACATGTAAAAAAACATTTTGGAAGATATTGTCTCATTTCTCATACATAAAACATAGTTGTAGAGCTGATGTTCATTTAGGTTGAGTTGTCTTCAGTATGTACCAGGAGGAGGTACTTCCTTTGTAGCTTGATGATGAGAGTGTGAAACATATAAAAGGGGGATGATGCAGAGTGAAGGACAGACTATCCTGTGATTAAAGCCAGTGGCACATTTTTAATATTTATAAATGTCATGCTCAGGGATACAGTGTTTTTCTTGCAACTGAGCAAAGGACATGATGCCCTAGTTATGCCAGTTGGCCATATGTAGGTTTGGGAATCATTTTAGAAGAGGCTAGGGTTGATTTAGCTCCAGGACGTACAGTGTAGTTTGTTTTAAGTTATTCTTGTGTGATTTCAAAACATAGGCATTCTAATTTATATGTACCGTTTTCAGTTTATAGTAGTAATCTTAATGTACTCCCAGAGAATGATAATGAGATCTTTGGACTAATTATAAATAAAAGAGCCATCTGCGAAGAGTCATATTCTGTAATGTATGTTTTCAATAAAGAAATGGGTGTGTCAGTAGTACTGATCTTTGCTGCCAGCATTTCAATTGCCAAAGCAAATATAAACCATCATTAATGGCCCTTCAGTCTGGTTATAGATAGAGACCCATTGATAGAGACGTGAGAGGAGGTATATATGGCAGTATAGTGCACAAATTGCCTGAAAGAAGAGGTGCTCCCAGTGGAGTCTGTCAAATGATTTCTCTGCTTTCAGAAAAATCAGTAACATATTAGATCTGGTTATATGGTCCACTACTACAGTATGCAGAATGTTCCTATGTTTCCAGGATCTTGTCTGCCCATGCACAAATCCCACTTGATCTTGATTTACCAATTGAGTAATGATTAGGTATAGCCTATTGTTCAATAGGGCTATTGGGTAAGTGTAGTTCTGACACTTTGTTGGTTCCCTTTCTCGTTTGGAAATTGTGATATGAGCTTTGTTCAGTTCTATAGCAGAATGAGCATACCTAGTGGCAATATTATGCAGGTAGTGACCATTATGGTCGGAAGAGGGCACTCACCAATGATAAAAGTTCAAACATATCTTTATTAGGTCATCACAGTTCCAAAAACATGTTGACATTTCGACCCATCAGGGTCTTTGTCAAGACAGACAGCAGAGGCATCAGCACGGCATGGAGGCAGGAAGTACATAATAAAGATATGTTTGGACTTTTATCATTGGTGAGTGCCCTCTTTTGACCATAATGGTCACTACCTGCATATAAGTGGAACAAGATGATGGTTACCTTTGTGGAGCACCCCGTTGCTGATTTAATCTGGTTGTGAGTGCGGATCCTTGCAAACATAGTGCCATTATTAAATAACTTAGTTAGAACTGGGTTCAGCTCAGCCCGGAAGGTAACATAGATACCATTGGTTGAAGCAATCTGGGCCAAGCCTTTTTCTTTGACATATATTTAATATAACTTGTTTTTCCAGGCAGAGCAGAGAACTTCCACTTCTTCAGGCTGCCAGGAGAGCTAGCAAGTCTAGGAATGCATTAATGTATTCTGTTGTGGGTTGGAATGCTGTTCTATAGTTCTTGAGGTTGTAAAGTTACAAATGTATAGCAAATTGATATGCAATTACTAAGAGATTCATGATTTAGACACCTTGGTTGTTGGTCAAGTCTTTAAAGTTCTAATCAGCCAAATTTACGTGCTAGGGTTCTCATCCCTCTAGTGCACAGGTTCTCAAACTCGGTCCTCAGGACCCCACACAGTGCATGTTTTTGCAGGTCTCCTCACAGATCACAAGTGAAATAATTAGCTCCACCTGTGGACCTTTTAAAATGTTTCAGTGAGTAATTAATACACCTGTGCTGGGTTACCTGCAAAACATGCACTGTGTGGGGTCCTGAGGACCGAGTTTGAGAACCACTGCTCTAGTGTGTAGAATTTTTGGTTAAAGTGAGCTGCAATCTTTTGGCTCTGTAAAAGAGAGTTTACTTGTGATCTCTTTTGGGGCTCTGCAAAGTCTTCTTCTTTAATTATACAGTTAAGATGCATACACACTGGGCGATTTTGCCCAGCGTGTATGTACAGTGATGATCGCTGACATAGCTGGGCTGAAAAGCGCTCAGTGCAAACACACTGAGCGCTTTTCCCCGCTGCCCAGCGATGTCAGCGGGGGTGAGCGGCTTTCCATAGCAGGACGCTATGGAAAGCCTCTCACCCCGCCGTTCATCTACTGGTAATACCAGACGATGAACGGTGTCCGCCAGCGATGAAGCGGGAGCGCGCATCAGCGCTCACCGCTCATCGCTTGTGCATACACACTGGGCGGCTTTGAGCTGAAAGCAGCTCAACACACCAAAAGTGACCTGCTCTCAGCTCTAAATCGCCCAGTGTGTATGGGCCATTAGTTGCATTTTTTTTGTGCTTCTACTTTTGCAGTCAATGATAATTTGACTTCTATGTTTATTGTCCTAACTGAATTCCTGCACCTTAAATAACTGCCTTTAAATTACACCCGTGACTATATAGAGAAGTATCCTCTGGGGTATTTGTTTGTATATAGTGTAATTAATAAGGGTTTCTTCTCAATTTTTTCCAACACGCATCTGATATTATACACTGCTCAAAAAAATAAAGGGAACACTAAAATAACACATCCTAGATCTGAATGAATGAAATATTCTTATTAAATACTTTGTTCTTTACATAGCTGAATGTGCTGACAACAAAATCACACACAAATGATCAATGGAAATCAAATTTATTAACCCATGGAGGTCTGGATTTGGAGTCACCCTCAAAATTAAAGTGGAAAAACACACTACAGGCTGATCCAACTTTGATGTAATGTCCTTAAAACAAGTCAAAATGAGGCTCAGTAGTGTCTGTGGCCTCCTCGTGCCTGTATGACCTCCCTACAATGCCTGGGCATGCTCCTGATGAGGTGGCGGATGGTCTCCTGAGGGATCTCCTCCCAGACCTGGACTAAAGCATCCGCCAACTCCTGGACAGTCTGTGGTGCAACGTGGCGGTGGATGGAGCGAGACATGATGTCCCAGATGTGCTCAACTGGATTCGGGTCTGGGGAACGGGCGGGCCAGTCCATAGCATCAATGCCTTCGTCTTGCAGGAACTGCTGACACAATCCAGCCACATGAGGTCTAGCATTGTCTTGCATTAGGAGGAACCCAGGGCCAACCGCACCAGCATATGGTCTCACAAGGGGTCTGAGGATCTCATCTCGGTACCTAATGGCAGTCAGGCTACCTCTGGCGAGCACATGGAGGGCTGTGCGGCCCCCCAAAGAAATGCCACCCCACACCATTACTGACCCACTGCCAAACCGGTCATGCTGGAGGATGTGGCAGGCAGCAGAACGTTCTCCTTGGCGTCTCCAGACTCTGTCACGTCTGTCAAATGTGCTCAGTGAGAACCTGCTTTCATCTGTGAAGAGCACAGGGTGCCAGTGGCGAATTTGCCAATCTTGGTGTTCTCTGGCAAATGCCAAACGTCCTGCACGGTGTTGGGCTGTAAGCACAAACCCCACCTGTGGGCGTCGGGCCCTCATACCACCCTCATGGAGTCTGTTTCTGATCGTTTGAGTAGACACATGCACATTTGTGGCTTGCTGGAGGTCATTTTGCAGGGCTCTGGCAGTGCTCCTCCTGTTCCTCCTTGCACAAAGGCGGAGGTAGCGGTCCTGCTGCTGGGTTGTTGCCCTCCTACGGCCTCCTCCACGTCTCCTGATGTACTGGCCTGTCTCCTGGTAGCGCCTCCATGCTCTGGACACTACGCTGATGACAGACACAGCAAACCTTCTTGCCCCAGCTCGCATTGATGTGCCATTCTGGATGAGCTGCACTACCTGAGCCACTTGTGTGGGTTGTAGGGAGGTCATACAGGCACGTGGAGGCCACACACACTACTGAGCCTCATTTTGACTTGTTTTAAGGACATTACATCAAAGTTGTATGAGCCTGTAGTGTGTTTTTCCACTTTAATTTATAGGTTGACTCCAAATCCAGACCTCCATGGGTTAATAAATTTTATTTCCATTGATAATTTTTGTGTGATTATGTTGTCAGCACATTCAACTATGTAAAGAACAAAGTATTTAATAAGAATATTTCATTCATTCAGATCTAGGATGTGTTATTTTAGTGTTCCCTTTATTTTTTTGAGCAGTGTATAATTAGCTAATCTCCATGATTTAGGGGGCAATCTTTTCAATTCTATGACCCAACCCATCTATACCCTCAGATTCCTTTTTAAGCGCCTGACCCAGCCCTCCCTCTCAGCTCACATTGCCTCTAAGTACTGTCCCATCTATGGCAGCACTCATTTGATAGAAGAAGAGGGAGGGAGGGAGGAAGGAAGGAAGGACAAAAGGAGGAGGAAGTGAGAACAGCAGCATTGGGAAGGGTGAGAGAAAGGAAGTTCAGGAGAGGGTAAGACAGATGGAGAGAGTAAAGGCGGCGCACCAGGATAGAGAGATTGTTGGCCCAGCAGAAAGTGATAGCGATAGGCAGCTCAAGGTAGGATGAGAGTGAGAAAGAAAGATACTCATCACGGGGGGAGTGATAGAGATAGGTTGCTCAGGGTACGATGAGAGAGAGTGAGAAAGAGGCATCACAGGGGAAAGTGAGAGAGTAAAGGCCTAGGGGGAAACTGAGATAGAGAAATAGCCCAAGAGAGACTGGCGTACTACCATTAGAGACAGTGACTGTAAGGGCGAGATTTATCAAACCGAAAGAAGACAAGTGGCGGTATTGTTCATAGCAACTAATCAGATCCTACCTATCATTTATCTAGTACATTCTATAAAATGTTAACTAGAGTCTGATTAGTTGGTATGGGCAACCCTTCGACTTGTCCTATTTAGTAAGTTTGATAAATCTCTCCCTCACCAGCAAATCACTTGCACAAAAATTTCTGAAGCATGGTCAAAAGTAAGCAATAGGATTATCAGCAAATGATTGTATATTTTCACCATAATATTCTTTAGAGTCACACTACAGTTTGGCTTTGTTAGCTAGACTATTTTCTATTTCGTTTATCATAATTGTAATGTTTAGTGAAAAAGTACTTATTCTTTATGTAGGTAGCATTTTATTTGTTATAAAATGTAGAGCAGCAAATATTTCTCAGATGGAATACAGTTTGCTCGGTTTTTTATGTTTTTTTTTACCTAGTCATATAATCTGCACGAGACAAAAATAACACCAGAAATATAGCAATGTGAGCAATTTATCACAAGGGCAAACTATCATCCAATCCTGATTCTGTTGACTGTAATATGACTATTTATTGCTCTTTTATCACAAATACACAGTACACACAAAACACAGAGCTGTAAAATTTGATTAACTGAAAATAGTCTTCAGTTCTCTGGCTGATAATTAGTTTGTGTGCTGATTTAAAAAATAATTGATTTTGAGATGTAACGATTTTCCACAAAATGTATGTGAAGATATGGGAAAACAGCCCATTCACGTGTATTCTGGTGAAATGTTTATTTTATTACCATAAGTTAAAAAATGTAAGGACCATTTTAGAATGTTACTCACATTTATACTGTACTGCCTTTGTTTTTACCTTCAAAGTTTAATTTGGTACAGTACTTTGTCTTCCATACACAGCTTGCGGGTCTTTTCTGTGCAGCATCCAGAGTAATCTTACATAATGTTGTGATTTCTTCTTACCAGGTATGGTCATTCCATCTCATTTATGTCTTGTTAGAATCTTTCTCCTTGCCCCTCACTGATGGCTCTAAAGGCCCATAAACACTAAATGAGAAAGTCAAAGATCTCGCTCAGCAGGACCGATCTGAGCGAGATCTTTCACAATCTCGTCCAGTGTGTACACTAAATGTCGTTAACAAAGCGCGCTCCTGCATATCGTTAATGACCCCCTCCCTCGTCTGAACTTGTACAGATGAGGGAGGTCCTTATTAATGACAGCCATGCTGCGCCATTGTACCCCCCCCCCCCCCCCGCCGTTGCTGCCTGTCCCGGCCGCATCGACAAGTGTGTATGTCCCTGCCAATGCCACCCCCCCTCCCGCAGGGTTCCCGCCACCGCCAGCGGGGATCGGGTAGTGTGTATGGGGCTTTCGTTTTCAGGAAAGTATTCCAAGTAATTGTTCAGAGAGTGCTCTTTCAAGATCATTGAACAGCCATTAGATTTGTTTTTTTTTCTAGCATGTTTTCCTCTATTTGCTTACAGTTGGGATCTTTAAAGTTCCCAAGAGCGTATTTGCAGCTTCATTAACCACTTGCCTGACCATACAAGTAAGTGCCTCATTTGACCTGGTTGCACAGGATGCGACCAGTCAGATAAACAGTGTTAGCAGCGGCAGGGAAGGGAAACTTCCATCCGCTGCTGGTCTCAGAAGAACCGGAAGGTCCCTTAGCCTCCCAGCACCCCCCCCCCCCCCCCCCCTGTGTTTGCCATGCTGCCGACCACTGCAGCACGGCAGGTCCCCCATCCAGAGGCTGCAGACAATAGCAGCCGCTGGGAAAGTGTACATCAAACCCCCCAAGCCACCCCCAGCTTAAACACTCCCCTCTTTTACAATGAAGCAAAAAAGATAATTCCTCCAACACCAACCTATTATAAATGCAAGGAAAATAAAAGTTACAGCAAACTAGGATTAATGAATCCGTTTGTAAGAAGGGAGTAAAGAAAAGAAAAGGTACACTTGTGCTGCAAAAGTTCCAGCAATGATAACGTCCATATGGTTCCAATGATAATATCCAATTGTATTGTGTGAGAAAATGGTACATGATGGAGGTTTTTTTTTTTTTTTTTTTTGGAGATTAGTATGATTGACCTCTCGTGTTACTATAAACTTTTGCTAAATTAAGTATTAATTTGCCTGTTTCCTTTTATAGTACAATTACAGGTTGAGTATACCATATCCAAATATTCCGAAATACAGAATTTTTTGAGTGAGATAGTGAAACCTTTATTTTTTGATGGCTCAATGTACACAAACTTTGTTTAATACACAAAGGTATTCAAAATATTGTATTAAATGACCTTCAGGCTGTGTGTATAAGGTGTATATGAAACATAAATGAATTGTGTGAATGTTCACACACTTTTTTAATGCACAAGGGTGGTCATTCCGAGTTGTTCGCTCGCTAGCTACTTTTAGCAGAAATGCACACGCTAGGCCGCCGCCCTCTGGGAGTGTATCTTCGCAAAGCAGAATTGATAACGAAAGATTAGCAATTCTGCTATTAAGTATTTCCTTGCAGTTTCTGAGTAACTCCAAACCTACTCCTAGATTGCGATCACCTCAGTCCATTTAGTTCCTGGTTTGACATCACAAACACGCCCAGTGTCCGGCTAGCCACTCCCCCGATTCTCCAGCCACTCCTGCGTTTTCTGCTGGCACGCCTGCGTTTTTTAGCACATTCCCAGAAAACGCTCAGTTACCACCCAGAAACACCCACTTCCTGTTAATCATTCTCCGATCAACAGAGCGACTGAAAAGCTTTGTTCGCCTGTGAGTAAAATAGCATAGTTTTGTGTAAAATTGCTTAGCGCGTGTGCCCTGCTGTGCATACGCATGCGCAGAACTGCCGGATTTTAGCCTATTTGCAATTCTGCTAAAAATAGCAGCGAGCGAACAACTCGGAATGACCACCCAAGTTATTAAAAATATTGGCTAAAATGACCTTCAGGCTGTGTGTATAAGGTGTATATGAAACATAAATACATTCTGTGCTTAGACTTATGTCCCATCGACATGATATCTCATTATGGTATGCAATTATTCCAAAATACGGAAAAATCCAATATCCAAAATACTTCTGGTCCAAAGCATTTTGGATATGGGATACTCAACCTGTAAAACAAAAAAATACTTAATCCAATATGCTACTAACAGAAAGCCTTGTATATTCTGAAAAACAAATGTATAAAATGTACTAGAGCAGACATTCTTAATCTTATTTATTATTATATATTTATTACCAGTTATTTATATAGCATGTACATATTCTGCAGCGCTTTACAGAGACTATTTGGCCATTCACATCAGTCCCTGCCCCTGTGGAGCTTACAATCTATATTCCCTACCATATGTACACGCACATACATTCACACTAGCGTTAATGAATTTTGTTGGAAGCCAATTAACCTACCAGTATATTTTGGGATTGTGGGAGGAAACCGGAGTACCTGGAGGAAACCCATGCAAGCACGGGGATAATATACAAATGCCACACAGTTAGGGCCATGATGGGAATCAAACCCATGACCTCAGTGCTGTGAAGCAGTAATGCTAACCATTACACCATCCATGCTCTATACACGTCCAGGCCCGGCGGTAACCGCTCAGCAAAGGGATGCAAAGCAGGGAGGTGCCAGGAAGGACAGACGCTCTCCCTGCTCTGTATCCCTGTGCTGAGCTGATGTCCCTGCTGCGCCGCCCTGTTCCCCCCTGCTGCTGCCGGCTCCTGCGTCTGTCACACTCCATGACAGGCAGCAGCGCTGGCAGCTACAAGCCTCCCCTCCCCTGTCACAGACTCACAGATAAGGGGGCGGGGCTATACTGTAATAAGGGGCAGAGCTACACGGGACCAGGCTGCAGACTGCAACACAGGGGATAAGCTGCCAGAGACTTCCTTCTGTAAGTGGCTGGAAAACAAGTGAGTGAGTGAAAGTGTGTTTGTGTGTTTGTACTGTATCTGTATCTACAGTGTGTGTGTGTGTATACAGTATATGTATGTGTGACTATGTGTGTAATATATGTACAGTGTGTGTGACTGTGCGGCATATGTGTGTAAGCATCACTGGTACAGGGGGTGTTACGTGTGTAAGCGTCACTGGTACAGGGGGCTTTACGTGTGTAAGCATCACTGGTACAGGAGGCGTTACGTGTGTTTGCGTCACTGGTACAGGAGGCGTTATGTGTGTAATCGTCACTGGTACAAGAGGCGTTACGTCTCTAAGTGTTATTGGTACAGGAGCCATTATGTGTGTTTGCGTCACTGGTACAGGGGGCATTACGTTTGTAAGCGTCACTGGTACAAGAGGCGTTATGTGTGTAAGCATCACTGGTACAGGGGACTTTACATGTGTAAGCGTCACTGGTACAGGGGCGTTACTTGTGCAAGTGTCACTACTACAGGGTTCGTTACTTGTGCAAGTGTCACTACTACAGGGTGCGTTACTTGTGCAAGTGTCACTACTACAGGGTGCGTTACTTGTGCAAGTGTCACCACAACAGGGGGTGTTACATGTGCAAGTGTTACTGCTACAGGGTGCATTACGTGTGCAAGCGCCACTGTTACGGGTGCGTTACTCATGCAAGCATCACTGGTACAGGGGGCGTTACATGTGCAAGCGTCACTGGTACAAGGTGCGTTACGTGTGCAGGTGTCACTGCTACAGGGTGCGTTACGTCTACAGGTGTTACTACTACAGGGGGAGTTACGTGTGTAAGCGTCACTGGTACAGGGGGCGTTATGTGTGTAAGCGTAACTACTACAAGGTTTATTGTGTGTATAAGCGGCACTGCTACAGGGAGCATTATGTGTATAAGCGTCACTGGAACAGGGAGCGTTATGTGTGTAAACGTCACAGCTACAAGGGGCGTCTTGTATAAGCATCACTACTACAAGGGGTGTTACGTGTGTAAGCGCCTCTGCTACAGGGTGCAGTATGTGTGTAAGCATCACTGCGTCTTGTATAAGCGGCACTACCACAGGGGGCATTGTGTGTAAGCGGCACTACTACAGGGAGCATTATGTGTATAAGCGTCACTGCTACAGGGGGCATTATATGCGCTGTCCCTTTGTAAAGTATGGGAGGGCACACATTTATAGTTTGCAGGGGGGCGACGAATACCCTAGCACCGGCCCTGTACACGTCTATACAGATGTGTACTCATACACAAAGGGTGAAATGTAATAGAGTGAGAGTTTCAAAAAGTGAGATTTGGTAAGGTTTTTCCGTTTTTTTTTAAAGTTGCAATCATTTACACTGCAAAACCAGGTTGATCTTGCTGTGTATGATTGCTACTTTAAAAAAAAAACTGCAAAACCTTACCAAATCTCTCACTTTTTGAAACTCTCACTCTATTACATTTGTGCCATATGGCATGAGACGTTTGGTGCAACTTAGATACTCAGAGAAGTGTAGCGATCTGTACTTTTTCCTGAATCGTAGTCACATACATAATTGCTTCGTGAATGCCAGCGTCAGTATTCTGAGTACCCTTGCAATTGTACTTTTGTGGCATTAGTGATGTAAATAAGGCGCATATTTTGAGAAAAAAGTATCTGGTGGGACACATGGGGGGGAGGGGATGTAGTAGAGTGTGAGAAACAGAAAGTGAGATATTTTATGAGAGTTCTTTTTTTTTTTAACCAAAAAACTTGGTTGACCAGGCATGTAAATGATTGGCACTAAAAAACAAAACAAAACAGTAAACTCTCAAAAAGTCTCTCCTTTTCTGATTCTCACCACCTATTATATTCCCCCCCAAGGTGCGGCTATCTTGCAATGTCTGTGATACTCCAAGTAGCCTTGGATTTGAGGACAGGTGTACATCTGGGTTTGATGCACCAACCCAGCGTTTGGGGTGCCGGTGATCACATGTCCACATTGTGTGCTGCTGCGAATCAGGCTCGGTAGCACTGGGTCATCAGTTCGACTTCCTACCATGGTCCTATCTGTTTAGAGTTTGCATGTTCTCCATGTGTTTGTGTGGATTGCTCTCAGGAACCGTGTTTATTCTCTCACTTCAAAGACATACTATCAGGTTAATTAGCTGTTGACCAATATATTAACCTAGTGTACTACTAGACTGTAAACTGAACTGGGGCAGGGACTAATTTGAATAACAAATAATCTCTGTATAATACTGGTAATTGTCAACACAATAGTAGTAGTATTATTATTAGTAACTTTTTATAGAACTGGGGATGGTGGATTTTGTAGATTAGACGAGCAGCAACTTTCGTTATTGCTGAGGCTAGACTTCACACTGAAACATTGAGCTTTGTAATAGGTCGTAGTGTTCATTCTAGCACCCTGCACCTTTCAAAATCCGTGCAGTTCCTCTTTCCTGCCTGGGGTGTCTCTCTCTGCTGTGATGCTTCTCAGCACACTCTGGTATGTTACTCAGTGCTGTGATACAGACGGGTGGTCTTCAGATTACCGGCTGTCGGGATCCCGGCGCACAGTATACCGGCGCCGGAATCCCGACACCCGGCATACCAACACTTTCTCTGACGTCCTAAGTGGATGCTGGGGACTCCGTCAGGACCATGGGGAATAGCGGCTCCGCAGGAGACAGGGCACAAAAGTAAAAGCTTTAGGATCAGGTGGTGTGCACTGGCTCCTCCCCCTATGACCCTCCTCCAAGCCTCAGTTAGGTTTTTGTGCCCGGCCGAGAAGGGTGCAATCTAGGTGGCTCTCCTAAAGAGCTGCTTAGAGTAAAAGTTTTGTTAGGTTTTTTATTTTCAGTGAGTCCTGCTGGCAACAGGCTCACTGCAACGAGGGACTTAGGGGAGAAGAAGTGAACTCACCTGCGTGCAGGATGGATTGGCTTCTTAGGCTACTGGACACTAGCTCCAGAGGGACGATCACAGGTACAGCCTGGATGGGTCACCGGAGCCGCGCCGCCGACCCCCTTGCAGATGCTGAAGAGAGAAGAGGTCCAGAAATCGGCGGCTGAAGACTTCTCAGTCTTTATGAGGTAGCGCACAGCACTGCAGCTGTGCGCCATTGCTCTCAGCACACTTCACACCAACGGTCACTGAGGGTGCAGGGCGCTTGGGGGGGCGCCCTGGGCAGCAATGAAAGTACCTATGCTGGCTAAAAATACATCACATATAGCCCCTGGGGCTATATGGATGTATTTAACCCCTGCCAGGTTGTCAGAAAAACGGGAGAAGAAGCCCGCCGAAAAGGGGGCGGGGCCTATTCTCCTCAGCACACAGCGCCATTTTCCTACACAGCTCCGCTGCTAGGAAGGCTCCCAGGCTCTCCCCTGCACTGCACTACAGAAACAGGGTTAAAACAGAGAGGGGGGGCACTTATTTGGCGATATTATTATATATTAAGATGCTATAAGGGAAAACACTTATATAAGGTTGTCCCTGTATAATATAGCGTTTTGGTGTGTGCTGGCAAACTCTCCCTCTGTCTCCCCAAAGGGCTAGTGGGGTCCTGTCCTCTATCAGAGCATTCCCTGTGTGTGTGCTGTGTGTCGGTACGTGTGTGTCGACATGTATGAGGACGATGTTGGTGAGGAGGCGGAGCAATTGCCTGTAATGGTGATGTCACTCTCTAGGGAGTCGACACCGGAATGGATGGCTTATTTAGGGAATTACGTGATAATGTCAACACGCTGCAAGGTCGGTTGATGACATGAGACGGCCGGCAAACCAATTAGTACCTGTCCAGGCGTCTCAAACACCGTCAGGGGCTTTAAAACGCCCATTTACCTCAGTCGGTCGACACAGACACAGACACGGACACTGACTCCAGTGTCGACGGTGAAGAAACAAACGTATTTTCCATTTGGGCCACACGTTACATGTTAAGGGCAATGAAGGAGGTGTTACATATTTCTGATACTACAAGTACCACAAAAGAGGGTATTATGTGGGGTGTGAAAAAACTACCTGTAGTTTTTCCTGAATCAGATAAATTAAACGAAGTGTGTGATGATGCGTGGGTTTCCCCCGATAGAAAATTATTGGCATTATACCCTTTCCCGCCAGAAGTTAGGGCGCGTTGGGAAACACCCCTTAGGGTGGATAAGGCGCTCACACGCTTATCAAAACAAGTGGCGTTACCGTCTCCAGATACGGCCGCCCTCAAGGAGCCAGCTGATAGGAGGCTGGAAAATATCCTAAAAAGTATATACACACATACTGGTGTTATACTGCGGCCAGCGATCGCCTCAGCCTGGATGTGCAGCGCTGGGGTGGCTTGGTCGGATTCCCTGACTGAAAATATTGATACCCTTGACAGGGACAGTATTTTATTGACTATAGAGCATTTAAAGGATGCATTTCTATATATGCGAGATGCACAGAGGGATATTTGCACTCTGGCATCAAGAGTAAGTGCGATGTCCATATCTGCCAGAAGATGTTTATGGACACGACAGTGGTCAGGTGATGCAGATTCCAAACGGCACATGGAAGTATTGCCGTATAAAGGGGAGGAGTTATTTGGGGTCGATCCATCGGACCTGGTGGCCACGGCAACAGCTGGAAAATCCACCTTTTTTACCCCAAGTCACATCTCAGCAGAAAAAGACACCGTCTTTTCAGCCTCAGTCCTTTCGTCCCCATAAGGGCAAGCAGGCAAAAGGCCAGTCATATCTGCCCAGGGATAGAGGAAAGGGAAGAAGACTGCAGCAGGCAGCCCATTCCCAGGAACAGAAGCCCTCCACCGCTTTTGCCAAGTCCTCAGCATGACGCTGGGGCCGTACAAGCGGACTCAGGTGCGGTGGGGGGTCGTCTCAAGAGTTTCAGCGCGCAGTGGGCTCACTCGCAAGTGGACCCCTGGATCCTACAAGTAGTATCCCAGGGGTACAGATTGGAAATTCGAGACGTCTCCCCCTCGCAGGTCCCTGAAGTCTGCTTTACCAACGTCTCCCTCCGACAGGGAGGCAGTATTGGAAACAATTCACAAGCTGTATTCCCAGCAGGTGATAATCAAAGTACCCCTCCTACAACAAGGAAAGGGGTATTATTCCACACTATATTGTGGTACTGAAGCCAGACGGCTCGGTGAGACCTATTCTAAATCTGAAATATTTGAAAACTTACATACAAAGGTTCAAATCAAGATGGAGTCACTCAGAGCAGTGATAGCGAACCAGGAAGAAGGGGACTATATGGTGTCCCTGGACATCAAGAATGCTTACCTCCATGTCCAAATTTGCCCTTCTCACCAAGGGTACCTCAGGTTCGTCGTACAAAACTGTCACTATCAGTTTCAGACGCTGCCGTTTGGATTGTCCACGGCACCCCGGGTCTTTACCAAGGTAATGGCCGAAATGATGATTCTTCTTCAAAGAAAAGGCGTCTTAATTATCCCTTACTTGGACGATCTCCTGATAAGGGCAAGGTCCAGAGAACAGTTGGAGGTCGGAGTAGCACTATCTCAAGTAGTTCTACGACAGCACGGGTGGATTCTAAATATTCCAAAATCGCAGCTGTCTCCGACGACACGTCTGCTGTTCCTAGGGATGATTCTGGACACAGTCCAGAAAAAGGTGTTTCTCCCGGAGGAGAAAGCCAGGGAGTTATCCGAGCTAGTCAGGAACCTCCTAAAACCAGGAAAAGTGTCAGTGCATCATTGCACAAGGGTCCTGGGAAAAATGGTGGCTTCTTACGAAGCGATTCCATTCGGCAGATTTCACGCAAGAACTTTTCAGTGGGATCTGCTGGAAAAATGGTCCGGATCGCATCTTCAGATGCATCAGCGGATAACCCTGTCTCCAAGGACAAGGGTGTCTCTTCTGTGGTGGCTGCAGAGTGCTCATCTACTAAAGGGCCACAGATTCGGCATTCAGGACTGGGTCCTGGTGACCACGGATGCCAGCCTGAAAGGCTGGGGAGCAGTCACACAAGGAAAAAATTTCCAGGGAGTGTGATCAAGTCTGGAGACTTCTCTCCACATAAATATACTGGAGCTAAGAGCAATTTACAATGCTCTAAGCTTAGCAAGACCTCTGCTTCAAGGTCAGCCGGTATTGATCCAGTGGGACAACATCACGGCAGTCGCCCACGTAAACAGACAGGGCGGCACAAGAAGCAGGAGGGCAATGGCAGAAACTGCAAGGATTCTTCGCTGGGCGGAAAATCATGTGATAGCACTGTCAGCAGTGTTCATTCCGGGAGTGGACAACTGGGAAGCAGACTTCCTCAGCACGACCTCCACCCGGGAGAGTGGGGACTTCATCGGGAAGTCTTCCACATGATTGTGAACCGTTGGGAAAGACCAAAGGTGGACATGATGGCGTCCCGCCTGAACAAAAAACTGGACAGGTATTGCGCCAGGTCAAGAGACCCTCAGGCAATAGCTGTGGACGTTCTGGTAACACCGTGGGTGTACCAGTCGGTGTATGTGTTCCCTCCTCTGCTTCTCATACCTAAGGTACTGAGAATTATAAGACGTAGAGGAGTAAGAACTATACTCGTGGCTCCGGATTGGCCAAGAAGGACTTGGTACCCGGAACTTCAAGAGATGCTCACAGAGGACTCATGGCCTCTGCCGCTAAGAAGGGACTTGCTTCAGCAAGTACCATGTCTGTTCCAAGACTTACCGCGGCTGCGTTTGACGGCATGGCGGTTGAACGCCGGATCCTAAGGGAAAAAGGCATTCCGGAAGAGGTCATTCCTACCCTGGTCAAAGCCAGGAAGGAGGTGACCGCACAACATTATCACCACATGTGGCGAAAATATGTTGCGTGGTGTGAGGCCAGGAAGGCCCCACGAAGAAATTTCAACTCGGTCGATTCCTGCATTTCCTGCAAACAGGAGTGTCTATGGGCCTCAAATTGGGGCCCATTAAGGTTCAAATTTCGGCCCTGTCGATTTTCTTCCAGAAAGAATTGGCTTCAGTTCCTGAAGTCCAGAAGTTTGTCAAGGGAGTACTGCATATACAACCCCCTTTTGTGCCTCCAGTGGCACTGTGGGATCTCAACGTAGTTCTGGGATTCCTCAAATCACATTGGTTTAAACCGCTCAAATCTGTGGATTTGAAATATCTCACATGGAAAGTGACCATGATGTTGGCCCTGACCTCGGCCAGGCGAGTGTCAGAATTGGCGGCTTTGTCTCACAAAAGCCCATATCTGATTGTCCATTCGGACAGGGCAGAGCTGCGGACTCGTCCCCAGTTTCTCCCTAAGGTGGTGTCAGCGTTTCACCTGAACCAGCTTATTGTGGTACCTGCGGCTACTAGGAACTTGGAGGACTCCAAGTTGCTAGATGTTGTCAGGGCCCTGAAAATATAGGTTTCCAGGACGGCTGGAGTCAGGAAAACTGACTTGCTGTTATCCTGTATGCACCCAACAAACTGGGTGCTCTTGCTTCTAAGCAGACGATTGCTAGTTGGATGTGTAGTACAATTCAGCTTGCACATTCTGTGGCAGGCCTGCCACAGCCAAAATATGTAAATGCCCATTCCACAAGGAAGGTGGGCTCATCTTGGGCGGCTGCCCGAGGGGTCTCGGCTTTACAACTTTGCCGAGCTGCTACTTGGTCAGGGGCACACCCTGGCTGAGGAGGACCTGGAGTTCTCTCACTCGGTGCTGCAGAGTCATCCGCACTCTCCCGCCCGTTTGGGACCTTTGGTATAATCCCCATGGTCCTGACGGAGTCCCCAGCATCCACTTAGGACGTCAGAGAAAATAAGAATTTACTTACCGATAATTCTATTTCTCGTAGTCCGTAGTGGATGCTGGGCGCCCATCCCAAGTGCGGATTGTCTGCAATACTTGTACATAGTTATTGTTACAAAAATCGGGTTATTATTGTTGTGAGCCATCTTTTCAGAGGCTCCGCTGTTATCATGCTGTTAACTGGGTTCAGATCACAGGTTGTACAGTGTGATTGGTGTGGCTGGTATGAGTCTTACCCGGGATTCAAAATCCTTCCTTATTGTGTACGCTCGTCCGGGCACAGTATCCTAACTGAGGCTTGGAGGAGGGTCATAGGGGGAGGAGCCAGTGCACACCACCTGATCCTAAAGCTTTTACTTTTGTGCCCTGTCTCCTGCGGAGCCGCTATTCCCCATGGTCCTGACGGAGTCCCCAGCATCCACTACGGACTACGAGAAATAGAATTATCGGTAAGTAAATTCTTATTTTTTCTCCATCTTGGGGGTCTATGACCCCCCTGGAGGGAGAATAGATAGCGCGGCGAGCACAGCGAGCCCGCAAGGGGCTCATTTGCACTCGCCCAGCTGTCGGTTTGACGGCGGTCGGGATTCCAGCGCCAGTATGCTGGCCGCCGGGAGCCCGGCCGCCAGCATTCCCTACTACACCCGATACAGACCTGTGTGTGCTGAGAAGAACCGGAGCAGAGAGCGACACCACAGGCAAGAAAGAGGAACTGCACAGGATTTGAAAGGTGCAGGGTGCTAGAATGAACACTAGGTCATATGATATTTTGCCATTGACTGTTAGGATCATGTAACACAAACTTCTTAGATTACTGTTCCCCTTAGAAAAATATGGCATTAGCCAGCCTTATATAGTGTTCTCTATGGGAATTACAGATGCTTTGTCACATGATAGCACTTAAAACAAACCAGGTTTTGTAGCTGTAGGGTTATGAGGGAGTAAATATCTAAATCTGGGCATCATTTGCATACGACTGATATGGGAAACCCGTAAGAGGATATCAGTGCACAGACAGGTAGTTCAAACATAGAGCAATAGTTGCCCATAACTGAGCACTAAGAGATCTGATCAGTGTTAAATTGAAAATCCATTTACTCTAAAGGGGAGTACACACAGGGAGAGGTGTGCTGAGCGAACTAGCACACATCTCTCTGCCCGCTCCGCACACAGCAGTGAAGTAAGCTATGTACTAGATTTTGCCTGCATGCAGGCCAAACTAGTACCGGCGATATGGGGCATACACATGGAGAGATCTGTGCTTAATTTCTAGTCAGATTGCTTAGAAATTAAACACGGATCTCTCCGTGTGTACCCCCCTTTAAGAAAAAAAGGGGCAGACTAGATGGGCCAAGTGGGTCTTATCTGCCGTCAAATTCTATGTTTCTATGTTAAGTCCATTTGTATAGCCTGCTGCATACTTCCCAACTTCCTAAAGGGACACAGACCTCGGAAGTAGGGGACATGACCTCGTGGGTAGGGGCGTGGCCTCGCGGAAGTGCCGTGATCGCGGGTCACGTATCACGCATCATTTTTGCAGAGTGCCTGGTATGCCCCCTGTCCCTCTCTCCCAGTGAACAGCAGAACAGCGAATGAGAGAGGGTCTCCCAAGTAATCCCCCCCTTACCGCAGGGCTGGGACAGCGGGACAGTCCCTGAAAAACGGGACTGTCCCGCCAAAATCGGTACAGTTGGGAGGTATGTAGCTGCATAGAGAGGCCACAATCTAACCTCCTTGCACATTAAACAGCCCTTCTAGTCACGTGACGTGACTCAATAGTGCTGGCGTCTTTATGTGCAACTTTTTCCATTAAAATGCATCTTATTCGCCAAATGATGTGACTAGGGTGCACAAGCAGCTTATGCTGATTAAAATAATATGCAGCAGGCCTGTATTCTGTGTGCGACCATGGCTGTATCTGCATATGAAATGGTACAGCCACAGACGCACATAGAATATAGGCATGCCGCGTATCATTTTAATCAGCAGGAGCTGCTTGTGTGTCCTCATCGCATATCAATGAAGACACTAAAAAAGACACCCAACACTTACAGAGTTGCACGGGACCTGTCAGCTCAATCATGCCAGGCATCTCCCGATACGTGGCGTATTGAGCAAATGTATGAGGACACATCTGTATATCTGCTTATGTTCCCATCAATCAGTATCTGGCATCTGTTGTTTATGGTTCACATGCTGCGATATTGGGTCAATTGCCCTACAATCTCTGTAATATTGCCGTGTGTCTATTGGGTCAATTGCCCTACATTCTGTCTAATACCAGAGCCAGATTGAAAAAAGGTTGACATGAGTTTTTTTACATTTTTTTGGTGCCGTTTTCTTTGTAGAGTGACGGGGAACCCCAATTTCAAAAGTTCAAAAAGTGAAAAAAAATTTTTTTTAAAACTCATGCCGACCTTTTGTCATGTTGACCTAGTACATGTCGACCTACAGTCCCTGTCGACCTAGAAACCATGTCGACCTACTTACTGTCGACCAGTAGTGGTTGACCTGGACACTGTCAACCTAGAGACCGGATCCCAGCCAGATTTACATACAATATATGAGCCCAAGGGATCATGTGGGCATTATACACAGATGCAGCATTATATACGGCTGGAAATTTAGTGAGGTTTGATCAGAGAGGTGCGGACAAGGTAGGCAGCGTAGGCACTGCCTCCCCTGTAATATGTGATTATAAAAATGATTTTAATACTACAAAGAAGATATTTCTAATATATTCTTTGTATTTTTCATATACTTTATAAATTTCAAAACTCTGACTTATGTTGGAGTATGACAGGAAAGGCTCTGCCTCACCTCACCGCACATCACTGGCATACACATGCTATGAAGCTCTCTCCACAGTACTAATGTGCCCCTCATGCCTTTCAGAGCTCTCTGTATGTTCCCCAGACCTTCCTGCATCCCATCATACTTTACACATAATCCACACCTACCCACATGCCATCATATCTGCCCGCATGACAGCTGTAATGTCCAGGGTTGCCTGTTTTTTTGTTTTTGTTTTGTTTTCTCTCTCTGTATCCACCCCCCAACTCTCTCTCTACAAAACACTTTCGCTCTGCTACCCTTCCTACCGCCCACACTGTCACTTTATCACTGCCACCCCCCCACCACACACACACACTCACTTTCTCCTGCACATCTGTCAGAATTCATAACAGCTGTCATTACATTTAGTGGCGGCACTGGGACCCCCTTGTGTGCTGAATACGCATGCGGATGAAAAAGGTTCATGGCCTTGTTGAGTCCGCTGCTGCCATTACAAAGGGGGCGTGGCTTGCGGGTAGCCCTCTTTGCCCCCGGTTACATGACCCTGGGGGCATTCCCAGCATCCCCGGAGATGCTGGGCTGCCCCCGTAGACCAGTACCTGCAATGCTGGTTCCTTCTCTGACAGGAGCCGGTTGCTGCAGTATAATGTCACACTGCAGCACCCGTCTCCTGTCGCTGTGGCAAGCCAGCATTTAGGTGTCACCCCCTCCAAGGGTGACACCCGGGAGCCACCCGCACCCCCTTGTGATGCATGTGATTACATTGCAGCATGATGACATAACTTTCATCAGGTTCTGATTTTATCTCTCAGACAGGACTGAAAGAATTACGCAGTTAACTTGTCGACCTAACGAATGCTGACATTTTGAACATCTGAAAAACATACCACAGCCTCTTGCAGTCTTACCTCCATCCAAGAGAAATGTCCACTGGCCACCTACTGGTGACAAGTAGATGTGATGAATGCATGTACTGTTATTTCACTGTCTCTTCAGCAGTGTCATTCAGTTATAACAGCACGTCACTGAATAATGTACAATGTAGCCGTACACATGCTGAGTGACTTGAAATAGTCCACACAGAGATGCTTCCATCCAGCACCTGCACATAATTTGTCTTCTGTATGGAGGATCCTGAGTCATTCAGTGTATGAACATTATCCTCATTTACATAATACACTGATGTACGCACAGCAGTGAATGCCATCAGAACTTCTAAACAATGTTTATATACTGGGAGCTGGGACACTTACAGTACTGGTAATTTGTGAAATATATAGTTAGCATGTGAGTTGGGAGGCAGGGAAATCTCTGTGCTGTGTATGGGTAGCAATTTGTTGGTCGTGATGGATTATTTTATGGTTACCAGTGTTAAGTACTCATGTATAGCAGGCGGCCCTAGGGAATTATGCGGCCTTATAAAGCTTCTTGTGCAGCCCCAGCACCTGTGTGCTTTTATTTTCAGATTCATATAAAATGCCCAGCGCTATGTAATTACAGATTAAAAACCGTATCTTTGTTTGATTAAATGTATTGTATTAACTCATTACTGAGAAGGGTAATGTGTGGCCCTTTTGCAGATCTGTGCAGCCCCTGAAGTTTTGTTTATCAAGGTTCCGACCGATGATGTACTGTATAGGCCCTTGCTGCAATATACTGGTCAGAAATGGTTGCTTCTATCCTACAGTACATGAAGGGTTCTGCAAAGTGTCACAGGCAATGGAGTGAGGGGTTCTTTGTAGAATATGGCTGGAAATGGAGGGTAATGTTTAGTGATCACAAATTGTCAGCGTGTGAAATATGTAGCAAGCGGAATGTAATCAGTTACTAGAAATCTACATTACAATTTCAAAAACACAAACAAAAGCCAATTGTAACTTACTGTAAGTGCTTCACTTATTTTTTAAAAATAGAATTTTAGTTTGCTCTAAATGTGATTATCATTGCCCACACAATTGTCTTTCCTTACTTTACACAGCACTAACATGTTCCGCTGCATGTTCCAATAAAACTGGGCACTGTATATTACGTGCAGATAAAACAAATGCACCCGTTTATTTTAGTAGTAGCTGTAATACAAAGAGACAATTTTAGCTTTTGAAACTATTTAAAGATTACCAGTAACGTAAGTACCAGTAAAATACAACTGTATTAAAGCTGTAAGCGTTTTATTAGTCACAGTGCTGGTAGCATTAGATAACAGTTCAAAATACCTAACATTTCACAAAAGTGGGTGGTATGTGAAACAACTGCTATTAGTCACTTAAATAGCATTTTATGATGGGTGCAAATGGAACACACAAGACAGCTTCGTTAAAGCTATCCCAGTAATAAGACTTATAACATGCTGTTACTCTAGATCTTGCTACTTACGTGGGGTTGCTCTAGAAAATAATTGCTAGTTACTTTATGGGGAGTACTAAAGCTGATATGAAAAGTAAGGAGTTAGCCTTTAGCGAAGTGCATATATCATAAATGTGCTATAACCAATAGTATTTAATCATATACTGGCTGAAGACTAATTTCTGTACTTTGCCTAAATGCAAAAAAAATAATAATGTACACATCCTTCTGTATGAAGATTCAGGGCCGGATGTAATGGCTTGCGAGACGGCCGGAGCTGCAAGACTCCAGACAAACTCGTACGTTTTTTTTAAAGCAGCAAACGTTTAGAAGTAAAAACCTGATTGGTTTTGCCTTGTAAACATTTGCTGCTTTAAAAAAACGTATGAGTGGTTTGCCTTCTAATCATTTGCTGCTTTAAAAAAAATGTCAGAGTTCGGCTGGAGTCTCGGAGCTCTGGCTGTCTAGGGAGCCATTACATCCGGCCCTCAGTTGCATTTTTCATTCGTACTCACTTATGCTTACAGAGGAAGAATGGGGCGCACAAGTTGTGTACAGTGAGAAGGTGTTCACTCAAGTGCATCTCATCCAGACACATATATGCCTGGCAGGAGTTCCTTAACCCTTGATGCAAAATACAGAGTGATGACAATCTGCAGGCAGCCTGTGCTGTTTGACTGAGTGCATCTTAATCCCTTCCACTAATACGCTTCCTATTAAAGGTTGACTGACTCTCCTATATCTGAAAATCCGATATCTGAAACATTCTGAAATCCCAAAAATTTTAAGCGTAACTGAGACAGTGACACCTTTGCTCTATGATGGTTCAATCTACACAAACTCTGTTTCATGCACAAAATTATTACAAACATTGTATAAAATCACCTGCAGGCTTTGTGTATAAGGTGTATATAAGACATAAATGCATTCTGTATCCCATCCCCAAGATATCTCATTATGGTACGCAATATTCCAAAATACGGAAAAATCTGTTATGCAAATATTCCTGATCCCGAACATTTCGGAAATGAGAGACTCATCCTGTATGTGCTACTTCTGCAATCTATAGCATTATTTATTTACTGTTTGTAATCAGTCTGTAGCACCTAAGCAGATCTAATTTGATTTGTTAAAGGAGGAGACCAGAGATGTTTGAATTTAATTGAATTTTGTTAGTACTTTAATTTTTTTATTTGCAATTTAACATGTATTAACAACACAGTCCACGCACAAACTGACTGTCTTATGTGTGTGATAGCCTACTTCATTAATGTACTAGGCCTAAATTGTGTTTTTTGCATACAGCATATTCACAGATGCAGGGGCGACAGAACTTTGTGGGCCCCATAGCAACATATTAAAGGGGCCCCCATCCCAATGCTTCTAGAGAGACACCTCTCCACAGCAGTTGTTGATTTTATGTCCCATTATAGTGCCCTAGTGCCTTACTCAGGTTCAGTTGTAAATTTGCAAAATCGCAGATCGTCCGATTATCTCCTGTCTGCGAAGCAAACGCATTGCGCATGCGTGACCCGCGATTAGTGATTCTTCTGCGACTGCATCTTGCCGCAGGTTGGTTGACAGACGACGGGCGTTCATGGGCTTTTGAGGGGAGTGGTTGATAGAACGCAAGCGTGTCATGGCCAATTTCGAGGTATGTATCTGACTCAAGCTGCGATAGCAGCAACATAAAACTTGGCACCTGGTGTGACTGCATTATCATTATTCTGAGTGACCCTGGAAAAGGGGGGGGGGTCTGGACTGCAAACCCTATTACTAAAGATAACCGCAACTGCTGATTTTGCTGATTTTTGTGAATGCATCGGTGGGCGGTTTGTTCTGTGCAGGGCTGACTTTAAACACGCTGGGTGGCTTTTGCTGTGCACTTCTCAGCAGTTGCTGTTCTGCTACAATTGCAATACTGCAACTGAAGGCCCCTAGTTAATTTTCTGAACCATAGTAGTGCCTTCATTTATTTTATGAACTAAAGTATTTCCCCAGTTCACATTATGAAACATTGTAGAGCTGCCAGTACACATTATGTAACACAGTAACCCAAATTCTCATTATGACATACAGTGTCCCCAGTACATATTATGCCACATTACCATGCCCCCAGTTCATATTATGCCACATTACAGTGCCTCCAGTTCATATTATACCACATTAAATGTGGGTCATATTATGTCACATTACAGTGCCCCCTTGCAAAATAACATCCACTATACCCACCTTTCACAAAAAATATAATGTCACACTATTCAGGCTATGTAATGGGTCAGGCCATACTGCTTAGCAGGCAAATCCCAGAAATTGGTATGCAGCTTTATAACCTGGGTTCAGGACCCCCTAAGCCTCTGGGCCCCGTAAAACTGGCACCTTCTGCAATATAGTTATGCCCATGGGCAGATACAAATGTATGTATTATTGCGTATGTACGTCCTATTCTGAGTCAGATGGAACTTGTGCGGATCAGAAACTGAGCAGTGACAATACGATCGCACATAACTGCCCTGATTTGAGTGCTATGAGTGTGTTGTGGGTGAGGTTGTTATATTCTGTGTGATTCTGAGTTGTGTGTACAGAGATGGGAAACCTGTGTCTGATGTATGTTTTGCACCTAGAATGCGGCTGCCACAAGTCTAGATACTAATGAAGATGGTTGCAGCGGCTAGTGTAAAATCATTGGGTGACATGGCTTGCAAATGCACAAACCCCCGCATTAACCCTATGGAGTCTTGCATTACATCCACTCGGATCCGAACATGAGGAAAAACGTCATCATTCCGCTGTCGGATCTTGCGTGTTTTTGATTCCATATCAGAGCCACGTGTCTCCGCCATTTTCACTCTGGACTAGGATAATGCACAGTAAGGACGTGTTCCTTCTGTGCTGTAATCGGATGGTTAGGAAAGGGTGGCAGGAGAGAGCAGAGGGGTTGTTTTGCAGGAGCAGTAGAGTTGAGTTGAACTTGATACTAGGGGTGCTTGTGTAGGTGTGCTGTGTTAGGACTCTGCATAGTGCACTGCATAAAGCATACTGTGGCTGTGTATAGAACCAGGTGTTCTCTCTCTATAAGGGGCTGTGTGACTGTGTGTAAACTGTACAGTCATGCGTCACACTACTAGTACTGCCGTACACGGGTGGTCATTCCGAGTTGATCGCTCGCCAGCAGTTTTTAGCAGCCTTGCAAACGTTATGCCGCCTCCCACTGGGAGTGTATTTTAGCTTAGCAGAAGTGCGAACGAAAGGATCGCAGAGTGGCTACAAAATAATTATGTGCACCCAGAAACGCCCTCTTCCTGTCAATCACTCTGCGGCCAGCAGTGCGACTGAAATGCTTTGTTAGACCTTGTGTAAAACTGCATCGGCCGTTGTGAAAGTACGTTGCGCGTGCGCATTGCGCCGCATGCGCAGAAGTGCCGCTTTTTTGCCTGATCGCTGCGCAACGACCGAAAACAGCTAGCGAACAACTCGGAATGATCACCACTACTGCTATATATCCTCTGTGTGTGAGCCAGACTCAGAGCAAAAAATATATTTCTATTGCTGCATCACTCAGTGACTACTAGTACTGCGGCTGCCATACACTACTGCTATATATGTAACACAGTCCCCCATATATCCTCTGTGTGTGATCCAGAGCAAAAATATATTTCTATTGGTGCGTCACTCAGTGACTACTAGTACTGCGGCTGCCATACACTACTGCTATATATGTAACACAGTACCCCGTATATCCTCTGTGTGTGATCCAGAGCAAAAATATATTTCTATTGGTGCGTCACTCAGTGACTACTAGTACTGCGGCTGCCATACACTACTGCTATATATGTAACACAGTACCCCATATATCCTCTGTGTGTGATCCAGAGCAAAAATATATTTCTATTGGTGCGTCACTCAGTGACTACTAGCACTGCCGTACACACTGATGGGGGTGAGGAATCGGAGGATGATGATGACATCTTGCTTCTATAGAGCCAGTTTGTGCAGGGAGAGAACAATTGCTTCTTTTTTTGTGGGGTCCAAACAAACCAATTATTTCAGCCACAGGTACGGCAGTCCCTGTCGCTGAAATGATGGGTTTGTTAGAGTGTGCATGTCCTGTTTATACAACATAAGGGTGGGTGTGAGGGCCCAAGGACAGTTCCATCTTGCACCTCTTTTCTTTGCATTATGTGCTCTTTGGAACATTTTTTGGGCATAGTTTATAAAACTGCCATCCTGTCTGCCACTGCAGTGTCACTCCTAGATATGCCATGTGTTTGTGCCGCCCACTAGTGTCGCTCAGCTTAGTCATCCAGCGACCTTGGTGCAACCCTTTGGCCTAAAAACAATAATGTGAGGTGTTCAGAATAGACTGGAAATTAATGTCATTGATGTTAATAATACTGTATGAGCAAAAACACCCCCAAATTCTGTTATGATAGCTGTTTTGATGATTTTTTCAAAAATATACAGGACCAAAACCAGCAAGGGTGGTTTTGGCAAAACCAATCCAGATCCAAAACACGAATGAGATCCAGATCCAAAACCAAAACCCAAAAAAATGGCCCAGTGCACACCCCTACTATTTGGGCACATTTTGCACCTGCATTCTTGGTGCACAGTGCATCCAACTATACAGCAAGCCTATAGTCTTTTCATATCTCCCAACTGCCCTATTTCAGTGGGACAGTCCTGCCATACGGACACTGGGGGTCATTCCGAGTTGATCGTAGGTGTGCTAAATTTAGCACAGCTACGATCATCTTCCCTGACATGGGGGGACGCCCAGCACAGGGCTAGTCCGCCCCGCATGTCAGTCTGCCCCCCCCCCCCCGCACAAATACAAAAGCATCGCACCGCGGCGATGCCTTTGTATTTGAGGAGTAGCTCCCGGCCAGCGCAGCTCCTGCGGTTGGCCGGGAGTTAATTGTCGCAGCCGCTGGCCGCAGTGGCTGCGTGAGACGTCACGCAGCTGCCGCGGCCCGCTCCCCCTAAACGGCAGCTCAACACCGCCGTTCAGCCCCCTCCCGCCCAGCGACCGCCTCTGTTTCAGAGGCGATCGCTAGGCAACGAAAGCTGCCATGCGCCGGCACACTGCGGCGCCGGTGCATGCGCAGTTCTGACCCAAACGCTGCGCTGCGAAAAACTGCAGCGAGCAATCAGGTATGAATGACCCCCACTGTCCCTCCCGCAGGCCGCAGTGTCCCACGTGTGGGGGAACCTTTCATCACTGCTGCTCTGCTCAGGAAAGCAGCAGTGGATCTTTGAGTAGCGCATATCATCTAAACAATGCAGGCAAGTGAGCAGGGGGCTGCCAGCTGTTTGAGGAGCTCTGGGCATGATCCCAAAATGACAAAAATGGGGGATGTGACACTAGACCACGCCCCTGACCTGAGGTCACACATCCATCCAGCAGAGGCCATGCCCCTTTTTCAGGCGCACATGATAAAGCCGCACAGTGGGTCCCAGCTTCAAGCAATCATATGTTGGTCTTTCCACTAGCCACTGTCTATCGTCATTAGAATTCTGAAAGCTAGTATCTTATTGGTTTCATTTGTGCTATACAGTAGCACAGATATATCAAGTGTTTTAACTAGATACAGGAGGGAGACATTTTTCAAAGGAAGAGAAGTATTAGAACACGAGGACATGCACTGACACTGGAGGGAGGGAGGTTCAGGGGAGATTTGAGGATAAATTACTTCTCAGAAAGCCTAGTGGATAACTGTTATAGCCTCCCAGCAAAGACCGTAGAGAAGTGTAAACATCCATGGGATAGATATAAGGATATACTCACAAAGAAACAAGGATCAAATAGGGTTTGGGGTTACAATATGGTTAAAAAAAGGGTGCAGACTAGATGGGCTAAGTGGTTCTTATCTGTGTCTATGTATATATCTGGCTGGGAGGAAGACTTCTGTTACATGGGAAATAAAGACTTCACAGTAGTTAAACTCTGAGTTAACACTTACTCTTTTCTATTTCTCTGACGTCCTAGTGGATGCTGGGGACTCCGTAAGGACCATGGGGAATAGACGGCTCCGCAGGAGACTGGGCACATCTAAAGAAAGATTTAGGACTATCTGGTGTGCACTGGCTCCTCCCCCTATGACCCTCCTCCAAGCCTCAGTTAGATTTCTGTGCCCGGCTGAGCTGGATGCACACTAGAAGCTCTCCTGAGCTCCTAGGAAGAAAGTGTTTGTTAGGTTTTTTATTTTCAGTGAGACCTGCTGGCAACAGGCTCACTGCATCGAGGGACTAAGGGGAGAAGAAGCGAACCTACCTAAGTGGTGGTAGCTTGGGCTTCTTAGGCTACTGGACACCATTAGCTCCAGAGGGATCGAACACAGGACCCGACCTCGTCGTCCGTTCCCGGAGCCGCGCCGCCGTCCCCCTTACAGAGCCAGAAGCAAGAAGGTGGTCCGGAAAATCGGCAGCTGAAGACTTCTGTCTTCTCCAAGGTAGCGCACAGCACTGCAGCTGTGCGCCATTGCTCCTCATGCACACCTCACACTCCGGTCACTGATGGGTGCAGGGCGCTGGGGGGGGGGGCGCCCTGAGCAGCAATACTGACACCTTGGCTGGCAAACTGGCACCATATATAGCCCCAGAGGCTATATAGGTGCTTTTTAACCCCTGCCAGAATCCATAAAAATGCGGGAGAAAGTCCGCGAAAAAGGGGCGGAGCTATCTCCTTCAGCACACTGGCGCCATTTTTCCCTCACAGCTCCGTTGGAGGGAAGCTCCCTGGCTCTCCCCTGCAGTCAATACACTACAGAAAGGGTTAAAAAGAGAGGGGGGGGCACAATTTAGGCGCAGTATACAATATATATAGGCAGCTATAAGGGAAAACACTCTTTATATGTGATATCCCTGTGATATATAGCGCCCTGGTGTGTGCTGGCATACTCTCCCTCTGTCTCCCCAAAGGGCTTTGTGGGGTCCTGTCCTCTGTCAGAGCATTCCCTGTGTGTATGCTGTGTGTCGGTACGGCTGTGTCGACATGTATGAGGAGGATAATTATGTGGAGGCGGAGCGAATGCCTGTAAATGTGATGTCACCCCCTGCGGGATCGACACCGGTGTGGTTGGACTTATGGAAGGATTACGTGAAAGTGTCAACTCCTTACACAAAAGGTCGACGACACAGAACAGCCGGCTACTCAGCTTGTGCCTGTTCCAGCGTCTCAAATGTCATGGGGGGCTCTAAAAACGCCCGCTACCTCAGATGGCAGAAACAGATGTCGACACGGATACCGACTCCAGTGTCGACGACGATGAGACTAGTGTACCCTCCAAATAGGTCCACCCGTTACATGATTGAGGCAATGAAAAATGTATTACACATTTATGATAATACCCCAGGTACCACATAAAAGGGTATTATGTTTGGTGACAGAAAACTACCAGTAGTTTTTCCTGCATCTGAGAAATTAAATGAGGTGTGTGAGGAAGCGTGGTCTTCCCCCGGTAAGAAATTGATAATTTCTAAACGGTTATTGGCAGCGTACCCTTTCCCGCCAGAGGATAGGTCACGTTGGGAAACACCCCATAGGGTAGATACAGCGCTTACACGCTTATCAGAAAAGGTGGCACTACCGTCTCCGGATACGGCCGCCCTGAAGGAACCTGC
Source organism: Pseudophryne corroboree (assembly GCF_028390025.1). Lineage (NCBI taxonomy): Eukaryota > Metazoa > Chordata > Amphibia > Anura > Myobatrachidae > Pseudophryne > Pseudophryne corroboree. Next base: position 584,546,382 of record NC_086445.1, on the reverse strand, counting down.
TGATAAAAAGCAGGGGGTTACCCTGAAAGATATAGTCACAAACTCGGGCATTATATTGTGACCAACCATTGCTTCGGCATGGATGTGCAGTGCTCCCGCTGCGTGGTCAGATTCCCTGTTGGAAAATAACTATGGATAGGGACAATATTTTGCTGACAATAGAGCATATAAAAGACGTGGTCTTATACATGCGTGATGCACAGAGGGATATTTGCCGGCTGGCATCAAAAATAAGCGCTAGGTCCATTGCCGCCAGACGGGGGTTATGGACTCGGCAATGGTCAGGCGATGCCGACTCGAATCGGCACATGGAAGTTTTGCCCTATAAGGGGGTAAAACTGTTTGGGGATGGTCTTTCAGACCTCGTTTCCACAGCTACTGCTGGGAAATCGACTTTTTTGCCACAGGCTACCCCACAACAAAGGAAAGCACCGTATCATCAAGTACAGTCCTTCGGCCCCAGAAAAGCAAGAGGGCTAGAGGCTCATCCTTTCTGCCGAGAGGCAAAGGTAGAGGAAAAAGCTGCAGCGCACAGCTAGTTCCCAAGAGCAGAAGTCCTCCCTGCGTCCGGTAAGTCCACAGCATGACGCTGGGGCTGCTCAGGGTACGGTGGGGGCCCGTCTCAGAAATTTCAACGCCCAGTGGGCTCTCTCACATGGATCCCTGGGTCCTTCAAGTAGTATCTCAGGGGTACAGGCTGGAGTTCGAGACGTTCTTCCCCCCGGCGTTTCCTAAAATCTGCCTTACCGGCACCTCCCTCTGCCAGGGATTCGGTGTTGGTGGCTATTCAACACTATAATCACAACAAGTGATTGTCAAGGTGCCCCTCCTTCAGCAAGGAAGGGGTTACTATTCCACAATGGTTGTGGTACCGAAACAGAACGGTTCGGTGAGACCCATCTTAAAATTAAAATACTTGAACTTTTATATCAGAAGATTCAAGTTCGAGATGGAATCGCTCAGGGCGGTTATTACGAGCCTGGACGAGGGGGATTACAGGGTCTCCCTGGACATCAAGGATGCGTACCTGCATGTCCCCATTTACCCTCCTCACCAGGAGTACCTCAGATGTGTGGTACAGGACCGTCACTATCAGTTCCAGACGCTGCCGTTGGAGTTGTCCACGGCACCGAAGGTCTTTACCAAGGTAACGGCCGAAATGATGATACTCCTTCGCAAGAAGGAAGTTTTTATTATCCCGTACTTGGACGATCTCCTGATAAAGGCGAGGTCCAAAGAACAGTTGGTAGTAGGGGTAGCACTCTCTCGGGAAGTGCTACAACAGCACGACTGGATTCTCAATATTCCAAAGTCACAGCTGGTCCCGACGACACGTCTTCTGTTCCTGGGAATGATTCTGGACACAGACCAGAAAAGAGTGTTTCTTCCAGTGGAAGCACACGAGTCCTGGAAAAAATGGTAGCTTCGTACGAAGCATAATTCCATTCGGAAGGTTCCACGCAAGGACGTTCCAGTGGGACCTGTGGGACAAATGGTCCGGGTCCCATCTACAGATACAACAGCGGATAACCCTGTCGGCAAGAAACAGGGTGTCGCTGCTGTGGTGGCTGCAGATGGCTCATCTACTAGAGGGCCGCTGATTCGGAATACAGGACTGGGTCCTGGTGACCACGGAGGCCAGCCTTCGGGGCTGGGGTGCAGTCACACAGGGAAGAAATTTCCAAGGAGATTTCGCTTCACATAATTATTCTGGAGCTAAGGGCCATTTACAATGCCCTAAGCCAAGCAAGGCCCCTGCTTCAGAACCAGCCGGTACTGATCCATTCAGACAACATCACGGCGGTCGCCCATGTAAACAGACAGGGCGGCACAAGAAGCAGGATGGCGATGGCAGAAGCCACATGGATTCTCCGATGGGCGACCTACACCCGGGAGAATGGGGACTTCTTCCAGAAGTTTTCCAAATGCGGGTAAACCGTTGGGAATGACCACGGGTGGACATGATGGCGTCCCGCCTCAACAAAAAGTTGAAAAGATATTGCGCCAGGTCAAGGGACCCTCAGGCGATCGCTGTGGACGCTCTAGTGACACCGTGGGTGTACCAGTCGGTTTATGTGTTTCCTCCTCTACCTCTCATACCCAGGGTGCTGAGAATAATAAGAATGCGAGGAGTGAAAACCATACTCATGGTTCCGGATTGGCCAAGAAGAGCTTGGTACCCGGAACTTCAAGAGATGCTGGCAGAGGACCCTTGGCCTCTGCCGCTCAGACAAGACCTGCTGCAGCAGGGACCCTGTCTGTTCCAAGACTTACCGCGGCTGCGTTTGACGGCATGGCAGTTGAACACCGGATCCTAAAGGAAAAGGGTATTCCGGAGGAAGTCATCCCTACCCTGATCAAAGCCAGGAAGGATGTCACCGCAAGACATTATTACCACATTTGGCGGAAATATGTTGCTTGGTGTGAGGCCATGAAGGCCCCGAAGGAGGAATTTCAACTGGGTCGATTCCTACACTTCCTGCAAGCAGGGGTGACGTTGGGCCTCAAATTGGGGTCCATCAAGGTCCAGATTTCGGCTCTGTCGATTTTCTTCCAGAAAGAACTGGCTTCACTGCCTGAAGTTCAGACTTTTGTCAAAGGAGTTCTGCATATTCAGCCTCCTTTTGTGCCCCCAGTGGCACCTTGGGATCTCAATGTGGTTTTGGCATTCCTGAAATCACATTGGTTCGAACCACTTAAGACTGTGGAATTAAAATATCTCACGTGGAAAGTGGTCATACTGTTGGCCCTGGCTTCGGCCAGGCGGGTTTCAGATTTGGCGGCTTTGTCTTGAAAAAGCCCTTATCTGATTTTCCAGATGGATAGGGCAGAATTGAGGACTCGTCCTCAGTTTCTCCCGAAGGTGGTCTCAGCTTTTCACTTGAACCAACCTATTGTGGTGCCTGCGGCTACTAGGGACTTGGAGGATTCCAAGTTGCTGGACGTAGTCAGGGCCCTGAAAATTTATGTTCCAGGACGGCTGGAGTCAGAAAAACTTACTCGCTGTTTATCCTGTATGCACCCAACAAGCTGGGTGCTCCTGCTTCTAAGCAGTCTATTGCGCGCTGGATTTGTAGCACTATTCAGCTGGCGCATTCTGCGGTAGGATTACCGCAGCCTAAATCAATAAAAGCCCATTCCACAAGGAAGGTGGGCTCATCTTGGGCGGCTGCCCGAGAAGTCTCGGCTTTACAACTTTGCCGAGCAGCTACTTGGTCAGGGGCAAACACGTTTGCTAAATTCTACAAATTTGATTCCCTGGCTGAGGAGGACCTGGAGTTCTCTCATTCGGTGCTGCAGAGTCATCCGCACTCTCCCGCCCGTTTGGGAGCTTTGGTATAATCCCCATGGTCCTTACGGAGTCCCCAGCATCCACTAAGACGTCAGAGAAAATAAGATTTTACTCACCGGTAAATCTATTTCTCGTAGTCCGTAGTGGATGCTGGGCGCCCATCCCAAGTGCGGATTGTCTGCAATACTTGTACATAGTTATTGTTACAAAAATCGGGTTTTGTTGTGAGCCATCTCTTCAGAGGCTCCAATTGTTATCATACTGTTAACCGGGGTTCCTATCACGTGTTATATGGTGTGATTGGTGTGGCTGGTATGAGTCTTACCCGGGATTCAAAATCCTTCCTTATTGTGTCAGCTCTTCCGGGCACAGTTCCTAACTGAGGCTTGGAGGAGGGTCATAGGGGGAGGAGCCAGTGCACACCAGATAGTCCTAAATCTTTCTTTAGATGTGCCCAGTCTCCTGCGGAGCCGTCTATTCCCCATGGTCCTTACGGAGTCCTCAGCATCCACTACGGACTACGAGAAATAGATTTACCGGTGAGTAAAATCTTATTTTTGTTTATGGAAATACCTCCCAACCTACTACTAAACAATTACTCCAGTTTTCTACACTTTTAAAATATTCACAATAATTATTAATGCAATACAATTACATTTTTTGTTCAGTTTAACTGCACCTGGCATCATTATTATTATTACCAGTTTTTTTATATAGCGCACACATATTCCGCAGCGCTTACAGAGAGTATTTTGCCCATTCACATCAGTCCCTGCCCCAGTGGAGCTTACAATCTATATTCCCTACCACATGTACACACAGACACATTCACGCTAGGGTTAAATTATGTTTGGAGCCAATTAACCTACTAGTATATTTTTGGATTGTGGGAAAAAACCGGAGAACCCGCAGGAAAGCCACGCAAGTACGGGGAGAATATACAAACTCCACACAGTAAGGGCCATGGTGGGAATAGAACCCATGACCTCAGTGCTGTGAGGTGGTAATGCTAACCATTACACCATCCATACTGCCCTGGCATACCTGGGTATACTTGTATCACAGTAACAAAAGCTGGCTTAATGCATGGATGCCTTGATATGGTGCGTCAGATATATAAGCGGATGGATAATACTCTTTGTAAATCCTTTGTGTGCTAAATACTTGACTTTGTGAAAGTTCTTTCAAATGTACTTATGATTCCAGCATATAATTTAGCATATTACTGTAGTCCTTTAATCCTTTCCAGTTACCTACCTTCCAAATTTCTCCATCTGATGAAAAGCTAAATAGGATGAGCAGTTCTTTAGATAAAAGGATCTGTGGGAGATAAAATTCTAGTTTTGACCACTGTTGGACATTATTGGCTCATTATCTTGTTTGCTAGAACAGCCACATTTGTTGCCAGCTGACCTTGAAGGTACAGACAGCTACAAACTGCAGGAAACAGTCTACTCCTATCCTTCCTTTCTTCTTCACGCACCAACTTTTCCTTTCTTTATCCTGTGTGCGCAGTTACACCTCTGCCCTATCCTGCAGCGCCCCCACCCCTGCTGCATTGGGCTAAACAGTTCAGTGTGTGTCATTGTATCCAGATCAGGTTTTATACGCTAATCAGATGCAAGAAAAAAAGCTCTCTTATACATGTTAAGTACTGTTGATACTTAAGTACTTGTTAATATCTTCTATATCAATTTGTTTTCTCCATTTCATTCTGCAGTCTGAAGGATAGCAAACTAAAAGGCTGGTTTGAATTTCAACTTTCGGACCTGGGGGGTAATTCAGACCTGATCGCTCGCTAGCGTTTTTTGCAGTGCTGCGATCAGGTCAGAACTGAGCATGCGTATGCACCGCAGTGCGCTGGCGCATCGAACAAGTACAAAGCGGTTCATTGCTCTGCGATGGGTTTGTGCGAAGAATCCATTTGCACGGGCGATCGCAAGGTGATTGATAGGAACAAGGCGTTTATGGGTGTCAACTGACCATTTTCAGGCAGTGGTTGGAAAAACGCAGGCGTTCCCAAGCGTTTGCAGGGCGGGTGTCTGACGTCAATTCCGGTCCGGGACAGGCTGAAGTGATCGCAGCGGCTGAGTAAGTCCTGGGCTACTCAGAAACTGCACAAAATCTTTTTGTACCGCTCGGCTGCACATGCGATTGCACACTTGCACAGCTAAAATACACTCCCTGGTGGGCGGTGACTATGTGAACGCAGGACTGCAAAAAACAGCTAGTGAGCGATCAGGTCTGAATTACCCCCATGATTCTAAGTTGAATGTAAAGCAAAAAAGGAATTGCGGAACTTTGCATCTTTGTGAAACCATGTTGTACAGCAGGTGGGGCAGATTTAAAATGTGCATAGAGATTTCAATTTGAGCATACCTCCCAACATTGGTAAAACCTGAGTGTGGTCTCATGTCTGCTAGTCCAAACACCCTGATCTATGATGTTTTGGGGGCAATGCCGCATTTCACACCCCTGTTATTCATCACACTGGAGGCAAGCCCAGCAGCTGCTGCCCCCATCCTCTCCCGGCATGGATGTGTGAAGCATCTTTTCCCTACTGCTAAGTGCTCTGCAGAGTGTCCACTGAACTCCTGACCGTTGGCGTGACACTACAGCCCACAGGTGGGACAGTAGGACTGTCCTGCTGAAATCAGAACAGTTGGGAGGTATGTTTTGAGAGGAGTGGCATATCTAAACTGAAATCTAAATTGCTGTTTAAAAATAAAGTTGGCCAGTATTTATTGGATACATAAAAAAAGCAGCCAGTATTTACCCTGCATGCAAAAAACAAAAAGAAAATGTATTTGCACCCCTTGCATTACAATATGGGTTGTCCAGATGAACTTGCAGTACTTGGCTTTATAATTACTTTACTCCCAACACAGAATCAGACAGACAGTTGCTTTACAACTTTTTGGTGAGTCTCCAGCTCCCTGGGCCAAGTTAGACCAACCTAGGAGTAGAAAGAATCCTGAGTATTTGGTGGATATTACAGTATTGTAAACTTTGTTAGAGATGCAAGCCATACTTGCCTACTCTCCCGGAAGTTGCGGGGAGGCTCTTGATTTTTAGGGTAGCCCCCTGCACCCCTGATACAGCAGTTAGATCTCCAGAATCCTGCCCGCACCCTATTGAAGCGGCCAGGATGGAGAGATAATCGATGGCATTTGTGGGTTTGTGTGGTGGAGGATGACACGAATCGCATAATTTTAGCCCCGTCCCCTTTCTGCGGATCCATGAATCGCTGCGTTTTCCGAAGTGAGGGCAGGGCTTAATGTCAGTGACAAGCCCGCCCCCAAAGTTTCCTGCTGCATCTCTTCTCCGGGCTTCTCCTGGAGAAGAGCCATCAAAAGTAAGCGAGCAAAGATAATTCACTCCAGATCCCACTTTACAACAAAACACTGCCCATTTTCAAGTGAGCCCAGTGCCTTTCCAAGTACGAGATTTAGAAATATCCTTATATCGGGATAGTTGGGGGAAGAATGTTAAGGCTGAGCTTTTAGTCATAGATAGAGGCCAGCTAGCTGTTTTCTCATTATTGCTACTCACTCCACCCACACCCACCCCTTAAATGGTTATTTCACTTTGTTATTAGTAGTCAGAGTAGGCAGTAAAGGATTCAGTATATTTTGTTGACATTCAACATGTTCATCATGTTAACATTGATCATGTTAAATGGTAACTCTAACCTTAAGCTTAATGCAAATGTCAGCATTTTGACAGTATTGTGATCTCATACAATAAGTTGACATTTTGCCCATACCTCCTAACATTTGAATATCCAGCCACTGAATTTATGACATGTGTACATGATAGGGGGCTTGGCCTTATGGCTGCTTGGCCACGCCCATGGTATATGACATTTGGGGGTGTAACACGCAGTCCTCCCCCCAAAACGTCATATTCCAGGGACGTGGCCTAGTGAACACAAGGCCATTACCATTTCTCATTATACTGGAGGGTGAGCGCAGTATGATGGGACCAGCACTCCAGCTCCCGACCACCTCTACTATCACTAAACTAAATGGGTACTGCGCGACTGCACGCATCATACATTCACTACTGCTGTGACAGAGTGTCCCCCAAACTTGCACACGGGACAGTGCTAAAAAGTAGAGATGTGCACTTGAAATTTTTCGGGTTTTGTGTTTTGGTTTTGGGTTCGGTTCCGCGGCCGTGTTTTGGGTTCGACCGCGTTTTGGCAAAACCTCACCGAATTTTTTTTGTCGGATTCGGGTGCGTTTTGGATTCGGGTGTTTTTTTTTAAAAACACTAAAAAACAGCTTAAATCATAGAATTTGGGGGTCATTTTGATCCCAAAGTATTATTAACCTCAAAAACCATAATTTCCACTCATTTTCAGTCTATTCTGAATACCTCACACCTCACAATATTATTTTTAGTCCTAAAATTTGCACCTAGGTCGCTGGATGACTAAGCTAAGCGACCCTAGTGGCCGACACAAACACCTTGCCCATCTAGGAGTGGCACTGCAGTGTCACGCAGGATGGCCCTTCCAAAAAACACTCCCCAAACAGCACATGACGCAAAGAAAAAAAGAGGCGCAATGAGGTAGCTGTGTGAGTAAGATAAGCGACCCTAGTGGCCGACACAAACACCGTGCCCATCTAGGAGTGGCACTGCAGTGTCACGCAGGATGGCCCTTCCAAAAAACCCTCCCCAAACAGCACATGACGCAAAGAAAAAAAGAGGCGCAATGAGGTAGCTGTGTGAGTAAGATAAGCGACCCTAGTGGCCGACACAAACACCGGGCCCATCTAGGAGTGGCACTGCAGTGTCACGCAGGATGGCCCTTCCAAAAAACCCTCCCCAAACAGCACATGACGCAAAGAAAAAAAGAGGCGCAATGAGGTAGCTGTGTGAGTAAGATAAGCGACCCTAGTGGCCGACACAAACACCGGGCCCATCTAGGAGTGGCACTGCAGTGTCACGCAGGATGGCCCTTCCAAAAAACATTCCACAAACAGCACATGACGCAAAGAAAAATTAAAGAAAAAAGAGGTGCAAGATGGAATTGTCCTTGGGCCCTCCCACCCACCCTTATGTTGTATAAACAGGACATGCACACTTTAACCAACCCATCATTTCAGTGACAGGGTCTGCCACACGACTGTGACTGAAATGACGGGTTGGTTTGGACCCCCACCAAAAAAGAAGCAATTAATCTCTCCTTGCACAAACTGGCTCTACAGAGGCAAGATGTCCACCTCATCATCATCCTCCGATATATCACCGTGTACATCCCCCTCCTCACAGATTATCAATTCGTCCCCACTGGAATCCACCATCTCAGCTCCCTGTGTACTTTGTGGAGGCAATTGCTGCTGGTCAATGTCTCCACGGAGGAATTGATTATAATTCATTTTAATGAACATCATCTTCTCCACATTTTCTGGATGTAACCTCGTACGCCGATTGCTGACAAGGTGAGCGGCGGCACTAAACACTCTTTCGGAGTACACACTTGTGGGAGGGCAACTTAGGTAGAATAAAGCCAGTTTGTGCAAGGGCCTCCAAATTGCCTCTTTTTCCTGCCAGTATAAGTACGGACTGTGTGACGTGCCTACTTGGATGCGGTCACTCATATAATCCTCCACCATTCTTTCAATGGTGAGAGAATCATATGCAGTGACAGTAGACGACATGTCCGTAATCGTTGTCAGGTCCTTCAGTCCGGACCAGATGTCAGCATCAGCAGTCGCTCCAGACTGCCCTGCATCACCGCCAGCGGGTGGGCTCGGAATTCTGAGCCTTTTCCTCGCACCCCCAGTTGCGGGAGAATGTGAAGGAGGAGATGTTGACAGGTCGCGTTCCGCTTGACTTGACAATTTTGTCACCAGCAGGTCTTTGAACCCCAGCAGACTTGTGTCTGCCGGAAAGAGAGATCCAAGGTAGGCTTTAAATCTAGGATCGAGCACGGTGGCCAAAATGTAGTGCTCTGATTTCAACAGATTGACCACCCGTGAATCCTTGTTAAGCGAATTAAGGGCTCCATCCACAAGTCCCACATGCCTAGCGGAATCGCTCCGTGTTAGCTCCTCCTTCAATGTCTCCAGCTTCTTCTGCAAAAGCCTGATGAGGGGAATTACCTGACTCAGGCTGGCAGTGTCTGAACTGACTTCACGTGTGGCAAGTTCAAAGGGCATCAGAACCTTGCACAACGTTGAAATCATTCTCCACTGCGCTTGAGACAGGTGCATTCCACCTCCTATATCGTGCTCAATTGTATAGGCTTGAATGGCCTTTTGCTGCTCCTCCAACCTCTGAAGCATATAGAGGGTTGAATTCCACCTCGTTACCACTTCTTGCTTCAGATGATGGCAGGGCAGGTTCAGTAGTTTTTGGTGGTGCTCCAGTCTTCTGTACGTGGTGCCTGTACGCCGAAAGTGTCCCGCAATTCTTCTGGCCACCGACAGCATCTCTTGCACGCCCCTGTCGTTTTTTTAAAAATTCTGCACCACCAAATTCAAGGTATGTGCAAAACATGGGACGTGCTGGAATTTGCCCATATTTAATGCACACACAATATTGCTGGCGTTGTCCGATGCCACAAATCCACAGGAGAGTCCAATTGGGGTAAGCCATTCCGCGATGATCTTCCTCAGTTGCCGTAAGAGGTTTTCAGCTGTGTGCGTATTCTGGAAAGCGGTGATACAAAGCGTAGCCTGCCTAGGAAAGAGTTGGCGTTTGCGAGATGCTGCTACTGGTGCCGCCGCTGCTGTTCTTGCGGCGGGAGTCCATACATCTACCCAGTGGGCTGTCACAGTCATATAGTCCTGACCCTGCCCTGCTCCACTTGTCCACATGTCCGTGGTTAAGTGGACATTGGGTACAACTGCATTTTTTAGGACACTGGTGAGTCTTTTTCTGACGTCCGTGTACATTCTCGGTATCGCCTGCCTAGAGAAGTGGAACCTAGATGGTATTTGGTAACGGGGGCACACTGCCTCAATAAATTGTCTAGTTCCCTGTGAACTAACGGCGGATACCGGACGCACGTCTAACACCAACATAGTTGTCAAGGCCTCAGTTATCTGCTTTGCAGCAGGATGACTGCTGTGATATTTCATCTTCCTCGCAAAGGACTGTTGGACAGTCAATTGCTTACTGGAAGTAGTACAAGTGGGCTTACGACTTCCCCTCTGGGATGACGATCGACTCCCAGCAGCAACAACAGCAGCGCGAGCAGCAGTAGGCATTACACTCAAGGATGCATCGGAGGAATCCCAGGCAGGAGAGGACTCGTCAGAATTGCCAGTGACATGGCCTGCAGGACTATTGGCATTCCTGGGTAAGGAGGAAATTGACACTGAGGGAGTTGGTGGGGTGGTTTGCGTGAGCTTGGTTACAAGAGGAAGGGATTTACTGGTCAGTGGACTGCTTCCGCTGTCACCCAAAGTTTTTGAACTTGTCACTGACTTATTATGAATGCGCTGCAGGTGACGTATAAGGGAGGATGTTCCGAGGTGGTTAACGTCCTTACCCCTACTTATTACAGCTTGACAAAGGCAACACACGGCTTGACAAATGTTGTCCGCATTTCTGGTGAAATACTTCCACACCGAAGAGCTGATTTTTTTTGTATTTTGACCAGGCATGTCAATGGCCCTATTCCTCCCACGGACAACAGGTGTCTCCCCGGGTGCCTGACTTAAACAAACCACCTCACCATCAGAATCCTCCTGGTCAATTTCCTCCCCAGCGCCAGCAACACCCATATCCTCCTCATCCTGGTGTACTTCAACACTGACATCTTCAATCTGACTATCAGGAACTGGACTGCGGGTGCTCCTTCCAGCACTTGCAGGGGGCGTGCAAATGGTGGAAGGCGCATGCTCTTCACGTCCAGTGTTGGGAAGGTCAGGCATCGCAACCGACACAATTGGACTCTCCTTGTGGATTTGGGATTTCGAAGAACGCACAGTTCTTTGCGGTGCTTTTGCCAGCTTGAGTCTTTTCAGTTTTCTAGCGAGAGGCTGAGTGCTTCCATCCTCATGTGAAGCTGAACCACTAGCCATGAACATAGGCCAGGGCCTCAGCCGTTCCTTGCCACTCCGTGTGGTAAATGGCATATTGGCAAGTTTACGCTTCTCCTCCGACAATTTTATTTTAGGTTTTGGAGTCCTTTTTTTTACTGATATTTGGTGTTTTGGATTTGACATGCTCTGTACTATGACATTGGGCATCGGCCTTGGCAGACGACGTTGCTGGCATTTCATCGTCTCGGCCATGACTAGTGGCAGCAGCTTCAGCACGAGGTGGAAGTGGATCTTGATCTTTCCCTAATTTTGGAACCTCAACATTTTTGTTCTCCATATTTTAATAGGCACAACTAAAAGGCACCTCAGGTAAACAATGGAGATGGATGGATACTAGTATACTTATGGATGGACTGCCGAGTGCCGACACAGAGGTAGCTACAGCCGTGGACTACCGTACTGTGTCTGCTGCTAATATAGACTGGATGATAATGAGATGAAATCAATATATATATATGTATGTATATATAATATCACTAGTACTGCAGCCGGACAGGTAGATAATATATTTATTAGGTAATGATGACTGATGACGGACCTGCTGGACACTGTCAGCTCAGCAGCACCGCAGACTGCTACAGTAAGCTACTATACTATAGTAGTATGTACAAAGAAGAAAGAAAAAGAAAAAACCACGGGTAGGTGGTATACAATTATGGATGGACTGCCGAGTGCCGACACAGAGGTAGCTACAGCCGTGGACTAACGTACTGTGTCTGCTGCTAATATAGACTGGATGATTGATAATGAGATGAAATCAATATATATATATGTATGTATATATAATATCACTAGTACTGCAGCCGGACAGGTAGATAATATATTTATTAGGTAATGATGACTGATGACGGACCTGCTGGACACTGTCAGCTCAGCAGCACCGTAGACTGCTACAGTAAGCTACTATACTATAGTAGTATGTACAAAGAAGAAAGAAAAAAAAAAAACCACGGGTAGGTGGTATACAATTATGGATGGACTGCCGAGTGCCGACACAGAGGTAGCTACAGCCGTGGACTAACGTACTGTGTCTGCTGCTAATATAGACTGGATGATTGATAATGAGATGAAATCAATATATATATGTATGTATATATAATATCACTAGTACTGCAGCCGGACAGGTAGATAATATATTTATTAGGTAATGATGACTGATGACGGACCTGCTGGACACTGTCAGCTCAGCAGCACCGCAGACTGCTACAGTAAGCTACTATACTCTATAGTAGTATGTACAAAGAAGAAAGAAAAAAAAAAAAACCACGGGTAGGTGGTATACAATTATGGATGGACTGCCGAGTGCCGACACAGAGGTAGCTACAGCCGTGGACTAACGTGCTAATATAGAGTCTAGACTGGATGATAAATTATTGATAATGAGATGAAATCAATATAATATCACTAGTACTGCAGCCGGACAGGTACTATATATATTTATTATGTAATGACTGATGACGGACCTGCTGGACACTGTCAGGTCAGCACAGCACCGCAGACTGCTACAGTAAGCTACTATAGTAGTATGTATAAAGAAGAATGAAAAAAAAAAAAACCACGGGTAGGTGGTATACAATATTATATATATATATATATATATATATATATATATTATATACAATTATATATATATATATATATATTAAACTGGTGGTGATTGATTATTAAACTGGTGGTCACTTCAGGTCACGTTGCAACTTGCAACTAGTACTCCGAGGCCTAAGCAGACAATCACAAAATATATTATTATACTGGTGGTCAGTGTGGTCACAACAATGGCAGTGTGGCACTGACTCTGGCAGCAAAAGTGTGCACTGTACGTTATATGTACTCCTGAGTCCTGCTCTCAGACTCTAACTGCTCCCCACTGTCAGTGTCTCCCCCACAAGTCAGATAATACACTTACAGTCACACTATCTATTATCTAATCTATAAATATCACTTCAGCAAGTAGTATAGTAGTATACAGTATAGTAGTACTCCTCCTAATAATGCTCCCCAAAATACTGTGTCTCTCTCTTCTCTAAACGGAGAGGACGCCAGCCACGTCCTCTCCCTATGACTCTCAATGCACGTGTGAAAATGGCGGCGACGCGCGGCTCCTTATATAGAATCCGAGTCTCGCGATAGAATCCGAGCCTCGCGAGAATCCGACAGCGTGATGATGACGTTCGGGCGCGCTCGGGTTAGCCGAGCAAGGCGGGAAGATCCGAGCCTGCTCGGACCCGTGTAAAAAACCTGTAGTTCGGGCGGGTTCGGATTCAGAGGAACCGAACCCGCTCATCTCTATTAAAAAGCAGGAATGTCAGGCGGAATCAGGACAGTTGGGAGGTATGATTTTTCATTTGTCGACATTAAAGATTTCAACATTTTTGCCATGAATGTTGACCTACTGGTGTAATTGTTGACTTAGCGACTACATCGCAGCATATAATATCCTTGCCTGGTTGTGATTTATTACATGTTCATGATATATAGCAGCTTGCATTCAGTCATTAATAAATTATTAAGATTGTAGCATTATTTAGAGTTCCTGACAAGGAAAATGTTTAACGTTTTGTACAAAATAAAAAAAGATCCTTGTTTAACTCAAAAAGCAAGTATAGTGCTGTTTTCCCCACTAATCACGCAGACCTATCTTTTTTATCCCTGCAGTGTTATAAATGCTCCCTTCTTGAATATGGATTAATTTCACATATGTGTTGTTCTGATCACATATAAATAGCTCTCACTGAAAGCAGAATGACCATTTGAATGCAGTAGTTCATGTTTTTTATACTGTGTGGCACCTTTCTCCTACAGCTGGCTGCACATTTGAGGCTCACAGTGACATTGGTCCCTGTGAGGTGACACAGGCGACTCAAGATGACTTTGATTGGCATACGGTGCTGGACCCTCGTGGAAACCCTGACTTACCCCAAGGTGAGTAAGCAGGCAGAGATTGAATAAGAACAGGTGTGAAAGGATAAGGAAAGACCTATATAGGATGGCTGTATGAACAATGAAATATTATTCCAGTATTTTTTTATCCATGCTTCATTAGTTTTTGAGTTTTCTGTTTTTGGATATTTAAAGTTCTCTTTTTATTCCCATTTCTGTGTGTCAAATCATTTCATTTTTACTTTCTCATTTCAATACTTCATACCATCATCCTCATACTCTAATTTCTATACTTGACAACATCAGTCTGACTGTCTCGTTGCTATACTTCATATAATCAACTCACAGTCTCATTCCTGCACACATTGTCATCATTTTTATTGTACCATTGCTGTGCTTTACGTCATCTTCCTCATTGTTTCATTCCGGATGGCATTGGGATCCCGGCGCTTGGGATACCGGCTTTCAGAATACCGACAGCAGCATCCTTGCGCCCAGGATCCCGACACCTACTTAATAAGTTTACTACCCCTAATCCCTAACCTCAATAACCCTCCTTACCTGCAGCCTGAGCCTAATTATTATTATTACATTTTATTTATAAGGCGCCACAAGTGTTTCGCAGCGCTGTACAAAGGACAGTACAGGGAGACAAAACTTAGCATTACAGTAAATAAATAACAAAGAGTACAGGTAACAAAGAGCACCACAATTCTCAAGACATAATACTCCGTCCCCTGCAGTCTTAAGCTCCCCTCCGCAGTCTGTCCCTAACCCATCCCCACTCTGCTGCTTATCAGTCTGAAGTCCTGACAGTTCTTCATTCAAGATATCAGTGTTTGAGATTCCAGCGCCAAGATTTTGATCCATGTCAGGATTGCAGCGTTAGAATCATGCAGTGCCTTATTCCGTTTTCGGAGGTTTGGTGGCTTACCGCATATGCACCATGCTCTTGAATGCAATACATTCCATGGCTTGGATGCAGTGGGCAACGCCATCTTTAGATAGCATAGCCCTCAGAGAAGCCTATGTGCTTCTTTCCATGATTCTTCCTGTGAGGGATCCAAGCGGATCCCTCCCAGCACCCCCAGAAATCCTTCTATTGCAAAGGATAGTTCTTAGTTCAAGGAGAGCTGTCCATTGTAATTTTTTTCAAGTATACAGCATTAATAAGCGCCATTATGCTTGCCAAGAATGGCTGGATGCATTGTGCATCCCGCCCTGTATAAAGGCTGTGCTTCCCGTCATCATCACTGTATAATGAATGTGCTTCATGCCATTATCCTCACTTTGTAATGACTGTGCTTCCTGTCATCATGTGTGTGTGAATCTTCCCTCAGCCTCACTTTATAATGCCTGTGCTTCCCTATCATCCTCCTCACTGTAGAAGGCTGTGCTTCCCGTCATCCTCCTCACTATATAATAACTGTGCTTTCTGTCATCTTCACTATATAATGACTGTGCTTCATCTCATCCTTACTGTATAATGACTGTGCTTCCTGTCATCCTCACTGTTTAATGACCGTGCTTCCTGTCATCCTCACTGTATAATGACTGCTTTTCGTCATCATCCTCACTGTATAATGACAGTGCTTCCTGTCATCCTCACTGAATAATTACTGTGCTTCCTGTCATCATCCTCTCTGTATAAAGACTGTGCTTCCTGTCATCCTCACTGTTTAATAACTGTGCTTCCTGTCATCCTTACTGTGTAATGACTGTGCTTCCTGTCATCATCCTCACTGAATAATGACTGTGCTTCCTGTCGTCATCCTAACTGTATAATGACTGTGCTTCCTGTAATCCTCTCTGTATAAAGACTGTGCTTCCTGTCATCCTCACTGATTAATAACTGTGCTTCCTGTCATCCTCACTGTATAATGACAGTGCTTCCTGTCATCCTCATTGAATAATGACTGTGCTTCCTGTCATCATCCTCACTGTATAATGACTGCTTCCTGTCATCCTCACTGCATAATGACTGTGCTTCCTGTCATCCTCACTGTATAATTACTGTGCTACCTGTCATCCTCACTGAATAATGACTGTGCTTCCTGTCATCATCCTCACTGTATAATGACTGTGCTTCCTGTCATCATCCTCACTGTATAATGACTGTGCTTCCTGTTATCCGCTCTGTATAAAGACTGTGCTACCTGTCATCCTCACTGAATAATGACTGTGCTTCCTGTCATCCTTACTGTATAAAGACTGCTTCCTGTCATCCTCACTGTTTAATAACTGTGCTTCCTGTCATCCTCACTGTATAATGACTGTGCTTCCTGTCATCATCCTCACTATATAATGACTGTGCTTCCTGTCATCCTCACTGCATAATGACTGTGCTTCCTGTCATCCTCCTCACTGTATAATTACTGCCTTCCCATCATCATCCTCACTGTATAATGACTGTGCTTCCCATCATCCTCACTGTATAATGACTGTGCTTCCTGTCATCCTCACTGCATAATGACTGTGCTTCCTGTCATCCTCCTCACTGTATAATTACTGCCTTCCCATCATCATCCTCACTGTATAATGACTGTGCTTCCCATCATCCTCACTGTATAATGACTGTGCTTCCCGTCATCCTCCTCACTATATAATAACTGTGCTTCCTGTCATCTTCACTATATAATGACTGTGTTTCATCTCATCCTTACTGTATAATGACTGTGCTTCCTGTCATCCTCACTGTTTAATGACCGTGCTTCCTGTCATCCTCACTGTATAAAGACTGCTTTTCGTCATCATCCTCACTGTATAATGACAGTGCTTCCTGTCATCCTCACTGAATAATTACTGTGCTTCCTGTCATCATCCTCTCTGTATAAAGACTGTGCTTCCTGTCATCCTCACTGTTTAATAACTGTGCTTCCTGTCATCCTCACTGTATAATGACTGTGCTTCCTGTCATCATCCTCACTGAATAATGACTGTGCTTCCTGTCGTCATCCTAACTGTATAATGACTGTGCTTCCTGTTATCCTCTCTGTATAAAGACCGTGCTTCCTGTCATCCTCACTGTTTAATAACTGTGCTTCCTGTCATCCTTACTGTATAATGACTGTGCTTCCTGTCATCATCCTCACTGAATAATGACTGTGCTTGCTGTCATCATCCTCACTGTATAATGACTGTGCTTCCTGTCATCATCCTCACTGAATAATGACTGTGCTTCCTGTCGTCATCCTAACTGTATAATGACTGTGCTTCCTGTTATCCTCTCTGTATAAAGACCGTGCTTCCTGTCATCCTCACTGTTTAATAACTGTGCTTCCTGTCATCCTTACTGTATAATGACTGTGCTTCCTGTCATCATCCTCACTGAATAATGACTGTGCTTGCTGTCATCATCCTCACTGTATAATGACTGTGCTTCCTGTCATCATCCTCACTGAATAATGACTGTGCTTGCTGTCGTCATCCTCACTGTATAATTACTGGGCTTCCTGTTATCCTCTCTGTATAAAGACTGTGCTTCCTGTCATCCTCACTGTTTAATAACTGTGCTTCCTGTCATCCTCACTGTATAATGACAGTGCTTCCTGTCATCCTCACTGAATAATGACTGTGCTTGCTGTCGTCATCCTCACTGTATAATGACTGTGCTTCCTGTTATCCTCTCTGTATAAAGACTGTGCTTCCTGTCATCCTCACTGTTTAATAACTGTGCTTCCTGTCATCCTCACTGAATAATGACTGTGCTTCCTGTCATCATCCTCACTGTATAATGACTGCTTCCTGTCATCCTCACTGCATAATGACTGTGCTTCCTGTCATCCTCACTGTATAATTACTGCCTTCCCATCATCATCCTCACTGTATAATGACTGTGCTTCCTGTCATCCTCCTCACTGTATAATTACCGTGCTACCTGTCATCTTCACTGAATAATGACTGTGCTTCCTGTCATCATCCTCACTGTATAATTACTGTGCTACCTGTCATCCTCACTGTATAATGACTGTGCTTCCTGTTATCCGCTCTGTATAATGACTGTGCTTCCTGTCATCATCCTCACTGTATAATTACTGTGCTACCTGTCATCCTCACTGTATAATGACTGTGCTTCCTGTCATCATCCTCACTGTATAATGACTGTGCTTCCTGTCATCATCCTCACTGTATAATGACTGTGCTTCCTGTTATCCGCTCTGTATAAAGACTGTGCTACCTGTCATCCTCACTGAATAATGACTGTGCTTCCTGTCATCATCCTCACTGTATAATGACTGTGCTTCCTGTCATCATCCTCACTGTATAATGACTGTGCTTCCTGTTATCCGCTCTGTATAATGACTGTGCTTGCTGTCATCATCCTCACTGTATAATGACTGTGCTTCCTGTCATCATCCTCACTGTATAATGACTGTGCTTCCTGTTATCCGCTCTGTATAAAGACTGTGCTTCCTGTCATCATCCTCACTGAATAATGACTGCTTCCTGTCATCCTTACTGTATAAAGACTGTGCTTCCTGTCATCCTTACTGTATAAAGACTGTGCTACCTGTCATCCTCACTGTTTAATAACGGTGCTTCCTGTCATCCTCACTGTATAATGACTGTGCTTCCTGTCATCATCCTCACTGTATAATGACTGTGCTTCCTGTCATCCTTACTGTATAATGACTGTGCTTCCTGTCATCCTCCTCACTGTATAATTACTGCCTTCCCATCATCATCCTCACTGTATAATGACTGTGCTTCCCATCATCCTCTCTGTATAATGACTGTGCTTTATGGCATTTTCCCCACTGTATAATAACTATGCTTCCCATGATCATCACTGTATAATGACTGTGCTTCCCGTCATCCTCCTCACTATATAATTACTGTGCTTCCTGTCATCCTTGCTATTACTGACTGTGCTTCATGCCATCCTCCTCACTGTATAATGACTGTGCTTTCTGTCATCCTTAAGGTGCATACACACTGGGCGTTTTTGCCCAGCATGTATGCAGAGTGATGATCGCTGACATCGCTGGGCTGAAAAGCGCTCAGTGCATACACACTGAGCGCTTTTCCCCCCCTGCCCAGCAATGTCAGCGGGGGTGAGCGGCTTTCCATAGCAGGACGCTATGGAAAGCCGCTCACCCCGCCGTTCATCTACTGGTAATACCAGTAGATGAGCGGCGGCCGCCAGCGATGAAGCTCACCGCTCATCGCTTGTACATACACACTGGGCGGCTTTGAGCTGAAAGCAGCTCAACACACCAAAAGTGACCTGCTCTCAGCTCAAAATCGCCCAGTGTGTATGGGCCTTTACTGTATAATAACTGCTTCAGCCATCCTGCGCACTGTATAATGACTGTTCTTCCCATTATCCTCCTCATCTATAATGACTGTGCCTTTTGTCATTCTCACTGTATAATGTGCTTTCCGTCATCCGTACTGTATAATAACTGCTTCAGCCATCCTCTGCACTGTATATTGACTGTTCTTTCCATTATCCTCCTCACTGTATAGTAACTGTGCTTTCCATCATCCTCACTGTATAATAACTGTGCTTCAGCCATCCTCCTCACCGTATAATGATTGTGCTTCCCGTCATCCTCCTCGTTATATAATGGCTGTACTTCCCGTTTTCTTACATGGAGTAAAAAAAGAAGACTCTTGTTTGGGCGCACTCTTTATAGTATCAATCAGAAATGATATTAAGCAATAAATTTAATTCTTCACATAAAATGAAATTGGCATTCAAACACTGCAAGGCTTTAAAAACAAAATATGTTCTGATCCGTCAACATGTAAGGTGATTCCAGACAGGAAAATAGCTACATATAATACTACTTCCGTCTGCCTTGGATCAGTACAAAGCAAGTTTGTATTAATAAGACCCTAATGGGTCAATTAGTGTGAGAAAAGATCCACTCACTGAGTTCACGATGCTGATAGTGCCGGCTACACGTATTTTATACAAGTATATCGCAAGTGGCCACAGTGTTGATTATTTACTGTTACATATAGCCAGTGCCGTAACTAGACATTTTAGCGCTGTGTGCAAGAAACCGCATCGGCACCCCCCCCCCCCTTACATATGCAAAATATATAGGGCGTGGCTTTGTGTGAAAGGGGCGTGGTCACAGAGCTCCCTTTGACACATTACGGCAGGCAGAGCCCCCTTTTACACTTAAAGAAAGGTAGAGTCACCTTTTACACACTACGGCAGCAGAGTCCTCCTTTTTACACATTACAGTAGTCAGAGTCCCGTTTTTACACATTAGGCAGGCAGTCCCCCTTTTTTACACATTACAGAAGCAGAGTCCCCCTTTTTAGACATTAGGCAGGCAGTTTGCCCCTTTTTACACATTTGGCAGGTGAGGACCACGCTGGGGGAGGGCTAGGGTTAGAGCAGGTGAGAGGAACGCTGGGGGAGGGCTAGGGTTAGAGCAGGTGAGTGGAACGCGGGGGGAGATTTAGGGATAGAGCGAGTGAGAGTAACGCAGGGGGAGGTTTAGGGAGAGAGCGAGTGAGAGGAACGCGGGGGGAGGATTATGGAGAGAGCGAGTGAGAGGAACGCGGGGGGAGGATTAGGGAGAGAGCGAGTGAGAGGAACGCGGGGGGAGGATTAGGGAGAGAGCGAGTGAGAGGAACGCGGGGGGAGGATTAGGGAGAGAGCGAGTGAGAGGAACGCGGGGGGAGGATTAGGGAGAGAGCGAGTGAGAGGAACGCGGGGGGAGGATTAGGGAGAGAGCGAGTGAGAGGAACGCGGGGGGAGGATTAGGGAGAGAGCGAGTGAGAGGAACGCGGGGGGAGGATTAGGGAGAGAGCGAGTGAGAGGAACGCGGGGGGGGGAGGATTAGGGAGAGAGCGAGTGAGAGGAACGCGGGGGAAGGATTAGGGAGAGAGCGAGTGAGAGGAACACGGGGGGAGGATTAGGGAGAGAGTGAGTGAGAGTAACGCGGGGGGAGGATTAGGGAGAGAGCGAGTGAGAGGAACACGGGGGGAGGATTAGGGAGAGAGCGAGTGAGAGGAATGTGGGGGGAGGATTAGGGAGAGCGAGTGAGAGGAACACGGGGGGAGGATTAGGGAGAGAGCGAGTGAGAGGAACGTGGGGGGAGGATTAGGGAGAGAGCGAGTGAGAGGAACGTGGGGGGAGGATTAGGGAGAGAGCGAGTGAGAGGAACACGGGGGGAGGATTAGGGAGAGAGCGAGTGAGAGGAACGTGGGGGGAGGATTAGGAAGAGAGCGAGTGAGAGGAACGTGGGGGGAGGATTAGGAAGAGAGCGAGTGAGAGGAACGCGGGGGGAGGATTAGGAAGAGAGCGAGTGAGAGGAACGTGGGGGGAGATGGGAGATGTTGACGGATCAGAACATATTTTGTGTTTATAGCCTTGCAGTGTTTTGGATGACAATTTCATTTTATGTGAAGAATTAATAAAAGTTAAGTCTTAAATTTATTGCTTAATATCATTTCTGATTGATACTACAAAGAGTGCGCCCAAACAAGAGTCGTCTTTTTCTTCTCCATGTACATATACCCTCTGACTGAGGGCGCACCGCCAAACGGACATATAAAGTAAACTCACTTACTAATATAAATCGTCCACTTTTGGTCTTCTTACCTATTGTACCCTAATTTACCTAGGCCAGTTCAGAATCATAACTTCTCATACTTCCTGTAATCTTCACTGTATAATAACTATGCTTTCTCATACGTCCTAGAGGATGCTGGGGTCACTTCAAGAACCATGGGGTATAGACGGGATCCGCAGGAGACATGGGCACTTTAAGACTTTCAAATGGTGTGACCTGGCTCCTCCCTCTATGCCCCTCCTCCAGACTGCAGTTTAGATCTGTGCCCAGGCAGACTGGATGCACTCTGAGGAGCTCTACTGAGTTTCTCTGAAAATACTTTATTGTTAGGTTTTTTATTTTCAGGGGGGCTGCTGGCAACAGTCTCCCTGCTTCGTGGGACTTAAGGGAGAGAAGTCAGACCTACTTCTAGTGAGTTTTAAGGCTCTGCTTCTATGGCTACAGGACACCATTAGCTTCTGAGGGTTTGGAACACTAGGTACGTCTAGGAGTTCATTCCCTGAGCCCGCCGTCACCCCCCTTGCAGAGCCAGAAGTCAGAAGACAGGTGAGTAGAAGAAGAAAAGAAGACTTCAGTGATGGCTTCTGAGGTACCGCACAGCGAGCGCGCTGCGCGCCATGCTCCCACACACACAGCTGCACTGTAGGGTGCAGGGCGGGGGGGGGGGGGGGGTTGGGTTGGGGGGGAGCGGCGCCCTGGGCAGCATGTAAATCCTCATATGTGACTGGAAAAGAGTGGTATGAGTGCCTGGGCACTAAATCCTGACCCCCGCCAGTGTAAATATAATGAAAAATAGCGGGCTAAAGCGTGCCATTAAGGGGAGCTCTCATCAGTGCCATTTTCTCTCCACAGAGTTGTTGAGACGCTGGTCCTTCCTCACACATAACAGAGTGAAAAACGGGGGGGGGGGGGGGGGGGGCACAGTTGATTTGGTGCAATATAAGTTAGTTATAAAAGCACTACAGGTCTGAGGTATTATATAAAGGTTTTCAGAATTGGGATTGAGCTGGGTTGTGAGCTGGCGAACTATATCTGTGTCTCCCTGACAGACTTTACTGTGGGTCTGTCCCCTATATGCCCGGTGTGTCGGTGGGTGTTTGGTACATGTGTGTCGGCATGTCTGAGTGATCTTCTCACAAACGGCTGTGGGAGTGACCCTGTCGGCACCGCCGACTCCTGTTGGGGCTTGGTACATGTATGTCAACATGTCGGTGGCTGAATATTTTTTCCCAAGAGGAAAATATAGTAGGGA
The DNA here is from genome assembly GCF_028390025.1 of Pseudophryne corroboree. Classification (NCBI taxonomy): domain Eukaryota; kingdom Metazoa; phylum Chordata; class Amphibia; order Anura; family Myobatrachidae; genus Pseudophryne; species Pseudophryne corroboree. The sequence goes on along the minus strand of NC_086445.1, from coordinate 584,523,357 downwards.
CACAGTCATGTGGGGGTGGCCCTGTGGGCACCACTAATATCTGACTGGGTAAAAATTGGCATGATAATGTGATGCATACCAGAAAGGCTCTATATATGTATGTATGTATGTATGTATGTATGTATGTATATATATATATATAATATGTATGTGTATATATATATATATATATATATTAGAAACAAATCAGGAGAGCGCACTGGTAAATGTAAAATCATTCACTTTATATAGAAAAAAGCAATATCCACATACATTGCAGTTAAAACTTCCAAGCTCCGTGAAGTTCATACGACCAACAGGATTGTGCTCAATCGAGCTGGAACTGTCTCGTCGGCTCCGGACCCGGCGGGTGACGTCACAACGTCCTCAGCAGTTAGCCACACTCAACGCGTTTCGACCAATCACAGTCTTCGTCAGGGGATGTGGTTGATATGCACAGGCACGATGTTATATACCCGTTCCGATTCAAAACAGCTGTTGCTAATTATTTGTACTCTTTAGTACTGTAATCAATATGATATTCTTGGTGATATTTTTAAATTACGGTTCTTGTGTATATGTTAGTAGTGTTTTTAAAGTATATATATTATTAAAATGAATTGCTATTGATAAAGATAATTCGTAACTTTGTGAAGTGAGAAGTGTCAATCTCATTCTCTGCTTTTGAATGAACAGCTGGGACTAATTGTGGCTACTAGCAGACAGCTAGACTATGGGAGACCTGCCCTTAGTAATTAAACCTCTCTGGATATTCGTAATATAATAAATTATTAATTAAAGGATGTGCAGTAAATGGGATAGACAACTCTTGCTGAAAAGCCTGCATGGATAATCTGTTTTTTGGAAAAAAAGTTATTTTTCCTTTTGTTATAACCTGATCTAATCGTCAAATGTAAATGCAGTACTAAAGAGTACAAATAATTAGCAACAGCTGTTTAGAATTGGAACGGGTATATAACATCGTGCCTGTGCATATCAACCACATCCCCTGACGAAGACTGTGATTGGTCGAAACGCGTTGGATGTGGCTAACTGCTGAGGACGTTGTGACGTCACCCGCCGGGTCCGGAGCCGACGAGACAGTTCCAGCTCGATTGAGCACAATCCTGTTGGTCGTATGAACTTCACGGAGCTTGGAAGTTTTAACTGCAATGTATGTGGATATTGCTTTTTTCTATATAAAGTGAATGATTTTACATTTACCACTGCGCTCTCCTGATTTGTTTCTAGTACCAATACCGTTCGCTCCCTGGCTGGGAGCTGGATTGAGCAGCATTGGAACAGTTATCTTAAAGAGACTCTGGAAACACGGATATGCAGCGCAGGGATTGAACCTTGTTGTTTCATATATATATATATATATATATATATATATATATATATATAGGTATGGATAACCCGACACTCCACTCGGTATCAAAAGCAACTTGCTGCGGTGCCTTCCCAATAAGAGATACTAGATCCCAAGTAGACAGCAAAAGTTTCACGGGCGGCACTCGAGCAGACTCAGCAACTGTATTAAATCAAGTCATTTATTGTAGCCACATATACAATAAATGACTTGATTTAATACCGTTGCTGAGTCTGCTCGAGTGCCGCCCGTGAAACTTTTGCTATATATATATATATATATATATATATATATATATAGACATCCAACAATGAACGGCACTCAGAGACAATAAATATGAAAAAAATTATATTCCAGATGGTCAACGTTTCGGGGAGCAAGTCCCCGTCGTCAGGACAAATATACAGCAGGATCACAAGAATAATACCATCACTTACCCTCCTAAATACCCAAGTGGTCCTATCGCCGCCATCCGTTCCGTGCGTGCCCGCAGCTCTCACCGCTTCCGCGTGCGTCATCAAACATCCGCTTCCGGCACCAGCTGTCTCCATGGGAACCACCGATTGCGGTTCACCTCGTCCCCGGCTGCGGTCCATCAGCAGGAAGAGACGCCGGCCGTACTCACAGTGGAGGCAGGGCTATAAACACAGAGGACAGACAATGCCATAAGACTGCATACATAAACATGTAAAGAAACAAAAAACACAAACAAAAACAAAAAAAGAGGGAAGCTGTCACATGTATCCCAAAAAGACATCCCCTATACATACATAAAAAGAAAAAGTTACACAAGCATGTTCCAATTAATTTTTTAATTTAAACCCCCCGGGGCACAGGTACCCAGTCTCAGGATCCATTTAGTTTCTTTAACTAGAAGAGACTTAGCACGATCACCGCCCCTTAGACTAAGGGGCACGTGATCAATAATAAAATACCGGAGAGACTCTAACGTATGGCCAGCACATTTGAAGTGTTTAGCTACCGGTTGGTCAATTAATTTACCCTCAAGAGTAAGTTTAATCGCTGATCTGTGGGCCGCCATCCTTTCAGAGAACTTACGGGTGGTTTGGCCAATATACATTAACCCACGAGGGCAGATGATAATATATACAACAAACACAGATGAACAGGTTAACACAAACCTTATATCATATGTTTTGTTGCAGTGGGGATGTTTAAAGGATTTACAGTTCAGCATCAACTTACACGTAGCACAGCCACTACAATGGTAGCATCCATCAGGTTTATAGTAAACATTGGGGGGTCTGGCAATACCCATACCAGTGATGTCAGTTCTGACTATTCTATCTTTGATGTTACGGCCACGACGGAACGACATCAAGGGGGTAGTGTGATGGAACACTTTGAGCTCAGGGTCCGACGACACATATCTTGAGGGTAAATTAATTGACCAACCGGTAGCTAAACACTTCAAATGTGCTGGCCATACGTTAGAGTCTCTCCGGTATTTTATTATTGATCACGTGCCCCTTAGTCTAAGGGGCGGTGATCGTGCTAAGTCTCTTCTAGTTAAAGAAACTAAATGGATCCTGAGACTGGGTACCTGTGCCCCGGGGGGTTTAAATGAAAAAATTAATTGGAACATGCTTGTGTAACTTTTTCTTTTTATGTATGTATAGGGGATGTCTTTTTGGGATACATGTGACAGCTTCCCTCTTTTTTTGTTTTTGTTTGTGTTTTTTGTTTCTTTACATGTTTATGTATGCAGTCTTATGGCATTGTCTGTCCTCTGTGTTTATAGCCCTGCCTCCACTGTGAGTACGGCCGGCGTCTCTTCCTGCTGATGGACCGCAGCCGGGGACGAGGTGAACCGCAATCGGAGGTTCCCATGGAGACAGCTGGTGCCGGAAGCGGATGTTTGATGACGCACGCGGAAGCGGTGAGAGCTGCGGGCGCGCACGGAACGGATGGCGACGATAGGACCACTTGGGTATTTAGGAGGGTAAGTGATGGTGTTATTCTTGTGATTCTGCTGTATATTTGTCCTGACGACGGGGACTTGCTCCCCGAAACGTTGACCATCTGGAATATAATTTTTTTTCATATTTATTGTCTCTGAGTGCCGTTCATTGTTGGATGTCTGCATATTGATCGGTTCTGGCACCTGAGCATCAGTGACTTTGTTGGTGGAGTGCCGGCTGCTACTGGATGTGTATGTGTATATATATATATATATATATATAGTAAGGTTGCAAAAATCTGTGTCTCAGACACAGGCGTAGAAATGTCTATGGAGGTTCATAGCTATATTTCCCTCAGACCTCTGGGGGTCGCAAACAAGATTATTTTGCCCAGTTATTACTCCCTGATATCGACACGGATACAGTTTCCTATGTCGAACATAATGTTTCCTGATTAGATCCACACAAAAAAAAGAGAGCATTCAGTATATGATTAGTGCAAATTAAGGACGTATTAAGGTCACTGAGGACCCTGCTGTTTCTGACAAAAGGGTCTATATATGGGTATATATATATATATATATATATATATATATATATAAATTTATAATGAAAGCTGAGGTAACATTCCTCCTTCTCATGTGCTGAGCGCTCTGTGTGAGAAAGTCTAGGTCAGCCCTGACAAGATGGTTTCAAATCCTCAAGTGGATTCCGATTGTTTATTCTTTTCCCACCGTGGACAGAATAAAGTGGGAGTCACCCCCTGTTCTGCACGGGGCCCTGTCACAAATCCAGCAGATCGTATGCAGGAAGATACGTTATTTTCTGGTTATGTGTCCACGCGTACGTTGGATAGACCTGCCATTACATGCACATGGGGGAGTAGTAGTAGTATTCAAAAATTGGTCGGATGCTTTGTCATCCAATATAGATACCCTCCTTACGTTGGGTCATATCAAGAACACTGCAGCATACTTTCGTGCGACTGCAAGGGATATAGGACTATTGGGTTCACAGGCCAATTCCATGGCGGTCTCGGTTAGAAAGGCGTTGAGGATTCACCAATGTAATGCTAATGCTGACTCCAAGAAGAAATAGAGTCTCTGCCCTATGAAGGTGAAGCCTGGTTTGGTGACGGCCTAGTTAATTTGATCTCGACAGCTGACGCTGGTAAGTCTACCTTCTTGCCCTATGTTCCCTCACAACGGATGATGACGCATCATTGTCGGATGCAGTCATCTCGGCCCAATAGATACAGATTCCCTTTTCTTTGCAGATAGAGGAGGGAGAAAAGGGAAGAGGTCCACAACCTCTTCAAAATCACAGGAGCAGACATCAGCCTCTGTTCTGCCACATCCACCGCATGACGCTGGGACTCTCTTGCGGGAGTCCACACCGGTGGGGCCATGTCTAAAAACTCTTCAGTCAGTCCTGGAACGGACCTGGACCCGTGCGTTTTACGAATAGTGTCACAAGGGTACATACTGGAGTTTCCAGACGTTTCACCTAACCAATTTTTCAAATTAGAGATTCTCCTCCGGACGGGGAGGTAGTATGCGAAACAATACTAAGGTTGTATTAGGATCAGGTCATTGACCTGGTTTCCCCCTGTCACAACAGGGAGAAGGTTTTTAATCAAGCCTCTTCGTGGTCCCGAAACCAGACGGCTCGGTCAGACCAATCCTAAATCTGAAATCCCTCATTATCTACTTAAAGAAATTCAAATCCAAGATGGAATCTCTCAGGGCAGTGATCTCCAATCTGAAAAAAAAAAAATATATTCCATGGTCTCAGTAGACACAAAGAACCTCCGCATTAGGCTTGCCTGAGGTTTGCAATTCAGGGATGTCATTACCGATTTCAGACGTTGCCGTGGGTCTGTCCACGGCTCCAAGGATTTTCACCAGGCTGATGGTGGTAATGATGCTCCTCCGTCGCTAGTAAGGAGTCACAGTTATCCCGTACTGGGATGGTCCCCTGATAACGGCGAGTTCAAGGAACCAGTTGGTGCAAACGTTGCACTCTCCCTGACAGTTCTTCAACAACAGGGTTAGCTCCTGAACTTGCCAGAATCACTGTTGGTCCCAACGACGCGGTTGTCTGTTTTGGGAATAATACTAGACACAGAACTTCAAGGAGTTTTGTTCTTCCAGTGGAAAAGGCTCTGGAGATCCAGAGTCTAATCAAACAAATTCCGTGACCAGCAAGAGTGTCATTTTATCAATACATTTGGTTGCTGGAAAAGATGGTTGCGGCCTACGAGGCCACTCAATTTGGCAGGTTCCATGCCAGGGTGTTCCAGGGGGACCTGTTGGACAAGGGGTCCGGGTTCCACCTACACTTACACCGGAGGATAATCCTGTCTTCCAAGACCAGAATCTCACTCCTGTGGTGGCTGCGCAGTTCTCACCTCCTAGAGGGGTGCAGGGTCGGGATCCAGGACTGGATCCTAGTGACCACGGATGCAAGCCTCCGAGGCTGGGGGCAGTCACTCAAGAGGAAAATTTCTAAGGAAGATGGTCAAGTTAGGAAACTGATCACCACATTAACGGTCTAGAGTTAAGGTCCGTTCACAACGATTTTCTACAATGAAAAACAGAACAGCAATGGCAGAGGCCGCAAGGATTTTCCGCGGGGCGGAAAAAAATACAAGCGTTTTGTCAGTAATGTTCGTTCCAGGAGTGGACGACTGGGAAGCAGACTTCCTCAGCAGACGATCTCCATCCAGGAGAGGGGAGACCTCTTCCAAGTAGTCTTCGAAGACATGTCGTTGGTATTTCCTCAAGTAGGAATGATGGCATCTCGTCTCAACAAGAAGCTTCAGAATTCCAGGTCAAGGGACCCTCAAACAGAAACAGTGAAGGCACTGGTGACACCGTGGGTGTTTTCAGTCGGTATAGTTATACCCTACGTTTTCTCTCGTTCCAAAAGTTCTGGGTTCATAAAAAGGAAATTCGGGCGAGCCTCATGGTCCCAGACTGGCCAAGGAGAGCTTGGTATCCAGATCTCAGGAATTACTCATAGGAGATCCCTGGCCTTTTCCTTTGCGCAAGGACCTGTGGCGGCAGGGGCCATGCGTGTATTAGGACTTACCGCGGCTACGTTTGACGACATGGCGGTTGAGAGCCAGATCTTAGTCCGTAAGGGTATTCCCACGGAAGTAGTTCCCACACTTATTCGGATTAGAAAAGGGGTAACGTCTAAACATTACTACCGTTTTGGAGAAAATAAGTTTCTTGGTGTGAATCCAAGAAGACGCCTACGGTAGAGTTTTCAGCAATCAAAATCGGCCTTATCGGTTTTCTTTCAGAATCAATTGGAATCCCTTTCAGAAGTTCGGACTGTCGTGAAGGGAGTGTTGCACATCCAACCTCCATTTGTGCCCCAGGGGCACCAGGGGATCTTAATGGGGTGTTGCAGTTCCTTCAATCACATTGGTTTGAACCTTTACGTAAGGCGGAGTGAAACTTCTCACTGGTAAAGTGGTCGTCAGGTTAGCCTTGGCATATACAAGGCGAGTGTCTGAGTTAGCGGTCTGGCCTCACAAGAGACCTTATTTGATCTTCCATGAAGATAGAGCAGAGTTGGAAACTCGTCAATAATTTCTACCGAAGGTGGTTTCTTCTTTCCACATATACCAACCTATGGTGGTGCCTGTGGCTATGGACGCCTTCGCTGAATCGAAGTCTCTGCATGTGGTCAGAGTTTTTGAAAATTTATGGCGCCAGGACGGCTTAGTTTAGGAACACAGCCTCTGTTTGTCCTGTTTGCTCCCAGCAAGATTGGGTGTCCTGCTTCCAAGCAGACTGTTGCGCGCTGGATCTGTGGTACGATTCAGCATGCTCATCTCACGGCATGATTGCCGTTACGGAAACAGGTGAAGGCCCATTCTACTAGAAAGGTGGGCTGGTCCGGGGCGGTTGACCGGGGAGCTGAGCAGCTATTTAGCAAAAACTTGGGCTATGTTTTACAGCTTTAATACCTTGGCCAAGGTTGACCTCACGTTTGGTCATTCGGTACTGCAGAGTCGTCCGCACTCTCCTGCCCATTCTAGAGCTTTGGTATAACCCCATGGTTCTTGAAGTGACCCCAGCATCCTCTAGGACGTATGAGAAAATAGGATTTTAATACCTACCGGTAAATCCTTTTCTCTTAGTCCGTAGAGGATGCTGGGCGCCCGTCCCAGTGCGTACTGTATCTGCAGTTATTGGTTGTAGTTACACACAGGTTGTGTTACGTTTTTTTGTCAGCATATTGCTGCAAATTCTTCATTCTGTTGGCTTGTGTTCTGTTGAATACCACGTTCTGCGACATGCTTGAGGTGTGAGATGGTAAGATGCTCACCGTGGTTTAACAATAAATCCTTTCCTCGAAATGTCTGCCTCCCTGGGCACAGTTCCTTAAACTGGAGTCTGGAGGAGGGGCATAGAGGGAGGAGCCAGGTCACACCATTTGAAAGTCTTAAAGTGCCCATGTCTCCTGCGGATCCCGTCTATACCCCATGGTTCTTGAAGTGACCCCAGCATCCTCTACGGACTAAGAGAAAAGGATTTACCGGTAGGTATTAAAATCCTATTTTCTGTCATTCTCACTATATAATGACTGTGCTTCTCGTCATTCTCACTGTATAATGACTGTGCTTAATGCCATCATCCTCACTGTATGACTGTGCTTCCCATCATCCTTACTGTATAATGACTGTGCTTACCGTTAATGTCACTTTATAGTGACTGTGCTTCACAGCATCTTCCTCACTTTTTCAGTCCTCTACTTTCCCTATACAGGTTCCTACCTCTTGGTAAACTCTACGGAACATGCTGCAGGAAAGCGGGCTCAGCTCCTCTTTCAGCCACTAAGTGAAAATGATACACACTGCTTGCAATTTAGTTATCTTTTGCATAGCAGAGACGCCCGAGGTCCAGGCTCTTTGCGGGCTTATGTGCGAGTGAATGGAGGCCCCTTAGGCACAGCAGTTTGGGAAGTGTCGGGACCACGAGGAAAGCAGTGGCAACAAGCAGAGCTTGCTGTCAGCACTTTTTGGCCTAGTGAATACCAGGTAACAACTGTACATGTTTTCATACTGTATTCCTTTTCTCTATGGAGCCATTTTTGGGGTTTGTTAGGTTTTGCAGGGAGCCATGCTTTTATTAAACTACAGATTTTTATTCATATTAACTTGCCATATACTGTAATGTTTACTTAGCATGCTGCTGTAAGTTTTAAGACGTTGACTTTCTATCCAGCTATGCAGAAATGGTTTAAGATGTTCTGGAATCCTGGGCCGTACGTACGCCTTGGGCTCTGCCTCACAAATGAGTGGCAATTACATTTCAAATAATTATCAGTCTCACAAAATATAGAAATTCTGCGCTCCACTGTTAGGAAAAATAAGAATGTGGTGATAAAAGCTCCACCTGATAAATAACAATGTAATGATAAAGTTTCACGTGGTGGTGGCAACTAATACATACCAGTCCTAATGGTCTCACTCAGAGACAACTTTATTCTTCTCATTCTCATAGAAGGGGAGAAAAAAATGAGGGTATTAATATACTGGATAGTAGGGAGGCCAATCCCGGGATCGGCGGGATCCTTGGATTTGGGCCCAAAAAGGCCGGGAATTGAATTCCGGGATTGGAGCCTCCAATCCCGGGATTCACGGGATTACATTGCGCATGTGCGGGAGGGTGGATGTAAGTAATACTACTTACTAACATTAGGTGGGCGGCAGCCATGGACAAGCTGAACTTCAAATGTAGCGCCGGCCACCAGCCAATCAGAGCTGGCGGAGCGGCAGCCAATCAGGCAAGCTGCCGCAGCAGCGGCAGCCAATCAGGAGCAACTGCTGCGGCCGCTTCCCTGATTGGCTGCCGGTCCGCCAGCTCTGGTTGGCTGGCGGCCAGCGCTTCATTTGAAATGCCGCCGCGTTCATTGTGTCCATGGTTGCCGCCCGCCTAATAGTAAGTAATAGTACTTACACCCACCCTCCCTTCCTCCGTGCAGTCAGTGCTCCCTACAGCCTTCCTCCCTCCTGCGCCGCGACCTACACCCACCCTCCCTCTGTGCAGTCAGTGCTCCCTACAGCCTTCCTTCCTCCCGCGCCGCTACCAACCCTCCCTGCCGCGACCTACACCCTCCCTCCCTTCCTCCCGCACCGCTACCTACACCCTCCCTTCCTCCCGCACCGCTACCTACACCATCCCTACCTCCTGCACCGCTACCTACACCCTCCCTCCAGCGCTGCTCCCTACAACATTCACTGATCCCTACTGCAATCCCGGGAATCCCGGGATTGACCGTTTTTCAATCCCGAATCCCGGGATTGAAAAAACGGCCCGGGATTGGCCTCCCTACTGGATAGGCTTAGCTTATTTCATAAATCAACTGCAAAATATGCAGTGGAAGTACTAACAAAACTCCCAGGTATAGGGTCACCAGCTATTCAAACCCACAGTCACCACGTGTGTCTGTATTCACACAGTTACTTACATGATAGGTATTTCTATAATTTTAATTATCAGTGTAATAGAGCCACTGACGGTCACTAACACATTGGGGCTCTCCTGAGGCACTCCAGAGTCCGCTTTCACAGCACTATACCTTTTCAATACAGAGAGACAGGGGTCTATTCACAAAGCAGTGAAAAGGGTGGAGAAGTGGGCCAGTAGAGACGTTGCCCATGGCAACCAATCAGCACTGAAGTAACATTTAGAATTTGCATACTATACAATTGTACGGAGCAGCTCATTGTTTGCTACAAGTTCACTGCTCCACTCTTTTCACTTCTTCGTGAATAGACGAGACACATAGAGAAGTGTTCTGAAGCAATAAGCAACACAGTATAAATAAAAAAGAAATAAATATTGAAGTATATAAATCCCAGGCATTTGCTCCTATTATAATCATCACAGTGATGATCTATACTGTAGGCCTAATTTGTAGCAGTTGTGAAGAAACCATACTGTTCTACAGTGTCCCTGAGTTTATAACACTACTAAAAAACATGAGCTATCCTGAGATTTTTTTGTTGGCTCTGAATTTACAACAAAAGTGAGATTCCATATGATGCTGAACCTAGTACATGACTGCATGATTGTGTTAGACTATTTTTTTTTTGTCTGTTTTCGGTAAACCTGAAATTATCTGACTTTACTACACAAATAATGGTATTACTCTTGTAAATACAAGCCTTATAATAAGGGATGTGATCATTTGTAATCTGAATAGTGAGGACATTACTTCAGCATTCCTTAGTAAATTGTGGGGAGGATGTAATAGGGTGTAAGAATCAGAAAGAGAGAGATTTTGTGAGAGTCCTCTGGTGGTGGTGGTTGTTGTTGTTGTTGTTGTTGTTTTTAAAGTGGCAATCATTTACTTGGCAAAACCAGGTGGATTTTGCCATGTAAGTGATTGCAACTTTAAAAACAAAAACAAACAACAGGAGAATTCTCACAAAGGGGTATTCAATTGAGGTTGGATCCATTCCGACATGCATTTGTCGGAATGGATCTGACAAGGGCTATTCAATGCCCATCTCAATTCGACTTTAAAAAAGTTGAATTGAGATGAGGGACCGGAGAGAGCCGCCGGCAGACGGGGGACAGCAGCGCTGCAGGAGGATGTGGCACAACCGCCAGACCTCACGGCAGCGTCCACCCGGCTCCAGCAAGCGGGATCTCACTTGCTGGAGCAGGGTGGACGCTGCCGTGAGCGGTGGCTGTGCCACATCCTCCTGCACCGCTGTGCTGTAGCGCTGCTGTCCCCTGTCTGCCCGCAGCTCTCCCCCATCTTTCCGCGGCTCTCCCCTCCTCTCCTCCTCTCAGGTCCCTCATCTCAGTTCGACTTCTTTTTAAGTCGAACTGAGATGGTCGGAAACAGGGCCAAAACCTGTCGAATTTGGCCCCGTTTCCCTCAGAAGCACGTGATTCGGCAGCTATACCGCCAATTCATATACTATTCGACAAGTCGAATTCCCCGACTTGTTGAATAAAAATGCTGGGGACTGAATAGGTCGGAACCCCTTCCAACCTGAAAAAGTCGAAAACGGACGTCTTTTCGACAAGACGGCAGTTTCGACCTTAATTGAATATACCCCAAAATATTTCACTTTCTGATTCTCTAACCCTATTACATTACCCACCTAATTACAGACTGTAGAGATACTATTTGTCACCTTTCAGTTACACTTGGCTTGCATTCTTGTGGCGTTATGATAGTCCATAAACTCCTCTATGACTGCTCTATGATATGAGATCAACATCGCTGCGATAATTGGTGAGGGCGGCGATGTATGTTTATACATCCCGCCCTGAGTGTCTTATTCCCTTATTCCCACTGCGCGTCTTATTTACATTGGTAAAACAACTGGTAGGGACATAAGTACTGAGCTAGATTGCACTGGTCAATTTGATGTTCAGCATTCCTACACCTGTGTGTGTATGCGCCTGAAACCATGCAAGGCTATTATGCAGCACCCGTGGTTCATTCCAAGGCACTAGAGACGCTTTAACAACACAGGAATTTATTTTAAGCTTGCACAAAGTCGCAGATGAAGTACAACAGAACTTGGGCCCAGATTTATAAAGCCTTGGAGAGTGATAAATAGCACAGTGACAATCAGCTCCTAGTTTCCATGTCACAGGCTGTGTTTGAAAAATGGCAGTTTGGAGCTGGTTGGCTGGTCATTTATCAATGTGCTATTTATCACTCTCCAAGGCTTGATAAATCTGGGCCCAAGTTCTGTTGTACTTCATCTGCGACTTTGTACATGCTTAAAATAAATTCCTGTGTTAAAGCGTCTCTAATACACTGTGAGTGGTGTTTCTCTGTATCTGCGATGCAAATAAGACACAAAATGGAAAGAAATAGTTGCTATACTACACAGCATATTGAGGCTTGCGTCTAAATGTAATAGCCTCCGAGTGCCGGAGGAACAGGACTTTTGTGCGAGCCTGCCCGTTTTTTTAAAGCAGCAATCATTTACAAGGCAAATCCAACCTGTAAATGATTGCTGCTATAGAAAAACGTCCAGACCCCGGAGGCTATTACATTTAGCCGCTGGTCTATGAGGACACATCTGTAATTGATCTGCAAGAGATGAGGTTCCAGTTTATTAGGTGGCCTTTGTAGCTTTTTAGCTCCAGAAAAACGTAATATTTATACATCCCAAGAGGTGCTGAAGATTTAGCTTCAGCCTTTGCCTTCAACAACATAAATTTAGCACCGTCCACATTCTCTTTATATGGAAAGGTATATACTGTAAAATAAAAAAGGATTTACATTTACACATAAAACAGTCCCAAAGTACCTTTATGCTCATATAAGACATAAATGGACAATAGTTTAGGAGAAAAATTTAAATAATTGCTATTTTGTAGTTAATTAAATGGCACAGACACCGTGGTGCCTGGCATTCAGGATGTTCGGTGGGCCCCCCAACATTCTGTGAGTGCTCAGTGCTGGAGGTACTGTATTAGCAGATACAGACACAAAAAATACAAATCCCTAACTACTGAACAATGTCTGCTGAAGCAAAAACCAGTTTCGATAGGTGTGTTCTCTGCTAATGACGGCCCGGTTTTCAGACAACAATTTGTTTTCCCCTTTGGGAGTACACTGTCAACAATAGGAGAAGCAGGATAAATTGTATTTGAGACAACAGAGAATTGGCTCTGTATTGTACTACTCTGACCAAACACGGTGGAGCCTGAGTCATATACTAGCCACAAGGCAATGTGCTTTGCTATGCTGAATGATCTGGATATGAAATTCTTAAAAGATCAAGCTAATGAGGACATAACACTAATGGGCTGTAGTCACAGTCTGCAGGATTTGCCTAGCATGTTACATTTTTATCACCGTCTTTTCCAGTCACTTATCATAGAGGGAGCTGTGGGCCTTTGTATTATATACTAGTTACAAAGAGGTGGACTCTGAATTGTACCCTTACCCTAGACCAGGCATTCCCAACCACGGTCCTCAAGGCACACCAACAGTGCAGGTTTTAGTGATATCCAGGCTTCAGCACAGATGGTTAAATCAAAATAACTGAGGTACTACTGAAGTCACCTGTGTTCAAGTTTGGATATCACTAAAACCAGGACTGTTAGTGTGCCTTGAGGACCGTGGTTGGGAAACACTGCCCTAGACAATAGGCTCTTCTACAGTAGGCATCAAGTAATGAGAATTGCATTATACTGTAGACTGCAGGCAATGGGCTCTGTTCCGTAACATTGGACCTGATTCAGAGAAGTACGTAAACCCAATGGATCTATTTTGCACATGTGAAGAACGGGTTCTGCATCCTCGCATGCAGTGCCCCTGATTGACAGGCCGCCGGCATTTGGGGGAGGGGGGCGGATGGAGCTGGCTTGCGTTACTGACAACGGGAGCATGTCACCCCATTTTCTGGGACTGGTGCGGTTACGGTCTGTGTCTTGGGATACAGATTTCCTGGCTCCAGCAACATGAACAACCCAGCAATCCTGAGTAACTTGTGGGTCACTCAGATAGCCAATGTTCACGCAAGTGATCAGATGCTGTGTCTTCGGACACAGCAGCGGATCACACAAGCATGCAGGAGGCATCGTTTTACTCAAAACGCTTCCTGCTGCTTTTGCATATTTCCAAACAGTAACTACATCCATCTCTGAGTCAGGCCCAGAGACTGGGGGTGGAACAGAGTAATGTGCTAGCGGCTAGCCTGTGTATTTGTCCCTTTAGGAATAATGTACACGGAACTACAGGGTCTATTGCTTTAGTGTATTGGGGCACTGGTGGGAGTGTACACATTACTTTTGCAAAGTCATAAAACAGCTTGTCATGCTATTATATATTAGTGGGGTATAAGCCCACCAAGATCGTTTCCTTGAGTAGAAGGGGCAGAATACTGCAGACACACTGGAAATTCAGGCAGACTCCAGCAGTTAATTTTAACTAGCTGGCAGCTGGTTTGATTAATAGATGCTGGTAGGAAATACGTACATTTTCCCTCACAGGAGATAACCAAAACAAAACATAAGTACAAACTCATTGCTTGTCTTGCTCTTATTAAACAAACAGTTCTCTGTGAGTGGTTTTGCTTAGCTCGCAAAATGGGCATCTTTGCAAACAAATGCACCTTTTACGCACAGTTGTTTTTGTCAGAATGACTCTCTTAGGTCAGCATAACCTGTGTTCCCCTAGCTTAGAGCAAAGTGTGTGCCTGGATGTTTATAAGGGCCTGACAGCTGCAGACAGTTTAATTGGCTTGGTAGGCCAGAACCTGCAGTGGCCTGAATATCTGTACCAATCACTGACTCCAGGACTAGCCAAAACTAACACAACACCCTTTCAGTGTCACTACAAATAGTGGTTTAGAGCTCTGCACTTTGCATTGTGATTTTATTATTATTATTATTATTATTATTACTAATATGGCTCTGCTGTTTTTATCTCTCCGTCTTTCAGTTCCATCTTGTATTCTTTTCTTGTTTAATTGTATTATCTGTATTGTATTGTCTTTTCTTTCATCACTAAATACTATTCTATGTCTCATGTTGAAGGTGCTCTTTGAAGCCGAGGTATCTGGAACTCCCCAAGGATACATTGCACTGGATAATATTCTCCTGCTCAGTTACCCCTGCAGTGAGTGCATTCAGTAATATAAATTAAGATATATTGTTAATAATGAAGTGTAAAGTATAGCATCTAATAAGCACCTCTCCCGCTCATTGCAGCTCAAGCCCCTCATTTTTCCCGTCTTGGTGAGGTGGAAGTAAATGCCGGGCAAAATGTCACATTTCAGTGCCCTGCTGCTGGTAGGGCAAACGAAGGCGAGACATTCCTGCTGCAGGTATAAAGCCCTGGGTCATTGTTATTTCTCTTTAGAATACTGAATTGAATGGAGCATATAAAGGACAGGTATTTGAATGGGAAAGTGCGTAGCCAATCGGAGAGTGATGTGGCTGAATTGGGAAATATTGAGGGGATGGGCAGTTATTGTATCAATGGCACAATTCCTCAGCATGACTGCTTCATTGTGCCTTTTCAGTTGCATCTACAATTTCACTGTGCAATGCAGATTAACTAAAAGTAGTAGTGCTAAACACGAAATAAGGTTTCTATGACAACATGGCACACAAATGATAATGTAGTAATAGTGTAACTATAGTGTAATTAGAGTTGGAAATGCTTCTGAGAGATGAGTAGCTTCTTTGTCAGTCATGTGATATGTGTATGTTCATTCATAAACTGCATATTTCTAGTTCTTCATTAATGGGGAAATGATTATAGTTAGACTTGTTTATGTTTAATAAAATTTTGTCTGATACAGTCACAAATACAAAGTGTTTACACTGGGTTCTGCTTTATTGTTGGCCTTTAGAGGCAAAGCGGAGGCATCACCTCATCAGGGATAATCCAGCATGTCAGTCACTGGCGGCTGTTGGCCTCCTTCCAGCTGTTTGAAGCCGGGCCAGATGATCAAGATCTGTACCGTTGTGTGAGTCGCTCTATTTATGGGGCAGGAGTGTCCAACTTTGCTGAACTTGTAGTGAAAGGTGAGAATTGATCAGATCTAAAATGTCTTCATTCTTATAAACAACATTTAGGGGGAGATGTACTAAGCAGTGATAAAAGTGGAGAAGTTGCCCATGGCAATCAATCAGGTTTGACGTAACATTTATAATTTGTATACTATAAAAGTAATGCACATATATCGGCAAGCTGCTCAATCGGATTGTGATGTCACTCAGGTGCTAAAAGGGAGGGGTAATTCTGTGTAAGAAAAAACAATTTGTGTTCCCTAATGCACACTGAGTGAAAAATAATACTACATAATAATCAGATAATTCGGAGATCTTAAATCGTTTTTTCTTATACTATAAAAGTATACAGAGTAGCTGATTGGTTGCCATGGGCATCGTCTCCACTGGCTCACTTCTCCACTTTTATCACTGCTTAGTACTTGTCCCCCTTAAATCACCACACGCATTACATATCACACTATGCACTGCAGTGTGACTGCATTCACTGAACACTGCATGTCATTTGCCTGCTTCTACACCTCACTATGGGGGTAATTCTGAGTTGTTCGCAGCAGGAACTTTGTTAGCAGTTGGGCAAAACCATCTGCACTGCAGGGGGGGCAGATATAACATGTGCAGAGAGAGTTAGATTTGGGTGGGGTGTGTTCAATCTGCAATCTAAATTGCAGTGTAAAAATAAAGCAGCCAGTATTTACCCTGCACAGAAACAAAATAACCCACCCAAATCTAACACTCTCTGCACATGTTATATCTGCCCCCCCCTGCAGTGCACATGGTTTTGCCCAACTGCTAACAAAGTTCCTGCTGCGATCAACTCGGAATTATCCCCTATACTCTTACCAACTTGCTCTGTTCAGAATCCCTTATTCCCTCATGCTAACTGATTACTGCTGAATATCACACAGAGCCACCAACCCCTATTGCTCCACCTCAACTTCTAAGGGCTGGCCCCACCTATCTGGTAGTACAACTAAACACTCGCTCCATCACGGGTGATGGGCCCATCGTGCGAAGAGAGATTGAGTACCGTGTGAGCGGAGGAACCTGGCGGGAACGGCATGCTGTCACTGCACACACATATAAACTGTGGCATTTGGACCCTGACTCACAATATCATCTATCAGTGTTACTCACTCGCCCTGGTGAGGGAGGCACTGGGAGGCCTGGACCAGCACTCATCAGCAGGACAAAGTGTGCAGGTAGAAGACTGCAGTCAGTGGACATATAGAAAAATAAGTCTTCTGTAAAACAATGTAATATGCATGGTGTGCGAGAGGTAACATGGATTCACATGTAGTTGAAGTAGTGAGGGGAATTAGATATGGAAATACTAGGTTAGTTTAAACACATTGTAAAATAACCAGTAAGTTGGGAGGGGTGATAAATACTGAACGGGAGGAAAGTTGTTAACAAAAGAACAGTGGGACACTGCTAGGCTGCAAATATACTGCATGTTGTAGCTGCTGGGGATTATTGAATCATTGGGAGGCTGAATAGGACATTCACACAGCTTGAGACTAGAGTTTATTTAACCAATTACAGCCCTATGAAATCACATTTTTTCCTGACTAACTCAGTTACTAATTTTTTTGTGATTTTTCTTTTTAGAGCCCATGCGAGCACCTAAAGGCCTTTTGTGCACAGCAGAGCAGCCACGCCAGCTGACTCTACATTGGGAAGCAGTCGGCTTCAACATCACCCGTTGTCACACCTACGCAGTGACACTGTGCTACAGCCACGAAGCTAGCTCTCTGCAAGACTGTGTAACAGTGGAGGGGGGAGCCAGCCACTACACTCTCCATGCTCTACCTCCATACAGTGCCATCCACTGTCGCCTTGTAATCTCCAACCCTGAGGGTAGAAAGGAGGGCAAGGAGGTGACCTGTCACACACAGGAAGATGGTGTGTAATGAAATAGTGTTGCTTTGATATTTTCATTACAACTATGGGAGTGATTCAGTTGTGGGCGATGGGCAGAAAGTGCCATTTGAACAGTGGCACTTTGCGACCACCATCATCACTAATTTTAACTTGCACCACATAGAGGTACACAGTGAAATTAGTGAGTTTGGTGTCCAGTATTGTATCGCCGTATGCGGCACACAGCAGAGAATTAAATATGGGTGTATGAGTTGTTATACTGCGGTATTACCCACATATTAATATAATAATATATATTCTGAATCTTCTTATGTGTTTTTCAGTACCAGGGGGCATCGCTTCAGAGACCCTTGTCACCACACCGGTGGACGATGCAATTCTTCTCTCTTGGGATGAACCTGCTGAACCTAATGGAGTTCTAACTCAATATGAGGTGCATATATATACAGTATAAGTTCCAGATGAATCATATTTAAATGTAATTTTAGGTTTTATGATACATGTTAGACACTGGCAGATGCTGGCCCCCTTCCATCTGTTTGAAGGCATTGGTATGATTAACATGGATTTGCCACTTGCTAAGTGGTTGCTGTAGGGCATTGCTGCAAATGCGAGATAAAATGTCACTGTACACTGGTCTTGAGGAAACAATGTAAACAATGTGAAACGTCATCATTAGTTTACTTGTTTTCAGACATGGTTAGTTAATTAACAAAAACTTATTTTTGTAATGAATCTCTTTTTCCCTACAATTGTCTATTTTGCTCAGCTGTTCGAAGTTCTTCAGTTTCCACATCCTAATATTACATGCCACTGTCATGTATAGTTTGTTTCATGTATTGAGCCATTAATTTAGCTCGCTTTTTATATTTTGTAGATAATTGTTACAAGGTCAGGTGTTAGCTGTCTGTATGGTCTCTTATTTGCCATCATTACCATGTATAGTCCCATATATAGACAATGACTTGTGTGATAAATTTACATAACAGCTCTTCTTCTCTATTTTTTCAGCTCAGTTATCAAATAATTGAGTCATCAGATCCTGGTGTGAGTGTCCCAGGACCACGTTCTACCATCTGTAAACCTCCCAATGAAACTTCCCACCTCCTTACCAACTTACACCCTGGAACCACCTATCTACTAAGTGTACGGGCCCGTAATAGCAGAGGCTATGGACAGAGTGCTCTTACTGAGCTCGCAACCAACATTTCAGGTATTGCTTATTCATCATCCTGACAGCTTTATTAAAACAGAGGCATGCATAGTTTTACTAGAATAACCACAATTATTAATAGTATCACAGTATTTGGGATAAAATGTTCACCCTAAAGCAGTGGTTCCCAAACTCTTTCTCAGGGCAGTTCACAGTCCAGGTTTTAAACATATACATGTTTATGCACATATGGTTTAATCAAAATGAATGAGGTACTAATTAAGTCACCTGTGCACAAGTAGTATATCCTTAAAACCTTGACTGTTAGGACACCTAGTGGAACGAAGATCTGATTCAGGTATAGTCAGTATTTGGGTAATGTTGCAATGTACTGATTTGCGAGAACTGCACTAAGCATGTACAGTATGGCTCCTGCATCGTTGGACGTAGTAAGGCTGAAGACGTTAGTTGCTGCTTCTATTATCCTTTGAGAAAGGCGTTGCAGATTACTGAAATGCGTTAGCAGGATCAATATCTACACAGGAGTACTTTGTGATACAGGTGCTTCACTAAAGCCTGCTTTCCAATTAACCTGCATTCTGGTCCATTAGCTTAGCAGGGCTGCACAAGCGATCGCAGCCCTGCTAAGCTAAAATACACTCCCCCATAGGCGTGGACTAGTTGATCGCAGCAGCAGCAAAAAGTTTCTGGCTGCGATCAGCTCAGAATGACCACCCTGGTTTCACAAAACGGAGGTGTGTCACTTCCATTTTATGGTGCTGAGGCCAGGGTCTCCATCTTACATCAGAGATTTCCTGACTTCAGCGATGGAGCTTCTGCATCTGGTCTGCATAACCTTATGGGTTACTCATCTGGCCGTTAGTATTGCAGGTGATCCAATGCGGATGCAGTAGAGGATCACACATGCAACAGGAGGCGTCTACTTATACCAGATGTGTCCTGCTGCATTACCATAAGCAGACCTATGCTTTATACTACCACCTACCACACCTCAATCAGGCCCTGTGTTTGGGAACCACTGCTCTACAGTAAATTATAATGATATTAAATGTTACAGTGGAGACTTGTCACCAAATAAAGTACAAAGCCTCTGGTCACTGAAATATAGGGTAGACTCTAAAAACGGGTGGTCTTCTGTATGCCGGCGGTCGGGCTCCCGGCGCTCAGTATACCGGCGCCGGGAGCCCGACAGCCGGCATACCGACACTTATTTTCCCTCGTGGGGGTCCACGACCCCCATAGAGGGAGAATAAAATAGTGTGGCGCGCGTAGCGCGCCACCGTGCCCGTAGCGTGGCGAGCGCAGCGAGCCCGCAAGGGGCTCATTTGCGCTCGCCACGCTGTCGATAAGCCGGCGGTCGGGCTCCCGCCGCCGGGATGCTGGTCGCCGGGAGCCCGACCGCCGGCCAGCCGTAGTGAACCCCTAAAAACTGAGTAACAGCTTGATATGTGTTTTCCTTGCAGTACGCAAGTGTTTCTGTTGAGCGGTGATGTGATGACGTCAACACTCACTAGTTATACAAAATGCAATCAGATATTACCATATGTACAGATTTTCAGGATGTTATTAATAAACTAGCATCACTTGCCTATTATGACAACATCAGCTACACTGTACTGTATATATAGAACTTTCATAATTATTGAATTTAATTAATTTGCTGTAGCTCCTGCTTTTGACTACAGAGACCTTCCTGCACCAATTGCCGAGACGGATCACACCATAACTGTTCTCCTAAGGCCTGCACAAGGACGGGGATCCCCTGTCAGGTTAGTTGTACTGTAGGTTACTTTCTTCACAGTTTTACTCATCTGCCTCTGACATTGATAGGAAACGGCAAACTACCCCAAGAGATCTAGACATTTGACTATATTATACATAATGTAATATATTCTCTGTATTATCTTTATTATGTTCTATGCAAGCCTGATTTTTTTTCTCGGTTGATCGATTATTGGAGGTCTGCACAAGCATCTAAGTCGCACTGTGCATGGACTTGCAACGGCGGAGAGGATGTATTGATTGACAATCAGGGGCCATTTTGGGGCTGTACAACCCCCCTCCCCCCCTAGTTTTAGGAGTGTGTTTGATATTGCCACTGTGATCCCGTCCACAGCTGCACTGGCTCTGGCACAAATGTGGTTTTGCCCATTAGTGGGCTTTTTTTGGTTTGCTAACAAACCTAAATAAGGTCCTAACTAAGTGTGCATTACCCTTATGCATGGGTCTTCAAGCTACGGCCTTCCAGCTACTGTGGAACTACTTATCTCAACATGCATTGCCTCAATTTTAGCATGTCTTAATAGCAAAACTGTGGCAGGACATGCTGGTATGTGTAGTTCCACAGCAGCTGGAGGGCCGCAGGTTGAAGACCCATGCCTTAATGACTTCTCCAATGTTCACTATACACGTTCCTTGTTTTATAGAAATACTGGTTAAACTGAATATGTTAAATAAGGATTGATCACTAAAAAGTACATTTTCTTTATGATTTGTATATGTTTGAGGAGCAAATAGTAGACTGTGTTGTTGTCCGGATTCTGCTTAAACAACTGCATAATCCTTCCTATTTCATATTGCTGTCACAAATAGTATTATACATGAAAGATTTACAAGTTTATTGAACTTTCTTTGACATGCCTGGTGCTAATGTAGAGTTGTATGCAAATCTGTTCTGCGGCTGGATCTTGTGATAATCCATGCTACACATACTCTGTAACTCTGATCACGTGCATCTTCGGGTGATTCATATGCACTCAGTGTACGCTCCACTTGGTGTTGAATGGGACTAATGGTAACCAATGGGGTATTCACATGTAGGCTAAGTTAAGTGATAGGGGGAGATTTAAATGTTTGAAAAGTCAGTTGGGTGTCTGGTGTTACCTGTCTATTAGATAGGAAAAAACAGACTCCCAGCTGACTTTTCAAACAATTGAATATCCCCCATAGAGTGTTTTGATGTATAGATGAAATTGCTGGCGAGTACATATCATAGATCTGTCTGACTCTGGACACTCTCATACACCAGGTATAAGACTAGTGTAAATGTGTGCTGATAGTCATGGTGGCTTCTTAAGGAAGTGTATATGTAGTACCTTGAATGTATTGTGTGTGTGTGTATGTGTGTGTGTGTGTGTGTGTGTGTGTGTGTGTGTGTGTGTGTGTGTGTGTGTATATATATAATATATATATATATATATATATATAGTGACAGCATTTCTCTGTACAACAGCTTTTACCAGGTACTGGTTGAAGGAGAAAGCTCCCGTCGGTCCCGACGCGAGCTGGGAGTCCCTGGTTGCTTCCCCGGGGCAGGTGGATATGAGGAAGCAGAGATGGATGGAGCCACTAGCTACGTAGGAGCAGAACTTCCACCTAGTGATTTGCCTCGGGACACTCCCTTTGTGGTTGGGGATAACCGCAGTTATGGGGGCTACTGGAATCCACCCCTGGATCCTCGAAAAGGCTATCTTATCTACCTGCAGGCAGCCAGCCACCATCGTGGGGTAAGATGACCTTAAAAAAGTCAGATGGATTGCTAGTATACAGAAAGAAGTGTCAGACATTGGTTGGATGCTCTCTGGATGAGTAAATGTGGACTTTATATGAAAAGAAATTGGTCTCCCATGAATGCTGTTTTTCTTTTTGTAGGAAACACGACTTAATTGTGTTAGGATTGCCAGAAAAGGTAAAAAGTGACGCTAGTCTATTTTATGTTGCACATTCCTCTATATGTTTTTTTGCAACTCATACCAAACTGTTACTGTCTTTAATCTCATTAATGGTTATTATCTGTTTTTTATTATGAGCCTCTTACTTTTAAGCGGCAGACTTGATGGGCCAAGTGGTTCTTATCTGCCGTCAATTTATATGTTTCTATGTTACTGCACATATCTCCTTCCTTATCTCATCCAGTTTGAAAACTGTACTCATCCCTTGTTATCTGTGTTACTTCTCTGTATTGATTTCTTTCTTCTTACTGCTGATCTCTCTTCTGGAATTTACAGCTCTGAGTTCCTTTCATTCCATCCAGAGTCTTTCATTCCATCCAGAGTCTTTCTATCTACTCTTTCCATCCTGGATCTCTCCTGATCTTCCCCCATGTGTATGACTAGCTTGATTCTTATCCAATATATTTTGGCAGTATCCATCAAGCATCTGGATATTTAATAATGACTCTCTATAGCATAGGTTCTCAAACTCGGTCCTCAGGACCCCACACAGCGCATGTTTTGCAGGTCTCCCCACAGAATCGCAAGTTAAATAATTAGCTCCACCTGTGGACCTTTCACAAAGTGTCAGTGAGTAATTAATACACCTGTGCACCTGCTGGGTTACTTGCAAAACATGCACTGTGTGGGGTCCTGAGGACCGAGTTTGAGAACCTGTGCTCTATAGTATACTTCTGTAACTCTCCTGCCTTCTGCAGCACCCTGTAAGGACAGTCACCGCTTCTCTATGGCTCCCCAGCATTCGGAGGAGATGGGGCTTGTGCTTGGAATTTGTGCCGGTGGCCTGGTTGTATTTATCATCCTGCTTGGTGTTGTGATTCTCATTGTCCGAAAGGGGTAGGTATTTGTCTGTTGTGTTGTGACTGTCAGACTATTGTGCAAATATCTTGTTGATTTTCAGCAGAATTTCTCTATCAGTATGCAACATTACAGAAAGCTCATACTTTAATTCTTTTCTCTATCGCTCGCAGAAGAACACAGTTTTCTTATGCTTATTACCCGTGAGTATGATATTAATAAGCTAAAGCAGAGTTGAGCTTTCGTAGCATGAAATATTATATGAGCTTACGCAGATGAAAACTTTGAAAATTGCTGAGTGATCCCGGTCAATATGCCCTCTCCTAAGTGCACTCCTTTTACTTCACACCTATAGTTTGTAGGATTATATGGGATCTGTCATAGTTTTACAGAGTGCTTTGTGCTAAGTAAAATGATCTAAAACGACCGGTACACTCTCCATCTGGTAGAGAGAATAAAATACCTCCAAAATGCTATTGTGCTTTGTGACACCAGTATATGGTTATCTGTCCCATAGTGAGATAAGACAAACAGGAAGTTTTGTCATGAAATATGTCCTTGGTGTTGTTACAGGAAGCCGATGGGTTTGGCTAAGTCTGCCCTGCCAGTGCGGCATGAAAACTCCTGTGCAGCAATCCCTAGAGAACATGCCAAGATCACGGATCAACCCAAGTTAATGCAGGACGAGGCAGCGCTGACATTCCTGCACGGTTATGGCTCCCGAGGTGTGTGCTCTCTCTAAAGAACTCCTAATTACAAATTTAGGGCTACAGTTCTGACGCAATAGATGTTTTCTCCAGTATTCATTATTATATGGTTTGTTTGTTTTTTTATTGCCCATTTCTTCTCTGCAGTTGTCTATTCAGATAATTGGCAATACTGAAACTTTGGGGGAGATGTACAGATGTGTCCTTTCTCCTCCAGGCTCCATATGTAATGAGTCGAGGAACACAGGGCGCATGAGAGCTGCCTGCTCCTGTGCATCTCGGCAACGTTGAGCGTCTCTTTTCCCTGAAAATGCATCTTATTCGCATCACTGTGCAGACTGTGCTGATTAAAATGATATGCATGTTTACAGAGGAAAGACGTATAGTCTGAAGGGCTATGCACAGGCTCCCATATTATGACTAGGAGAATATTGTCTTAATAAGAACCAGCCTTGGAAAAGTAATTAGGTAGGCATGATATCCTACATTAAATTGAGTAGGGCTGGAGGTGCACCAGTAAGCATGGTACAATATCTGAAAAAGAGAAAGAGAAGGACCACAAGGGGGTCGTCCTCTCAAGAAGGCTTACTTTGTGGCGCACTCTTTTATATCGTAGTTGTAATTGTTATTTAATTAAAACTTAAAACAATGTCTGCCTATGGATTACTGACATTGTGATGGTATACTAACCTATTGCCCAGATACTACAGTTCTTGTCATTTGATGCGCTTAAGGTTTATATCTAGGCACGTTAATTGTACTATTGTATCATTGTGCTAATTAAGTGTTACACTTCACCATCCATTATGGTGCTACATGGATCACTAATGCTGATTTATGCAGACTGAGATGTAATGGTATGTATTTATAGGTCTAGATCTTTATACCTATATTAGCACAAACTTATATGGAGGCAACAGATCATACGGTCGGTAATGATGACATAGGCAGAATAGATCCTACAGATGTTCCTGCTACTGTCAAATTCGAGGCCTTCATTCATTTTGAAGAATTATAGGTTACATGTTTGCTTTCTGACGTTATATCAACGGGCAACGAGAGACATACAGTAGCTTTATTGTTCAAAGACGCTCTGAAAAAGTAGCGAGCATCGGAGCTGCTTTACATTTCTGACCTATTGTAGGACCATCTCTACTGCCAATGCAGCTACGGGTTACCACTTAATAGGGTAGCTGGTACCTTCTGAGGTGCATATATCTGGTTATATACACCCTTTTTACGTATATAATTAGAGGAATACGTGTGTTTTTGAGCATACAGGGGCCAAATATTTGTTTATGGCTCAGTTCTCCGAGTATATTACGAGAGAAATCGGAGATCCTTATGTTCTCAGAGATTGCGGTTATACCATTTTTTTCCCATCAGGAGATAATATTATCCATCAAATGAAAGGGAATGTACACTACTATTGCAGGTAGTCGCCGCTATTTGGGTATATCTTCAGTGTGAGATCCAATCACCAATTGGGAGAGATTTCCTTTAATTTAAAGTTACCCATTTAATTAAACAAGAGATATTTTCACTTTTGTTCTATTTTTCAGTATGGTGTGTCAGAAATTCCTATTGAAAGGTCATCTGTATTATGAACATTAACTATATTCTTCGCATGTGTTGATACACAGCGATTTCAAATTTTCAAGATCTTTCTAAGATCAATTTGTGTTGTTTGTGTCTTAGTGTCTACATTATTTTAATATTTGAAATAAACGTTAAGTTTTAATTAAATAACAATTACAACTACGATATAAAAGAGTGCGCCACAAAGTAAGCCTTCTTGAGAGGACGACCCCCTTGTGGTCCTTCTCTTTCTCTTTTTTTTTTCTTTTTCATAAAATGATATGCAGCATGACTATATTCTGTGTGTGAATGCAGCTGTATCTGTATACAAAATGCTACGTTATAGTGTAACAGATGTAAAAGATGCATTTTTCGGGAAGGGGGGAAATTGCACAAAAAGACGCTCAGCGCGATCACGACTAGGCATGGCTAGGAAAGCTGTATAACGTGACTGCATCAGAGTGATAAAGTGGACAAAGACAAAGTACCAACCAACCAGCTCCCAACTGCCATGTCACAGGCTGTGTTTGAAAAATGACAGCTGGGAATCAGGAATATTAAACATGTTTAAAAATACAGATTCTGTATTCAGTTGTTTTAACATGTTTAATTTCCTTGATTACCTGATGGATCGCTGATCATTGCTGGCCGCTGATTTGGTTCTGGTTGCCAGAATGCTGTGTCGCTGGGTCGGGGAATCAGGGCTACTGATGCATGGGGGCCATTACTCACAGTGTTGTGATGGAAATTTGTTGTGGTTAACAAAAAAAAACCTTGTGTTGGTGTTATGTCTCTAGGAGGGTTGCTTTGGTTGTCGGTGATCCTGTTTGTAAAGGTCACTGGTTTTGCACCGTTGCTCCCAGATGGTCTGTCCAGCACTTACTTAGATGCATGCCTCTTCATGACCTAAAGCTAGAAATATGCATACATTTGAGGAAAAAGTATATGCAAAGGTCCTATCATCACACCATGTTCAACCTCAGAGTCTTCCTCTTGCTTCTGTAGAACTACAGATTTCAATAATAGAATTTCTGCTGCGGGGTACACTGGGCTCCACAAGGAATGGACAATGAGGTGTAGAGTAGGATCTTGATCCGAGGCACCAACAGGCTCAAAGCTTTGACTGTTCCCAGAATGCATAGCGCCGCCTCCTATATCACCCTGCCTCCCTGCACAGGATCTCAGTTTTGTAGTTGGTGCTGCAGTAGCAGGCACTTAACAGAGGAGCTGCTCCAGGCAGCCCTAAGAAGAGCTTTTTTTCTGAGGAAAAAAGGGAAGACTTCAAGGGCAGCAGCAGTGTTACATGTCAGTGGACATTCACGGCTACAGCTCCGGCTATCCCCAGCGGCGCTGTACTCTCCCGAGCCCTGGTTGCCGGGTAACACTAACTACAGCAGGAGGCTCTGGTTTTCTTCTTGTCAGGCACACACGATGGGTGCTCTACGGGATCGCGTGGCCGCGCTTCGGGAGGTGGTAAGTGGGTCCCGCTTGCGGGACCCGGTCTTTATCGCGATCCGGCGCGGTCAGTGGGAGGCGGCCACGCGCACTGGCGGTGGACACTGTGGCAGTACAGGCGATCCCACTAGATCACCAGGGCATGGGACAGGTCAGGTTTTCTCTATAAACCGTTTTATTAGAGCCCACAGTACCCGATGGTTTTGCCAGCAGGGGGATAGAGCTTGGACCTGAAGCCCCTCCCCCAGCCCCAGGGCGCCATTTTCTGCAAATGTTCCCGCCCTGGAGCTGCATATCGTCCATAAGTATACTATCCATCGATCTACATTGTATACCTGTGGTGGCTTTTTTTCTTTATACAGGTTGAGTATCTCATATCCAAATATTCCGAAATACGGAATATTCCGAAATACGGACTTTTTTGAATGAGAGTGAGATAGTGAAAACCTTGTTTTTTGATGGCTCAATGTACACAAACTTTGTTTAATACACAAAGTTATTAAAAATATTGTATTAAATGACCTTCAGGCTGTGTGTATAAGGTGTATATGACACATAAATGAATTGTGTGAATGTACACACACTTTGTTTAATGCACAAAGTTATAAAAAATATTGGCTAAAATTGCCTTCAGGCTGTGTATATAAGGTGTATATGTAACATAAATGCATTCTGTGCTTAGATTTATGTCCCATCACCATGATATCTCATTATGGTATGCGATTATTCCAAAATACGGAAAAATCCGATAACCAAAATACGTCTGGTCCCAAGCATTTTGGATAAGGGATACTCAACCTGTACTAGTAGTACTAGTTTAGCAGTCTGCTGACAGTGTCCACCAGGTCCATTATACTGTATATAGCAGTACGGTAGGCCACTGCTGTACCTACCTCTGTGTCGTCAGTCACTCGTCATCCATTAATAATAATAAGTATACTATCCATCCATCTACATTGTATACCTGTGGTGGCTTTTTTTCTTTATACTAGTTTAGCAGTTTGCTGACAGTGTCCACCAGGTCCAATTATTATACTGTATATAGCAGTACGGTAGGCCACTGCTGTACCTACCTCTGTGTCGTCACTCGTCGTCCATAAGTATACTATCCATCCATCTACATTGTATACCTGTGGTGCCTTTTAGTTGTGCGCATTAAAATATGGAGAACAAAAATGTGGAGGTTAAAAAAATAGGGAAAGATCAAGATCCACTTCCACCTCGTGCTGAAGCTGCTGCCACTAGTCATGGCCGAGACGATGAAATGCCATCAACGTCGTCTGCCAAGGCCGATGCCCAATGTCATAGTACAGAGCATGTAAAATCCAAAACACAAAAGATCAGTAAAATGACCCAAAAATCAAAATTAAAAGCGTCTGAGGAGAAGCGTAAACTTGCCAATATGCCATTTACGACACGGAGTGGCAAGGAACGGCTGAGGCCCTGGCCTATGTTCATGGCTAGTGGTTCAGCTTCACATGAGGATGGAAGCACTCATCCTCTCACTAGAAAAAAGAAAAGACTTAAGCTGGCAAAAGCACAGCAAAGAACTGTGCGTTCTTCGAAATCACAAATCCCCAAGGAGAGTCCAATTGTGTCGGTTGCGATGCCTGACCTTCCTCTTTTTTCTTTCATTATTCTTTGCATCATGTGCTGTTTGGGGAGTATTTTTTTGAAGGACCATCCTGCGTGACACTGCAGTGCCACTCCTAGATGGGCCAGATGTTTGTGTCGGCCACTTGGGTCGCATAGCTTAGTCACACAGCTACCTCATTGCGCCTCTTTTTTTCTTTGCGTCATGTGCTGTTTGGGGAGTATTTTTTTGAAGGGCCATCCTGCGTGACACTGCAGTGCCACTCCTAGATGGGCCAGATGTTTGTGTCGGCCACTTGGGTCGCTTATCTTAGTCACACAGCTACCTCATTGTGCCTCTTTTTTTCTTTGCATCATGTGCTGTTTGGGGAGTATTTTTTTGAAGGGCCATCCTGCGTGACACTGCAGTGCCACTCCTAGATGGGCCAGGTGTTTGTTTCGGCCACTTGGGTCGCTTATCTTAGTCACACAGCTACCTCATTGCGCCTCCTTTTTTATCTTTGCGTCATGTGCTGTTTGGGGAGTATTTTTTTGAAGGGCCATCCTGCGTGACACTGCAGTGCCACTCCTAGATGGGCCAGATGTTTGTGTCGGCCACTTGGGTCGCTTATCTTAGTCACACAGCTACCTCATTGCGCCTCTTTTTTTCTTTGCGTCATGTGCTGTTTGGGGAGTATTTTTTTGAAGGGCCATCCTGTCTGACACTGCAGTGCCACTCCTAGATGGGCCAGGTGTTTGTGTCGGCCACTAGGGTCGCTTAGCTTAGCCATCCAGCGACCTCGGTGCAAATTTTAGGACTAAAAATAATATTGTGAGATGTGAGGTGTTCAGAATAGACTGAAAATGAGTGGAAATTATGGTTATTGAGGTTAATATTACTATGGGATCAAAATGACCCCCAAATTCTATGATTTAAGCAGTTTTTTAGGGTTTTTTGAAAAAAACACCCGAATCCAAAACACACCCAAATCCGACAAAAAAATTTCGGTGAGGTTTTGCCAAAACGCGTCCGAACCCAAAACACGGCCGCGGAACCGAACCCAAAACCAAAACACAAAACCCGAAAAATTTCCGGTGCACATCACTAATAGGAAGACCACATCTCTGCCAGCACAGAGCTGGTATGAGAACAAAGTCCTTATGCAGATGAAAATGTCTGTGTCCATTTATTTAATTTCCATAATTTCGCTCCACAAAGTGAAATCTTGTATTTCCAGTGCACTGTGTTATACAGTGTATGTATATACGATGGTGTGTACTCTGGTCTCTAAACCACAGCTGGACTGGCCATCAAGTGCTTCTGGCAAATTCCAGAAGGGCTGATGGCCAGATGGGTCAATCTGGCCTAAAAGCCCTGCCGAGCAGCTCCGGTTATCTGTGCTCTGCTTGGCCGCCCGACTGCGGTGGGGTAAGTGGGGGTGGGTGGTGCAGCGAGGCCAGGCCCCTGTGATTCGCGGCACACCCATGATTCCTGGTATGCCCATAAAACACAGAGAGGAACGACGCATGAGACATGGCCACTCCCCCGCGATACGATGCCGCACCACTTTCATGTATGTGCGTACGAATGCCATAGGTATAATGCCAGCCAGCTCCTCCCATTGTCTAATGTCAAGATCTCCTGGTCTGTAGAAGGCACCACCTTAATGTGCAAACGCATGCGCTTTGGCAAATCATGCTTTATGTCACTATGAAAAGGATTTTTCACTTCATAAATGAAGCCCTCTGTATATTTTAATGTGCGTAGATTCATGTACAACGTGGCAGTGATACAAACCTGGAAATATCAGCAACAAAATCTAAAGTAGTTTTATTGATGGAGTATGCATTTAAAGTGCCACACAGTGATCGCATTATTGGTTTTCATTGCTTTCTTCAGGGGAGCCACGTGTTGGGTCTGTGACAGAATCAAGCAGTCTTCTGGGAGGGTCTCCACGGCGCAGTGGGGGCAGGAAAGGGTCTCCATATCATACAGGCCAGCTGCACCCTGCAGTACGTGTGGCAGATCTACTGCAACACATAAACCAGATGAAGGTGGCAGAGGGTTATGGATTCAAACAGGAATATGAGGTAATGAATATGCTTACTACTTATTTATTTTGTTTTTATTCTTTTCTGCTATTAAACCCCATTGATAAGTATGTAAAAGTAAGACCTATACCTTATATTTCAGAGTTTCTTTGACTGGGATGTGTCTAAAAAGAAGGACAAGGGGAAAGGAAGACAAGAAGCACCACCAAACTGTAGGTGACTGTGTTTAATGAGAGACAGGCATTGTTGTACACAAGGGAGGGTGGGTAATATACTGACTACGTTGTGCTTACATTTCCTGACTATAAAGTGATCTGTTACATTTCTTAAAGTTTTCTTTTCAGATGAGCGTCACCGAGTCCAGCTCCACCCCCTCCAGGCTGAGTGCAGTTCAGAAGAAATCAACGCCAACTATATTGATGTGAGTATCAGACCTAAATAGTACATCCAGAGAGGGCTGACTACTGCATAGTGATAATGCGTATGAACACATCAATACAGAACTTTATCTATTCAGGTCTACCTTCATGGAATCCGTAACCATTACTAAGCTTAATAGCACAGACCACACAAATTCCAGTGACAAACAAGGGATATTTAACATTAGTATTAACAGATTCCAGATAATACCACAAAGTACTAAGGGCCTGATTCAGAGGTGGACGCAAAGTGGGCTGAATTCATGTTAGCACTCACTTGCCTACACAGCTATGAATTTTTAGGCTACGGAATTGCTAATAATCGCAAGTGAAGCCTTCGAAAGAGATGACAGGAGACATCCGAGCTTTAACATAGACTTGGTCTTTGGCATCAGTCGGGCCAGATGACAGGATGGTGGGATTTCATAGTGAACACCAGGGCCGTAACTAGGTGTGTGCCAATGGTGCCTTGCCCACAGCGCAAGTGCAGTGAAGGCGCACCATCAGGCAGCATACCCCTACCTACGGCTGTTTTGGTCAGTGATGGAATAGTGACATTTCCACTGTCTGCCGGTGCCTGCCTCTGTAAGCGACGGGGAGTGCGCCATTTGGTGTTACCCTTTGTGCGGTAATTCTGGCTATGAGCTCCGCCGCCCCCTCTGAAGTGGAGAAGGAGCGCTCCTTCAGCCACCTGGTCCCGTATAGGAGGCGCCGCTGCTTCTATTGATGCCGCCAGGGAGATCCGCCGCCGCCACCTCTGAAGTGGAGAGAGAGAGAGCGCTCCTTCAGCCTCCTGGTGCCGTATAGGAGCCACTGCTACCTCTACTGTGACACCCGCCGCAGCCTGAGCACTGGAGAGGGGACTGTGAGCGCCAGTAAATGAGTGTCTGCGCCTGGTAGTCCTGGATGCCGCATCGCGCTAACAGGTGACTTGAGACACACACACACACTCTCACTCTCTGTTGCTGTAATATGTAACAAAGGGTGACTCTGCTGCTATAGTGTGTAAAACGGGACTCTGCTGCTGTAATGTGTAAAACGGGACTCTACGTGCCGTACTGTGTAAAATACCTGCCTAATGTGTAAAAGTGGACTCTACTTGCCATACTGTGTAAAAGGGAGCTCTGCCTACCTTACTGTGTAAAAGGGAGCTAGGTGGACACGCCCCTTCCCCATAAAGCCACGATCCTATATTTTGGCGTGTGTCTACTGCGCGCATTGGCCCAGTTTTATATTTGGGGGGGGGCGGGGGGGGGGGGCGCCGATGCTGGTTTTTTTGCACACAGCGCTAAAATGTCTAGTTACGGCACTGGTGAACACATACAATGTATGTGCTGCACTGAAATCCCGTGTGTGTCACTGGCCGGATCCCTTTCTGCGGGATCCCACAAATCCCCCCTCCCGGCCAAGCCGCTTTGTGTGGCCCAGCACTTACACCCAGTGTTCGCAATGCTGATGTTTGCATAGTTGAGCACCTATTATTGTGCTGAGCATGGTCCTGATGGTTTTGAAATGGTGGTCACAATGCAAATTTGTATGTGCAGTGATTGACACTCAGGGCAGAATGTACTATGCACGGCATATTGGATGCGTTACATCCCACCACTTATCAGGTGCATAGCGGCACTAATAATGCCAGCATGCACCTAGAGTTGTAATAGATATCACAAAGGACATCTCTTCCAAAACAAAGCTGTCTTTTGCGATGATAGGACTTCTGGGTTTATGATCTCAGAGTCCCCCTGTGCAGGTCGCATTTTGCTTTTAGTATATCCCGCCATCAGTGACGGTTTGTGGGAGGCAACAGGAGATAGCAAGACAGCAGGTGTGTCAGGACTATTTCAGGGACGTGTCCCAGCCTGCCACTGCTTTATCATACACAGTTGTAAAGACTACGGCGGCTTACTGTACTTGCGACTGACATTCTGAGCAATCATGGGGTTGCTCTGAGGTCCGATGGTGCAACCAATATGTAATTAATTCCTCTTTTATTGCCTCTTTGTACTTAAGTGGTGAGTCGAAACACCATTAGTGGGCGTGTGTGTACATTAGCATGAGCATATTTTCACAGAGCCGCTTACGTACAAAAACACAGGTGTAAATGCAACTGCTTCCACCACTAAATCAGGCCCTATGCCTCACAACAAAACACACATGATATGCGAATACCTTCCTGGTAAGAGCGTCACTTAGAGATTATACAGTACATAGTGATAAAAAATTAAAAGAGGACAGTTAAAGGATTTGTATAGGCTTGGGATATCCACAATAGCTGAGAGAAGGTTTTTCTGTAATGCAGAACCCAAGCCTTGAAATACATTAAATTAAAATTGAAAACAACCCCATTGTTTGTGTACAGCCCCCTTGACTCCTCACAGTGATTGTAGTAGAAAGGATTTGATCATGAAATCCTTGTGTATGACATATTCACCAGACGGCAGCAATTCCTTACTTGTTAAGCTCTTCAGGTTTTCAGAACTTTCTGTATAACATGTTT
Organism: Pseudophryne corroboree; assembly: GCF_028390025.1. NCBI lineage: Eukaryota > Metazoa > Chordata > Amphibia > Anura > Myobatrachidae > Pseudophryne > Pseudophryne corroboree. Next base: position 584,489,693 of record NC_086445.1, on the reverse strand, counting down.
CAGATTAAACATCCCACGCCTATATTTTACACTAGTTCTAAGGTGTTCTTTATATACACAATAATCATTTGTAAAAGTTAAATATTTGTGTGTTTGGGCAAATATGATAGACCTGTGGTGCAGTGTAAAGCTAGGTACACACTATACAATTATCTGACATACCATTTATCCAATCTGGCTGGTTGGAATGAAAATCTGGTAATGTATGGGAGCACATACAATCAACCAATTGCTTCAAAACACTGGAAAACAGACAAAACCTATTGTTCAGACAAATTAGTTATATCAAACTGATTTAACCAGTTTGTCTAAACAACTGTTTATGTCCATTTTCCAGTGTTTAGGAGAAAATAGTCAATTGTTACTTGCATCCATCCATTACCAGATTGGACAGGTGGGGGTTAATGTAATAGGGTTCAAGAAGCCAAAGGTGCTGGAATTTGTGCGAGAATGCCCGTATATTTAAAGCGGCAATCATTTACAAGCCAAAACTGTCTTGTAAATGATTGCTGCTTTAAAAATATGTGCATTCTGGCACAAACTCCCGCACCTCCGGCTTCTTACACCCTATTACATTTACCCCATGGTCTGACAGATGATTGCATTGTGTGTACCCAGCAAGACATCAGAAAACTGTGTACTGATTTTCTGGGCCTATAAAGATGGTATCAGTCATAAAGGGAGCAGATACTGTTCTGAGCAGTTGACAGGTCAGAGAGATGGGGCACTTTCATCTCTGCTGCAGTGTGAGGATTATGATGCCCCTGACAATGCATATGATGCACAGAAACAAGATTTTGTTTTGCAGTACAGGAATTGTCAATAAACTCCCTGCCCTGTGCAGGTGCAGTCTGCACAATCTGTGTAATTGTGTAAGCCAAAACATACAAAAAAAAAAAAAAAAATTAATTAATTGAACAAATAAAGAAAATGAGTCAGGTCATGATTGTTAGTAAATATAGTTCCAGTGAGTTATCCAGTGTGTAAACTTCAGTCTTTTGTAGGTAATATTTTCTCTACTCTAGGGAGAGACTGGAGAATGTATTGTAAAATGTAATGACTGTCTACTTTGTATGGTGTATAGTAAACCTGTCGACTAGATCTGCTGAACTACATATCCCATGATATTCAGTCACCTGCTGACTGACTCAGCATCATGAGAGAATTAGGGGTGTATTCTCTAAGCTTTGGATGGAGATAAAGTGGGTGGAAGGAGATAAAGTACCAACCAATCAGCTCGTAACTGCCATGCCACAGGCTGGGTTTGCAAAAGGACCAACTGATACTTTATCTTTGTCTGCTTTATCTCTATCCAGGGCTTAGTAAATAGACCCTTTAGTCCAGCAAGCCTTGAAGGTGTTTTACTGCAGTGATGTGTACTTACATTTACTGTAGTAGTAGTATTATTATTATCCTTGATTTCTATGGCGCCACAAGGGTTCCGCAGCGCCCAATTACAGAGTACATACGCACATAATCAAAACAGGAAAACAGTGACTTACAGTTGAAGACAATGTCGGACAAATACCTACGTAATAGCCTTCATTGTTTAATAATATTGATAACTGAATCATGTAATAAAATGAGATAACTAGTTCCTGGCATATACTGTAGCTCTGTATGTACACATACTGAAAACACTGCCACGTGTGTCTATACTCTGGGACTACTAGGCCAGACAACACAGTGGGTTTTTATGATAGTTTTACATTACAATTCACATGCATGTTTGCCAAAGTACACTAGGTCGCAGCTGCTTTGTCCACTTTGTGTGCCAGCATATTTAATTGAGTGTTTATTTTATGTTCTACGTGACACTTTGGAATGCTGTACCTTGAACACAGATGCAGTGATTACAGAATATAATGTGACTGCATTTAAATTACAGCACGTAAAATATAATCCAAAAACAGCACAACTGATACGTGTTTGCAGCAATTAGCATGATTACTTTTATGCTTAATAACTCTGTTTCCAAATGTGTCTAGGTAGTTTTCAGATAATGAGTTGGCTCATTGGTTAAAAGCACTGTGTGTAGAATAGTAGTGTTACACAAAAATAATCTGAAACATGTAAAATGAAACACATTACTACCAATAATGCTGAGAGTGACAGTGTGAGGTTTCTCATTAGTATATGTATTCATATGTATATATTTATTATTTTATACATTCATACCCCTTTTCCATTAGCTCAAAAAACACGGGTAAATGCACGGGGGCACGCATTTACCCGTGTTTTTTGCAAGTGGAAAAGGGTAAACCCAGATCAAGTGACCCGTGAATCCTACCCGGCTATCTACCTGGGTAGGACACGGGAATGATCCAGGTAGGGTTGTAGTGAAACGGGAGCCGTGTCGATGCGACACGGCTCCCGTTTACACTGTTTGAAAGGGCGGCGCCGGGAGATCATGTGATCTCCCTGCGTCGCCCCTGCCGCGTCACTAGAAGCGTCACCAACCCGGCATATGCCGGGTTGTGACTGCTGATGGGAAAGGGGCCGAGCACGGGTCGCAGCAGGGGGCTGCTCCCGTGTCAGGCTCCCGGCTGCGACCCGTGCTCGTAGGTGGAAAAGGGGTATAATATAGAAGGCAGGGGTAAATATGATCGAATAGGTGGGTTTAGTTTCACCTCCATTACTTGATAAATGACATAAACATGCTTATCTACAAATATGTTTTGTCCTCTTATTTAAGTATTGTGGATCTCATTACGTAAAACATGCCTGAACGCGGTGCCCCCTGTTCCTTATATTCCTAGACCGTTTTCTTATGTAGTAAGTTTCAGAAAAGGCAGAGGCCTTCCAGCCAGAATTGTCTCCTCTGTCTGTAACTATTGATGCATGTCCGCCCTGGTATCGATCTAATGTGATGTAAAGTGGTGATTGATACATTTAACTTCTTGTTCTACTATACTGCTCTTTTTTTGTTTCCGCTAATGCATCTTTATCCTTTCTTTTCTCTGCTGCCCTTTTGTCTATCTTTGTATTTTGTTTCTTCACCCTTCTCCTGTCTATGACATATCATATCTTGTCTCACATTGTACTGATATGTTCCATCACCTCTGGTTCCCTCTTCTTCCCCTGAATCTTTTCAATTCTTCCTCTCTACATGTCCAAACTTTGATGTTTATCACTGCCCTCTTTCTAATCTTCCCTTTCTTTATCTCTACATTTACACCTCTGTATCTCTTGTTTCCCATTTTCTCTGTCCACTTTGACATCTCTGGCCCTTTTTCACGGTCTTTCTGTCTGTGGGATCACCGGTAGATCCGGATAAACAGAGAAGTGAGTATCAAGCTTGTGATCCTATTCCCCTCTTCCCATAACCAGGTGCTTCAGTGCCCTGGCCCGAGCACTAAAAGAGTATAAGATCTCTGGTGTAAGCCAATAAACATACTCTGTTTCCAGGGACTTACATTCTAATATGTATATTTTACGCTGAGCTGCTTCCCAAAAGCCTTGGCACTTCTTATCCTAATTTCCTCTTTAGCGTCCCTCTATCCTTTTGCCTTGTCTCATTCCTTTCTTATGTCCTACTGTACATCCTCTATTTATCAATTCTTTCTTACCAGTGTTCCTCTATTTTTCTTTCTGTCTCACTCTTTATGTCATATTTTGTCACCTTTATTTTATAAAAATGCATGGTTCATATGAAGGTTAGTAATCTAGTATAGATTTCAAATTCATGGTCCTTTTAAGTAGGTTTCAAGTATCATGCTTTCACCGGAGCTTTTATTTTTAGTCTGGAATGTTATTCAATTTTCAAACCATTTTCTTCGTTACAAGTGGACCTTCCCTTGATGACATCATTCTCCAGAATGGTGCTTGTCATTTCACCCTTTGTTTTTCATTTCTTACTATCTTGTAACTTCGTTTACAAAGTTATGTTTCTAGAATGTGTTTGTCTTTTTAAAGTTTGTGGTTTAAGCATTAATTGATGAAAACCAACCATTTGTCTGTGCTCCCTGATCCTATTCCCCATCCCCTCCCCTCTTTGTGGGATCACAATGCTTGTGGAAATGCATGATGGGATCTTCTAAACACACCACTTGGAAGCAAATTTACATATTTCCTCTTTTACTTTGTAGGGTTATCACAGATCAAACCACTTCATTGCTACACAAGGTGAGCAGGTGTTAGAAAACAGCAGTGCATCAAGCATTCTTATTTACCCTATAATTTACTTGGAGAAAGGTGAAAAAATTCTGTTGAAGCCAAATGAAGTTTGGCACAATGAGAAAAACAAAATAGAATCATTCTGATATTATTACTCATCTTTACTGTTCTTATTGTAGAAAATGTGCTTGTTGTTGATGAAAAGTCTTTTCTTGATTCTTAAAGGACCCCCAATTTTAATCTGCAAATCCCAGTTCTTTGAAAAATCCCAAAAATGGTCATGAATGATCAAAAAATATCAATCACATCAATCTGTAGGTGTCTCTGTTGCTATTCTTAGTTCATATGTATAAAGTCCAATATTATATTACAGGTTGAGTATCCCATATCCAAATATTCCGAAATACAAATTTTTTGAGTGAGAGTGAAATAGTGAAACCTTTGTTTTCTGATGGCTCAATGTACACAAACTTTATTTAATACACAAAGTTATAAAAAAATATTGTATTAAATGACCTTCAGACTGTGTGTATAAGGTGTATATGAAACATAAATGAATTGTGTGAATGTTCACACACTTTGATTAATGCACACAGTTATTAAAAATATTGGCTAAAATGACCTTGAGGCTGTGTGTAAGGTGTATATAAAACATAACTGCATTCTGTGCTTAGACTTGGGTCCCATTGCCATGATATCTCATTATGGTATGCAATTATTCAAAAATACGGAAAAATCCGATATCCAAAATACTTCTGGTCCCAAGCATTTTGGATAAGGGATACTCAACCTGTATCTTATATGATATGACTCTTCTTGTACTTAGGAAGATGTGTTAAAGTTTGGGCCATTAATGCGTTTTTAAAACCGACATAATTTGGATATGGTTGGGAAATACAAATTGCATAATTTATTATTAATCCTTTGTGATGCATCTAATTTGTATTAATGTACAGTATCTATACCCCATACAACTTGTGTGTTTGTGAGGGGAAGAGGAGGGGGGTGGGGTTCTTGCTCCAAGCACCTACCCGAAGAGCTTAGTTTAATGCGGGTGTGGATCATGGGGTCGACAGTCATTAGGTCGACAACTATTGGTCGACATGGAGTAGGTTGACATGAAAAATGTCGACATGAGTTTTTAATATATTTTTTATGTTGTTTTCTTCGTAAAGTGACCGGGAACCCCAAATGGTGCACCGTATACCCTCGCGTGGCTTGCCGTGCTTGGGGCAAGGTGCCTCACTCCGCTACCGTTGCGCTCAGCACAGGTTACTATTCCCGATCGTAGTCCACGTGGATCGTACGAAAATGAAAAAGTACAAAAAAAGTGAAAACCTCATGTCGACCTTTTCATGTCGACCTTTGACATGTCGACCTAGTGAACATGCCGACATATTGTCCATGTCGACCTAATGCATGTCGACCAATAGTGGTCGACCTAATGAGTGTCAACCTAAGTGCTGTCCACCTATAGACCCGTTTAATACTACATCTGTACTATGTTGGGAGAAGAGGAGAGGCAATGACTGAGCATCATGTTTCAGCCAATAGCAGGGGGTGGGGGGTAGGGTTAGGGGATGGTCCCCCCTCCAGCTCTTAGTGCGCAATTGCTGTACAGATGCATTAGCTGATTATGTGCTGCTTTTAAGTCTTTTACATTAGAAGCATGGTAATTCATAAAATGAAAATTAATGATTGTGTATGTTATTTGGCATTCTCTAACACCTTAAGCTTATCCCCCTGACTGCTCCATACTACAGGAATTTCACTCTAGCACTGTGGCATACTCATCATCTGACTTCTGATCCATAAAGATATCACAAATACAGTTGCAAAATCGGGACTGCACATAGTATATTACACCTTTAATCTGTGCTTCCAGCATAGTAAATTTTGTTGGTGACAGGGACTGTTTTTTTTTTTTTCCTTTGTACATTTTTAACTAACTGTAATATGCTGCAATTTCGTGTAGTGCTGTAATATATTCTTATATATACACAAACGTGTAACTGCCATAGTAACTGGAGGTGCAACTGGTATCAGGCTGCAGGTGGGGAGGAGTGAACTGTCCTATAAATGCCCCATGTTTATATGTATTGTTTTCACATTTGGACATTACATGGGACACATAGAAAATAGTGTTTTTAGGCCCATAAATATTATAGTACATACTTGGAAATGAGAATCTTGATAGTCCAATGTAACATACATGGTGGTCCATGTTTTGGGTCCCAACACATAGCTTAAGAACCTCCAACTAATATAGTGAAGTATTTCTACACCTAAATGTCATATACAGAGAGAGAGAGAGATCTATCTGCACTAATGTGCTGTTTCCCCATCAAAGCTTCTGTAAAAAGTGTAAATGACCAGCTCTAGAAGTACTTTATTACTGACTGAAGGATTGGTCCACCACAGGTCCAAAGCAGGACATGATCTATGACTTCTGGAGAATGGTTTGGCAAGAACACTGCTCAAGCATTGTGATGATCACCAAGCTGGTGGAGGTTGGAAGGGTAGGTACAATATTATTATATGCTCAACCTGCACAATACTGTTCAGTTTGGCCACGCATAAACGAGAATAGCTTTGTTCTTATCTAGGAAGTAAAATGGGTCTCTTAGTACAGAAATAATAAGACACCACACACAGGCAAAAAAATTGTGTTCAGCTTCTTCATTTATGGACATGTCTAAAATCGATTGATTGGATTAATGTTAGGCATTTGGTTGTGTTGGGCCTTATATTACTGCATTCAGGACCAGCAATGACTGTACAGATAAAAAGGTGAGTTGTAAACTAGAGGGAATAATGTCACATATATAATAGGATTAGACAGTGTTACTGAGTTTTCAAATCTGTCCATGGTACTCATCAATGGGATAATTGTATTGTGTCAATTTTTCTGAAATCCTGATTGATTTACCACTTCAGCTTAGATCAGATATAATGTCAAGGGGCCCATGCCTCATCCTGTAGCACTCAAATCTGCGCCACCTCCCAATCGCAGCACCCCTGACACACACACCCACACACATATATATATAATTTGTTTCTGCATTATGGGGGCACATGTGATAGCTCATCTTGATGCAGTATTTTTTATGATACTGTTTTTAGCTTTTTGGCATAGGCTGCACGATTTTGGTACATTGTTCTATCATATGTATTGTGTTTTGTCTGTTGCCTCTGTGATGTGGCACGGTGTGCTGACATCATCATTGGGTGTCGCCGCACCGGACCTACGCCGAATCAGCTCATGGTGTACAGAGAATAAAAAGGTATATGTTTGTTTGTTCATTGTTCAACCTGAGGACGGAGTGAATAAACAACTCTGAAACGTTGTTGCACTTACCTGCGTTTTGCTGATTATATATACCGAGTGCCGCCTCCATCGTTCTATATGTTGGACCTGCTGCTAAAGGTACCTAAGAGGGCACCAGTAACATTGTATATTCATTGGGAGTGCTGCCACATGGATAGTTATATGGAATCTCTCCTCTGCAGGGAATACAGTTTTTAGTAATTTCCATTATTGTACACTACGTATTATTGGACTTGTCAGCTTGAATATTATGTCTGAATTGGAAGATGGAACAAGTGCAGATGCAGTGAATACTGTCAATTTGGCTTTGCTAACCCAGGGTACTGTCTTAACTTTTTCGGAGACTGAGGCTGATTCTATCCTTTTTGGTCAAGCTTTGAATGATGAATCTGATGCGTAATATTGAAGTATTATACAGGGACTGGCTGAGACTCAAACAGAAAGAGGTGGACTATTTGTACCATGGAATCACACTTAGTGACTATTACAGGTTGAGTATCCCATATCCAAATATCCGAAATACGGAATATTCCAAAATACGGACTTTTTTGAGCGAGATTGAGATAGTGAAACTTTTGTTTTCTGATGGCTCAATGTACACAAACTTTGTTTAACACACACAGTTATTAAAAATATTGTATTAAATGACCTTCAGGCTGTGTATATAAGGTGACAATGTCTATAATATTTGTCCTATTAAAAACACGTTAAAGGTTAAAGAACACAGTACGCAATTGGCGTAAAAAGTACCGCAAGGGTACTCCCTTAACTATACCTTAAGGAATGTACTTATACTGTAAACCTCTGTGTAGTGGGAGAGTGTAGATGCAACACAGTATAACCTTATTACCTTTAAAGCTGTTCGAGCGTCACTGACGCTCTGAGATTACTTAATACTATAAGAAATACACAGATACCGTGCTCAGGGTCCAACGCCTAAATATATATTATGAATGATATACTTGCAAAAGAATTTAACACAATACAAGTCATACACTACAATATAACATAGACTACCTAACCAGATAACTACACGGGAAATACAATACAATACAATTACGTTTAAGGGAAAATAAGAGGGGAAGAGGAGAAGAGAGAGAGAGAAAGAAATGGCTCACAATAACAAGAAGACAAATATGATTGCAGAGAAAGCTTACACATGTGAGGAACAATCGCTGCGCAGTCAGTCAATGCTGAGAATCTTTGTTTAGAAAGTACTTGTGCTTACCCATGCTGCCTGTCCCTATATACACAACACCTAGCAACACAATTGTCCCTACAATGCCGCATGGGGCAGAAGCTAAACTCCATTTTGGGAAAACTCCACTTGATTCCAAAGACTACACCACATGGCTGAAAGGGGGAGGGGAAAATACCCGGCAGCAGCCATTTTAGATTTGCAGGTCCAAACACATGGCACTCTCTACTACACCACAATCACATAGCAGAAAACACAAGACTCCATTTTATTCCAAAATGTCCAAGCCTCAAAACAATGCATATGTTCTGATTTTACAATTCCAAACCATCTAAATCACCTTTCACAATTTCAATCCAACTTCCTAGAACCATCTTATTCACTTTCACATTCCAAACAACTTCAGTATCTCAATAACCAGAGCATATTCATCACAAGACCAGATCACAATGTAACCACACATCTCAGCCTGCCATTGCTACCAGCACATGTTCAAACGTAACTGCATGGTGGTATTTATGATTAACAAGATATATTATAACTAACCAGTACAATCTATTTTAAATCACCACAGGCAAACAAATACCACAAATGCTATGCTACAGATAGTCTACTGTTCCAATTCATCACAGACTTCACAGAGTATCAACAGAAACACCCAACAATCACACAACTGCCCAAACCTCGTTAACCTTAAGCCATTTGTATCTCCAAACTAACTAATCTATGCCAATCAGCCATGAGATATTGAAATTATGATACTTAGCCTTTCGTAAGGAGCCTGGTGATGATCCAGCCATGCTTGCTGTGTGTCAGGTAGCTGTGTGAGTGAGTGAGTGAGCCCTGTGATCTCCAGTGGGTATATAATACCCTCATTCCAGCTGTGGGGGTGTGTCAACAACAAGATGTGTGTGTGTGTCCCTCACAGCATGTGAGCCAGCTGCATCAGTGGCCTTGGTTATGCAAAACAATGGGTGATGACCGACACATTCCTGTCTTGTGGGAAGCTATTGTTTGGCGAATACTGTCCCACTGTCCACTCTCAGTTGAGACAATGACATCTCAGCAATCATTCTTCTGTATACAAATCCAGCCCCATTTCGTAAACACAGGTGTTGGCCCTCCTCATTGAGTCTCAAAGCTCAGTGTAATTAAAGGCTATTGTACTCTGTCTGCGGGAAAGATACTGATTCGGAATACAATTAATCTTCAATTACTATTCCTGTGCTTTAGCTATGCATATGAAGATGTGAAGCCCTCACAACATGCAAACTATTGTTTGGGGGATCTCTAAGGTCAAAGAGCCATTTGAGACCCACTGATACCTGTTGGACTCAGGGGAATATTAACTTATAAAATACATTATATGGTTGAATTATGTAACGATTGAGTCGCACGCTGGGCACACAGAAACTCTACCGTAAATGCGCATACAGTGCGCCTGCGGGTGCACGTAACAGCGGGTATGCGCACGCACGGGAGAGCGCCCGCATGCGCAGCGCGGACATGTATGAGGTGCAAATATGGCAGTGTGCATAGTGATATTTTTCTGACTTTGACAGTCCACTCTTTGGCAGTCAACAATAACTGCCACTTCCTAAAACATTTCAAAAGGAGAAAAATATATGTCAAGTGTAAATACATTTCCATGGTTGGGTTGGGGAGGAGAAAGAGAAGGTGTGAAAAGGGTATGACCTAGTGAGATAGCAAAAGCATGTGTGTATGAATCCATGTTTGGGGGGGTCATGTATCATCGTGCCGTACGTGTTTTAAATCAAGCTTCGAGGTATTGCGAAGTATACATTTGAATTCCTTCTTATCCCGTATTAAGGGTCTGTGGATGGGCTGTCAAACTCTACCGAGCTCTTTTCGGCTGTGGTTGCAACAAAATGGGGGAGCACATTTTAGTTGATGACACATGAATGGGGGAGATATGTGATTGCTGATATCTGTGCCTGTATTCCCTATCGACTATGTGTGTCATTACCTGAGGGTTGTAGAAATGAAGATAAAGAACACTTATGGTAAATGCAGTGGTATTCTATGTCAGGTTAATGTACATTTGTCGATTGAGGTCTTGTTCGGTGTCTGTTGAATGCAGTCTTCTTTGTGCTTTTGCCCATTAGGTGCGAGCAAAAGCTGTCAATGTCCATAGATTTACAAAAGTGTTGGGCTAGCGTAATTTTAAAATTTCTAGGGAAACTGGGGATCCATGGCATAGTTCATCAAAAATCTGTGTATAAGGTTGTCAGAACTTCTTCTTTAATCCATCTGTTGTCTGTATATCGGCTCATCAAATTCCTCGTCCAAGTGGGTCTTTTTACCTTGGAGGAAAACGGAAAAACAGGTGAAAGAAACGGACCGTATAATCGCATTTTCATTACATCATTGTTTCTACCGTTGGGTCATAAATCAAGTCCATTGGGATTACAGTTTCCTCACTCCTAAGACTCATTACCTCAGGTAGTACTTTTCCAATATAACACAATCCTTCAGAGTTTGGGGCAAGCCACTTATACGCCTTCCTCCCGCATATGAAATATGCATCATCGGGGAGAACATATGGGACGGAGTAGGACATAACCATGTTACACATCTTCCATGTGAAATCTCCTAATCCTAATTCTCCCATCTGCTTAGTACACGTATCAGTTTGTACGATATGTGCACAGTATCCTAGTGATACCTCTCCAACTCTCGTAATCCTATTTCCTAAGGTATACCTATATCGGAAAGATTTTTCTCTACTGGCTATGTGGCGTATAAGCTCTGTATCTGTAGGCTTTCTATCTGCTCTATGCGAAAAGGTCATGGTTTGGTTACTCCATGACACTTACCAATTTCCCGGCTTTCGGGGATTGGAGATGTTAAAACCTAATAGGGACCTATCCACATGGTATTGGTGGAGCTTCAAACTAGGAGGGCTGGAGATATTAAACCTCCTGTCCACCGGCCTCCCACCCTTTAGCTCAAGTACCTCCCCTACCGTTAAAGGAAATGGTACTAGCCCTGATTTGCTATGACCTTGAGGTGCTTGAGAGCATACCCAACAATCTGTTTTATTTAACACATTACCCACTAAGGAGTGATAGTCACTCCATGGATGCCGGTCCGTATGGATATTAAAACTGGATTGGCATTTCTTAATGCACCCATCCTCAACTACGTTGTTACAGAGCCTACAGATACAGTTTTCTTCAGCTAATAATCCTTAAAAGAAAAATGTTTACAAATAACATGGCTGCTAGATCGTTTCCGGTACTCGCCTTTGCTTGGTGATTGGGTTGCTATTGGAAATTTACACCTCCATCTTTATCATCAGGACCTTTCTGGATCCTTTCACGACCTCACTGATACTCTCACCGAAACAGACTGCTCTGGTCAACATCATGGTCAACAGGAAAATCCATATCACAGTCTCTTGGGGCAAGTCCGTCTTACAGGAGGAGAAAAGAAGAAATTTGTAATGGGGTACAGAAAATCAGTTTGAGGGGGAGAGAAACTTGTTACGATGATTAGTTCTCTAGTCTTGTTGTTCTTCTTGTTCTGTCGTCATCTCAAAAGGTGCTGTCTCTCAGTCTTCTAAACGAACATTCCGGTGATGCAATATTCTTTCAAATCAGCGATCTCTCTGTAAGGAGCAAAAATCTTGCATTACCATTTGTCTAACTGATGTGTGACAAACCATCTTTAAAACATGAAAACATGAGTGAGAAGAGAGAGAAAACAACAACAGCAAAAAAAACAAAAGAGAGAGAACAATTTATATGCATGTGTATATTACTTAAATCAACAATAGCCATCAATAGGAAAAGAGAAAAAAAAAACATTTTTCAAACATTTTAAAACATTGTCAGATCGTCAGGCTGTCATCTCTACATGTCCAATGGTTTCTTTGCGCCGTCCCTCCCCCCAGCACCATACTCCACTTTCTGTATCTGGCCAGGATACATTGATGCGGATAGGTCATGCTGGGGTTTGGTAGACTTCTGCAAAGACCAAGCGGATATGCAATGTTTGAGTCCTTGAGTCAGAGATGGGGAGATAGAGAGAGAGAGAGAGAGAGAAAAAACATTTCACAGATACATTTACAATGTTTCACCTGGTCATTCCTGTGTCTTCAGGGAATGACCTCCCAATTTATTAACCGTTACCTCAGGCTTACCATCAGTTCTAATGATCACCTTTCCTGACTATATATTATGGGTGTGGCCCAAAATTCTTCCTATATGATCCCTGATTATAATTTGGTGTGTCCTAACTTTTGCTCATTTTCATGTCTAGGGGGTCTGATTTTATGTGGGCTGTTGCAGTTACTGGCATAATGCCCTTCTCTTTTGCACAGATCACAAATCCTTAAGTTCCTCCATGTGCCAATGGCCTGGGGTTTTGGTTGATTTGATGCCTCCTCAAACGCTTGGATGTTCAGTGCCATTAACCGCTTTCCCTGTACCTACCTGATTCCTTGGATACCATGATTATGTCGTTGTCTAGGGGGTTCATATACCTTCTGTGAATCTTTGATCATACACTTAGATCTTTCCTAGGATCTGGGTAATCAGACATGATTGATCTCAATTCTGTCCGGGACCAGGGATGGCGCATTGCACTGTCCTTGACGGGAATGGTTCCCTGATCGTCAGTCTTCCCATTGGGGACTGTGATCACCCTGACAGGACTAAACTCAATTACATCACCTTGTTTTGGTCTTACAATATGGGGTACATTTGTTTGTGCGTGATATAAAACATTGTACGTACCTGTGGACACGACCTCACCTGACCCTCCGTTAGGGGGTTTGATTATTGCCTTTACCAATTTGGTCGCGTCCACCTGGATGTCTTGTAGGATGGCTTCTGGAAGAGGTGCCGACATCGTTCTGGGCTCACTTTCTTGTTGGTAATCCTGAGGGAAGTTTAACATGGGGTGCGACTTGCACAGGTTAACATTTGTAATTTTTACACTTTCATTTTCATAAACATTATTACATTTAACACTTTCATTCTTAATACAGTTACTAAGTGCATTTTTATCGTACAACATTGTGCCATTTCTCTGCAACCATAATCCTCTCCATTGCCATGTCTCTCCTCTCAAGATGAAAGTTAGGTAAGTCAATTAAATCTCTTTGTAATTCACCTTCCTGTTGCCATAACTGCAACTGATCATAATGCTTGATTCGTCTCTTTGCTGATTTAATGAGACCTATCCTTCTCCTTAAATTCGTTAACACTTCTAGGCTGAAGCTACCTACTCTTGGGAATTTCTCCCCGTCATGTCTAGTCATTCTCTCCCATTCATCACATAAACTTTCTGTGTGACTTCCGTATTTCTCACACATTACATACCTTGCCGACCCAATTGGTCGGTTCACTGAATCAACCCGAACCGAGGTTGATCGCCCCCTACCTGAACAAGTGGCCCCCATAGTGTTAGGGTCTCCTGCCCTGTGCTGCCACGTCGTCATGGCAACCGGGAGACAAGTGCTAGTGGAGTAACCTGAGCGCAGCTGATACTCCGGTTCGGGTCTTTTGCTGTGCAGTGGTTATAGGCTCTGTGCACGGCAGGGGATCCGGTGCTGGTTTTTGTGCTCACAGTCTGTGAGGTCTGAGTGGGGCGTGGACAGCACCTGCTTTATAAGGCCTCTTTTCAGGGTAAGCAGATGCTGCTGAATCTTTGTTGGTTAGTCAGTTCATGAAAGTTAGCCAGTACTGTGTAGCTTTGTATTTGTTTGTTGCTTACTGCAAATAGGCCTGGGGATTTGGTATTACACTCTGCCAATCCAGACCTAGCAGTAAGACTGGAGTCAGTCGTTTAGCTTGCTGGGGTTCTGTTACTACTCTGTGAACTTAGCAAGTTTGCGGCTGTATTCTAAGACTTGCCTGTCTAATCCTGTCTCACTGTGCTAGGTGTCAGGGGTCAGTTTAGTGGCAGTAAGCTAAAACCTGTGCACTGCAAGTGAGAATCAGGATTGTGGAGTCTCTCCTTGTGTCTATCATTCCATCTCTGACCAAGGAGTTTACTGCCACACCCGTTGGTAACCCTTTAGGGTTTTGCTGTTGCCCTTAGCAACAGCATTTCGGGTTCTCTACGTATTAAAACACAACATCTTGCTATTTCCATCTGAGCAGTTCTAATACAAGGGAGATACCCAGTTCCTTAGCCTCTGGGCTTCTCTGTTCACTTTGTGTGTATTTTGTTACCCTATCACCTTCTGTGTACGTTATGTCATATTCCCCAGTTTGTCTGTGAGTCCATTTGTTTTGCATAACAGTTCTGACACCAGTACTTTCCTGCAGGCACTGGTGTGCATAACACATAGTTCGAAAGTGTTGCTTTATCCAGCCAACCCTTACGCAAACCAAATGTCCAAAATAGGCTGACGGTGGCGGTTTACCGAGTACCCCACTCACTCGCCCACGCCGACCAATACGACCTGATCACACCGATATGGTGCTGGCGTACTCGACCTAGGGCCCCTGCGACCTGAACCTCTATTTACTGGAAGCTGTGAGGGTGATCCGAAGAACACTTACTCTTTCCAGTAACTATTGGTTGCTGGATAGTTCCTGAGTGAGCAGCGAACTTCCCTTAAAATAAATTTTTTTTTACACAAATCACGTTAGAATGTACAAATAGCGTTTGTGACCCCTTTACTCTAATGGTACTAGGTCAGATTACTAACTAATGTACACAATTACGTGCAGTACAATCGTTTAGTGCACAAGCAACTAATCTTATGTACTGAGCGACCAACGGAATCGAAAATTTCGGCTGCGAATTCCTTCAGCCAGAGCTTATATGGCCTATATGGGTGTTGCACCAACCCTTTCTTGGTGTTGTGCCTGTGGACTGTATAGCGGACTTCCTTGTCTGCTGTACCTGAACCTGCTGGTCTGTTATGACCTCCTGGTCTGTTACAGTATGACCTCCTGGTCTGCTACACTCTAATGCTCAAATTGTATATTTAACCAGGGATGCCTCCCTAGCCACCATGTACGTCACTTACACGCATGTACCTCACGAGTACTCGACTTTTCTTGTGGTTCAACCTTAAAAATTGTAAAAACAAACACTCACTCACCGCATATACACTTTTGTTTCTATTTCTATTTCTGCGCAGAAATTTTTCTTTAGACCAGATGTGTTACCAATTAGGAGAAGGATCTGTTAATTTAAATTTGGAATGTTAAACTAGATTTGTGCGATTTATCGCCTGGCGTTATTTACCGCGTGGCGCTACTTATCGCGTTGAGAGGAGAGGAGAAAAACTTGTGTTTTGAGTTACGTGGGCGTACCCGGACGCTCCGTTGCGTAATTTACGCTGCGTGCGTCGGCCTTTGGTTTGCGTGCACAAATCTCAGTTTTTGTTAGAGACACGTGTACGCAAAATAAAGATCCACCGTAACACAATTTATATGTTTATCAATGTAGATGATCCTTGATCATCTACCGCACACCACACTGACTTCGCCTTATCTCCCAGGCAAAAACTGTGTGTTTGTCTATACTTTAACTATGTTACCTTTACTCTTAAACTCTGAAATAGCGGCAAATCTCTTTTAGCACGTTTATCAATGCAAATGGCAAACAGGAAGGTGAGATATGTGAAAGTACACAGATGAAAATGCAATTCTAAATTTAATCTAATAACATACATTGATGTAAGCACAGACATATAGACATTTAGACCTTATTCAGTGCTTCTAATTTGCATATGAATTGCTTTTTAACTACAGTAACTCTGTAAAAGGCGATTTATTTCAACACTGCTAGGGAACCTAACCAGTCACACAGGTTCATCTGCATTTCAATGGCCATCCTGCACCAAGCAGAGTAAGGTGGTAAGGAAACCAAAAGAAAAAAAACAACAACTTTGTTTTATCTGTGTATCGTTCTTAAATCAAATATTTAATTTATTATTAACTGTTATTAAACTGTATCTGAACTACTTATGATTGACTATGATATGGACTAAACAAATGCATTGAAAAAAAAACTCATTAAATTATGATTTCTTTTTGACAGTGGATGGCTGATTATTTCTTGAAAATCAGCCATTTTAGGGAAAAAAAATTTTTTTTTTGACCATCCCAAAATGGCCGCTGCTCCTCCCCCTTCCACCTCCATGAGGGTCACACAAAATGGGGGACAGACCATGCGGCCTCTAGTCACAAAGAAAGTCATCATTCAAACTCCTAAAGTTATTCTAGGCCTGAGTTTTTTTTTTTTTTTTTTTTAACTATATCAAGGCTATGCAGCAACTTTTAAATGTACTTTTAAACCTACTTAAACAGATAAACCATCCAATCTGCGTGTGTTGTTCTTACCTCCGGTTCCCGGATTCCTTCAGCACCCTTTACTAAGCGAAGCAGACGCTTAACTGGTCAGCACTGCAGTATCCCCGACCTCCAAACGGTTTAACGAGGGATGCTACTTTCTACCTTCTCCGCCCTTTGCTGACCTGATAATGTCTGCTGAAGTTACCTAGTGCAGATATGTGAATCCCGGAGGACGAGTCCCCCAATTGACAATGTCTATAATATTTGTCCTATTAAAAACACGTTAAAGGTTAAAGAACACAGTACGCAATTGGCGTAAAAAGTACCGCAAGGGTACTCCCTTAACTATACCTTAAGGAATGTACTTATACTGTAAACCTCTGTGTAGTGGGAGAGTGTAGATGCAACACAGTATAACCTTATTACCTTTAAAGCTGTTCGAGCGTCACTGACGCTCTGAGATTACTTAATACTATAAGAAATACACAGATACCGTGCTCAGGGTCCAACGCCTAAATATATATTATGAATAATATACTTGCAAAAGAATTTAACACAATACAAGTCATACACTACAATATAACATAGACTACCTAACCAGATAACTACACGGGAAATACAATACAATACAATTACGTTTAAGGGAAAATAAGAGGGGAAGAGGAGAAGAGAGAGAGAGAAAGAAATGGCTCACAATAACAAGAAGACAAATATGATTGCAGAGAAAGCTTACACATGTGAGGAACAATCGCTGCGCAGTCAGTCAATGCTGAGAATCTTTGTTTAGAAAGTACTTGAGCTTACCCATGCTGCCTGTCCCTATATACACAACACCTAGCAACACAATTGTCCCTACAATGCCGCATGGGGCAGAAGCTAAACTCCATTTTGGGAAAACTCCACTTGATTCCAAAGACTACACCACATGGCTGAAAGGGGGAGGGGAAAATACCCGGCAGCAGCCATTTTAGATTTGCAGGTCCAAACACATGGCACTCTCTACTACACCACAATCACATAGCAGAAAACACAAGACTCCATTTTATTCCAAAATGTCCAAGCCTCAAAACAATGCATATGTTCTGATTTTACAATTCCAAACCATCTAAATCACCTTTCACAATTTCAATCCAACTTCCTAGAACCATCTTATTCACTTTCACATTCCAAACAACTTCAGTATCTCAATAACCAGAGCATATTCATCACAAGACCAGATCACAATGTAACCACACATCTCAGCCTGCCATTGCTACCAGCACATGTTCAAACGTAACTGCATGGTGGTATTTATGATTAACAAGATATATTATAACTAACCAGTACAATCTATTTTAAATCACCACAGGCAAACAAATACCACAAATGCTATGCTACAGATTGTCTACTGTTCCAATTCATCACAGACTTCACAGAGTATCAACAGAAACACCCAACAATCACACAACTGCCCAAACCTCGTTAACCTTAAGCCATTTGTATCTCCAAACTAACTAATCTATGCCAATCAGCCATGAGATATTGAAATTATGATACTTAGCCTTTCGTAAGGAGCCTGGTGATGATCCAGCCATGCTTGCTGTGTGTCAGGTAGCTGTGTGAGTGAGTGAGTGAGCCCTGTGATCTCCAGTGGGTATATAATACCCTCATTCCAGCTGTGGGGGTGTGTCAACAACAAGATGTGTGTGTGTGTGTCCCTCACAGCATGTGAGCCAGCTGCATCAGTGGCCTTGGTTATGCAAAACAATGGGTGATGACCGACACATTCCTGTCTTGTGGGAAGCTATTGTTTGGCGAATACTGTCCCACTGTCCACTCTCAGTTGAGACAATGACATCTCAGCAATCATTCTTCTGTATACAAATCCAGCCCCATTTCGTAAACACAGGTGTTGGCCCTCCTCATTGAGTCTCAAAGCTCAGTGTAATTAAAGGCTATTGTACTCTGTCTGCGGGAAAGATACTGATTCGGAATACAATTAATCTTCAATTACTATTCCTGTGCTTTAGCTATGCATATGAAGATGTGAAGCCCTCACAACATGCAAACTATTGTTTGGGGGATCTCTAAGGTCAAAGAGCCATTTGAGACCCACTGATACCTGTTGGACTCAGGGGAATATTAACTTATAAAATACATTATATGGTTGAATTATGTAACGATTGAGTCGCACGCTGGGCACACAGAAACTCTACCGTAAATGCGCATACAGTGCGCCTGCGGGTGCACGTAACAGCGGGTATGCGCACGCACGGGAGAGCGCCCGCATGCGCAGCACGGACATGTATGAGGTGCAAATATGGCAGTGTGCATAGTGATATTTTTCTGACTTTGACAAAGGTGTATATGAAACATAAATGAATTGTGTGAATGTAGACACACTTTGTTTAATGCACAAAGTTATAAAAAATATTGGCTAAAATTACCTTCAGGCTGTGTGTATAAGGTGCATATAAAACATAAATGCATTCTGTACTTAGATTTAGGTCCCATTGCCATGATATCTCATTATGGTATGCAATTATTCCAAAATACGGAAAAATCCCATATCCAAAATACCTCTGGTCCCAAGCATTTTGGATAAGGGATACTCAACCTGTATAAAGAAAAACTAATCCCTCGTGGATTCCGGATCCGTAATTCTCCTACCATCGGATGCTACAACACCACTTTCTGCAAGCGTTGGATTGCGGTGTTAAATAAATGTAGCTTTGATCTTCATTTGTTAGTCATTGAAGAATCGGCACGTGAGTTGGAGGTGTCTAGGGAAAAGATTGCCACTTTTGAAGCAAAATCTAAATCTATTATTTTGAATGATAGCAAAATAAATTGGCTGGAGAAACTCAATGGCCAGATTACTACCTATAGACGGGAAGTAATACAATTTAAACGACAAAAATTAGCAAAAGTCAATGCTGATTATGAACAAAATCAGGTTTATATGTGGGCAAGTGGTGCCCGTAATGAGCATCAATGACGATAACCGCCAACGCAATTATAAACAGATGTGGCAGTCTGATTCTTCAGGTGATAGGAATAATACGACTGATTCAGATGGGAACCTGAGAATTGACTTCCCACTACCAATTCCCTTTAGGAGTCTGTACCCGCAGAGGCGGAGGAGGAGGTGGACGCGGAGAGGGGGCCAGTGGCAAAGAACGCAGTGGGAGGGAATGCAGGCAGACCACCACTGGCGCGGAGGAATTAATATTTAACCTCTCTTCACATACATTGACACAGGCTGAGACTAATGTTCTGAGTAAAGGCTTATCATTTGTGCCTACAGTGCGTTTTTCTACTATGCAAAGGGAGATTAAAAAATATAAATGGAATCGTCAGTTAAAACTGCATGAACATATTAACGGGACTAAGTCTAAGCCTATTCCTCAATCTCCTAATACTGAGATTATTCCTGAGCATTTGTTAAGGTTACAGAATCGTAGTCGTTTTGACCCTGTATCCAACAGTGCGACAATTAAAACTTGTGATGTGAAGTATTGTCTAATCCAAGTGTCAATGCTAGTAATAATTTAAGTAAAACAGAGTTCTCTGCACTTAGGGATTTATCTGGGTATACTGATATCACGAAACGCTCCGCCGATAAAGGCGGGGGTATCGTGGTTCAAAATTTAGAGGACTATAGGGCAGAGCTATTACGTCAATTGAGTGATGGCTCTGTGTATAGACCATTACATAGAGATCCTACCCAGACATTTTCTAGAGTGCTGAAAACTAAATTACAAGCAGCTGTTGATACTGGTATTATTTCTAGTTTACTCATGAATGCCTTATTTACTGAACATCCGGAGGTACCGGTTCTATACTCTCTGCCGTAGATTCATAAGTCAATGGAGCGCCTTCCGGGGCGTCTCATTATAGTGGCACGAGATATATTACTTATTTATTAACAGTTTCGTATATAGCGCAGCAAATTCCGTTGCGCTTTACAATTGGAAACAATGATACAGCAAAACTGGGTAATAAACAAACAGTCAGAGGTAGGAAGGCCCTGCTTGCAAGCTTACAATCTCTAGGGAAATAGGCGTTGATACACAAGGAAAGGCATTATCTATTGCATATTTGTCCACCGGATTGCAAAGGTTCTAGGTGGGTTGCATGATATCACACCACAGCAATGATGAACCCTGGTCAGAAAGAAGGCAAAGTGAAGAAAGAGAAAATATGTGGAGGATATGTGCGGACTGTACAGTGGGGATATAATCGGATAGGAAAGCTTATGATGGTTGAGTTAGTGGTTCTGGAATGTGATATGCTTGCCTGAAGAGGTGAGTTTTCAGGGAAAGTTTGGAGACTAGGGGCGAGTCTTATTGTGCGTGGCAGGGCATTCCATAGAGTGGGTGCAGCCCGAAGGAAGTCCTGCAATCATGCATGGGAGCAAGTAATGAGTGTGGATGAGAGATGTAGATCTTGTGAAGATCGTAGAGGTCGGGTTGGGCGATATTTTGAGATGAGCGAAGGCCATTAACCATACTACACATTGGTGTAGTATGGTTAATGGCCTTATGTGTGAGTAAAAGTATTTTATATTGAATACGGTAGAATACAGTTAACCAATGGAGGGACTGACAGAGTGGATCTGCAGACGATAAATGTCTAGCAAGGAAGATTAGCCTTGCAGCTGCATTCAGAATGGATTGTAGTGGTGAGAGTCTCTTTTTGGTAAGACCAGTAAGAAGACTATTGCAATAATCAATGCGGAGATAATGAGAGCATGGATTATTTTTTTGCAGTGTCTCATGTAAGGTATGGTCGTATTTTGTATATGGTTTTTAGATGGATGTAACATGATCTTGAGACAGATTGAATGTGGGGAGCAAAGGACAGTTCTGAGTCAAGTATGACACCTAGACAGCGAGTTTGTGGGTTAGGATTGATTGTTGAGTTTTCAACAGTAATAGAGATATCAGGTTGGTAACTGCTATTGGCCGGTGGAAATATAAGTAGCTCTGTTTTGGAAATATTAAGTTTGAGGTGGCGAGATGACATCCGAGCTGAAACAGCAGAAAGGCATTCAGTGACCCTGACCAATACAGATGGTGACAAATCTGGGGAGGATAGGTAGATTTGAGTATCATCTGCATACAGATGATACTGAAATCCAAAAGAGCTGATTAGTTTACCAAGAGATGAAGTATAGATTGAGAAAAGCAGAGGACCTAAGACCGGCTCGGCAAGTCTCTTGTGGTACTCCAACTGAAAGAGGTAGCGAAGAGGAGGTGGATTCAGAGAAGCGAACACTGAAGGAGCGATTAGATAGGTGGGATAGGAACCAAGAGAGGACTATGTCTTTAAAACCTAGGGATTGTAGTGTTTGTATGAAAAGAAAAGGGTCAACAGTGTTAAAAGCAGCAGAGAGATCTAGGAGAATAAGAAGTGAGTAGTGGCCGTTGGACTTTGCAGTGATCGGATCATTCACTACTTTAGTCAGTGCTGTCTCTGTGAAGTGCTGGGATCGAAAAGCCTGACTGAAGTGGGTCAAATAAATTGTGTGTTTTAAGAAAGTGTGTGAGGCAAGTGTAGGCAAGTCTCTCAAGTAGCTTGGAGAGTCATGGCAGCTGAGAGATGGGACGGTAGTTTGTGAGAGTGTCAGAATTTTATTTTTTCAGAATGGGAGTAATCAGTGCATGCTTGAACAGTGAAGGAAAGATACCAGTAGAGAGAGAGAGATTACAGATGTTAGTTAAGGTTGGGATGAGCACAGGAGACAGAGATTGACTTACTTGTGAGCGTATAGGCTCAAGAGGAGAGGTAGTAGAGTAGCAGGCTGAGAAGAGTGTTGACACTTCATCTACACTTGTGGGATCAAATGAGGAGAGAGTGCCAGAGGTTTCAGGTAGAGAATTGAGAAGGTCACTGGCTGAGGAAGAGAACACCATTTCATCTCGGATCTCATCAATCTTGTCTTTGAAGTAGGAAGCAAGATCTTGCGCCTTGATAGTGGCTGGTGGCTTGGATGAGGGAGGGTTCAGAAGGGATTTAAATGTATTAGAAAGTCATTTGGGGTTAGAGGCTTGAGCAGAGATGAGAGTTTGGAAATATGTTTGTTTGAGTATCAACATATTTGGGTGCAATATTACAGATGTGTATTGTAAAACATGAGCGATACCTTTTGGATACTGCAGCTTTCTTAAATATATTGTGTACGCTGGGTGAGATACCTGTGGAGAGTGTCATGTGTAGCGTTGATATATCCAGCCTCTATACTGTAATCCCCAATGAGCAAGGACCGGCAGCTGTCCGCAAATGAATCTCCAATAATCCTTTATATACTGGCCCCTGATATAGGTTTTTTCCCCTGATCTGCTGGAAATGGTATTGACTTATAATTATTTTCTTTTTGATAGCAAGTTTTACTTGCAAACATCCGGGTGTTCTATGGGGTCCAATGTGGCCCCATCGTATGCAAATAGGTACATGTTTGCAGCGGAGCAGGACATTTTCTTTGATCAACGGGCATTTGAAGAGTCAATTTTGTTTTTTGTTAAGTACATAGATGACCCATTTATATTCTGCTCTGGTACACAGGATAAATTAATTGAGTGTATTGAACACATAATAATAACACCGAACATCCTGTAAAATTTACATACAGTATTAGTACCGAAAGTGTCAATTATTTGGATCTATTGGTTAAGATTGTGGATGGTCGTTTGGTGCCCGAGGTATATCATAAACCAACTGATAGAAATACGTTACTTCATTCTGACAGCTTCCATCCTAAGCCCCTAAAACTTGGGTTACCATACTCGCAGTTTTTACGAGCAGTGCGAATCTGTAGTGATGCCAATACGGCTAGCACCCAGATTGATGATATGATTTAAAATTTAGGCAGCGTGGATATGAATTAGAGAGGCTCTTACAGGCAAAAACAAAGGCTTTGAAGCAGAATAGGAATGACTTATTGTCTTCTAAATCTAAAAGCAATAGAGCTAAACGTATGCCCTGGGCTAATCATTTTAATTGCCATAGTAAAGACATTTCACATGTGGCCAAAAAATTGTGGCCCATTGTTAGTACAGATAAAGATTTAAGTTTGGGTGACACTACTATCATGTCAGATATACTAGAGGAAAAAATGTTAGAGACTGGGTGGTGCAAACTGATATTACCGGTCTGGATACACTACAGAGTGAACAAAATACTTTTTTTATCTCTTAAAAAGGGCTGCTATAGATGCTTAAATTGCACGACCTGTAGAGCATTAACAGTAGGCCAATATTTCTGTAACCCTTACAGTGGACAGAAATATATCATTCAACACAGGGTGACATGTACAACTAAATTCATTGTATACCTGATTACGTGCCCATGTGGGCTCAACTACGTTGGCAAAACCGACCGTACACTAGTGAGCGTATTTCTAACCATAAGCTCTCTATTAGAAATGCCTTGGCGACTGGGTGTAGTGATCAGCCGGTCGCACAACATTTCTTACAGGCTGGTCACAATGTGTTTTGTTTGAAATATATTATAATTGACCATGAACTGGTGCATTTACGCGTAGGGAATCGAGATGGATACATGAATTGCGTACCATGGCACCATATGGACTTAATGAGTGTCTTGGACTCCACTGCTTTCTATGAGTTTCAGGTTTGTTCTGATGTATATTGTTAGGGTGGTCGATGTTTTATATCTGCATTAGATATTATCTTTGTTTGTGAAAAATAACATTCTCAGTATATTGCATTAATTGAGCTGCTAAGGCTACTAGAGATGACGGCCCTGTCTTCATGTTTTTATTATTTGGTTTTATATGTAGTTTGTTTCTGCATTATGGGGGCACATGTGATAGCTCATGGTGATGCAGTATTTTTTATGATACTGGTTTTACCTTTTTGGTATAGGCTGCATGATTTTGGTACAATGTTCTGTCATATGTGTTGTGTTTTGTTTGTGGCTCCGGTGATGTGGCACGGTGTGCTGACGTCATCATTGGGCATCGCCGCACCGGACCCATGCCGAATCAGCACATGGTGTACAGAGGATAAAAAGGTATGTGTTCATTGGGGGTAATTCCAAGTTGATCGCAGCAGGAAATTTTTTAGTAGTTGGGCAAAACCATGTGCACTGCAGGGGGGGCAGATATAACATTTGCAGAGAGAGTTAGATTTGGGTGGGTTATTTTGTTTCTGTGCAGGGTAAATACTGGCTGCTTTATTTTTACACTGCAATTTAGATTGCAGATTGAAATCACCACACCCAAATCTATCTCTCTCTGCACATGTTATATCTGCCTCCCCTGCACTGCACATGGTTTTGCCCAACTGCTAAAAAATGTCCTGCTGCGATCAACTTGGAATTACCCCCATTGTTTAACCTGAGGACGGAGTGAATAAAAAACTCCAAAACATTGTTGCACTTAACTGCGTTTTGCTGATTATTTATACCAAGTGCCACCTCCATCGTTCCATGTATTGGACCTGCCGCTAAAGGTACCTAGGAGGGCACCTGTAACATTGTATATTTATTGGGATTGCTGCCACATGGATATTTTATATATATATATATATATATATATATATATATATATGCAAGGAAAGTCCCACACTTTCACCCGACACAGATAACGGCTGGGGTGCCAAATCAAAGTCTGATCCAATCAAGTGGTCAGACTCATAGTACAATATAGTATTTCTCCTGGAAGTCCTATGATAACTTATCCAAGAACGAAAGGCAGGCACTTAGAACACTCAGAGATGATACCTCCATCGTCATCAGACCAGTAGATAAGGGGGGAGCGATCGTTGTGCAAGAGTGGGGGGACTATCACCAAGAGATTTGCAGACAACTATCCGATACCTCCACCCACTTATGCTGTGCGACCAACCCTATTCCCAAATTCAAAAGCCAAGTAGACCGCCTACTACTATACAGTCTCCAATCCAAGTGGATTGATAAACACACTTTCGAATTTCTTACAGTCCCCCACCCAGTGTGTCCCATTATATACACCCTACCCAAAGTCCACAAGACACTCTCTCACCCACCAGGTAGGCCAATCATTTCGGCAAGAAATTCATTGTTGCAACCACTGGCAGTTTACGTAGATTAATTTTTGCAACAAATAGTACAACAGTCAGATAGCTATATAAGGGACACCATGGACTTTCTCACCAAACTCTCCAATTTACCACAATTAAGCGGAGATGTCCGATTGGCAACCATGGACGTATGCTCACTGTACACTATCATCCCGCACGAAGAAGGTCTGCAAACACTGAGGGAGGCCCTCACTGCCCATCCTCCAGCTAATCCTCCGATTGACTTTATTATTCAACTAGCTGAAGCAGTTCTGAAGTTCAATCATTTTTCTTACTTGGATAAGCATTACGTACAACAATCCGGGACCGCTATGGGCTCAAATCTGGCGCCGGCCTATGCTAATATTTATATGGCGGCCTACGAGAAGACGCACATCCTGCCAACGTATGGGGCCCATATATTGGTGTACAAACGTTTCATTGATGATATTTTCATCCTCTGGACTGGGACGACTGAGATGTTCAACCAGATGGTCCTGATGCTAAATGAATTGGAAAGCCCGGTTAGATTCACACACCAGATTGATGACCACCATATCAACTTCCTTGACATCACAGTCACCATAGAAGATCATCTGATCAGTACCATGCTCTACAGGAAACCCACTGATAGGAACACCCTCCTTCTATCCACCAGCCAACACCCACCAGCACTCAAAGAGAATCTGCCCATCTCACAATTCTTGAGAGTTATGCGGAACAACACTAACCCAATGAACATGGAACAACAGTTGCAGGATATGTCGCTGAGATTCCGGGAACGTGGATACTCTGAAGGTTGTATACAACGTTGTCTACACAAAGCACGTGCAAATTTTACAACAGCAAACACCACTAACACGAGTCCAAACATAGCTTCCATGCGTCCGAACACCACCGCCGATAGGATGGTATTCACCACGACGTTTGACAGCCAGTCCGGTAATATTAGTAAAGCCCTCCGTAAGAGGTGGCCCATCATCACATCAGATACCTCACTGAAGGCGAAAAGCACACGACCCCCGATGATGGCATACCGAAAAGCACCAAACCTCAAACAACTTTTATTGAGACCAACAGCCACACCGACCGTCCCCAGCAGGACAACTTGGCTACAAGAGCAGAAACCGGGATGTTTCAAATGCACTGGTTGCACCACTTGCCGGAGCATGCTCACCGGCCCAACTTTTCCTCATCCACATTCTGGACGCCCCATCAAGATTAAATATAAACTACACTGTTTGATGGACCACGTCATTTACATCCTTATATGTCCATGTGGACTATATTATGTCGGGATGACATCAAGGCGGTTCCGTGACAGGATGGCTAATCATAGGATCACCATCCACCAGGCCATTGAATCCAAGAAGGCAGAACAACCGGTACCAAGACATTTTCTGACACATCAACACCAGGTATCCAATCTCAGATGTAAGCTGATCGACTGGGTCCCACCACCCGTTCGAGGAGGAGACCGCACCTTGGCATTGAAAAGGAGGGAGAGTTATTGGATCCACCGACTAGACACCATTGCCCCCAGAGGGATGAACGAAAATAACCCTCTCTCGGTATTTCTCAGGTAATTTTGTGGACGTTGCGTCCTCACCCGCATCCCCCGTGTTGGTAACTTGACACATGCCAACCATGACTGGTACCCCCGTTGGACCTATTTTTGACTTCGTCCGTGTCGGCACTCCTCTCCTTGGACTGTGCCGGCTCGTTACTGTATAAATGTATATAAGAGATGTATACAGTATAAAATGTCGTACAGCACTGTCCTAATTATGTCGACTAGACTTGTTGGGCACACCAGAGTCCTCACTGGAGTACTATTGTTGAGTGGGATGGATTGCCTACGGCACCTGTTACTAGTTATTCGAGGTCTATTACGGTGTATGTCCAAGCTGGCTCTCCAGTATTTGGCCAGATGGGGGTGACCATATCAATGCTATGTGAGCACATCCTGACCTGACCCTAGTGGGCACTTCCCCTCTTTTTTTGGGGGGTGTATAGCCCATTCATTTGCACTATTCCTACAGCAATTTATCATCTAGGGCATTGTTTATTTATGTTTATTTATTTTTATTTAACGTGTTTGTGCGGTATTCATCAGGACTACTGTCTCATCATGGTGTGACGCGTGTAGCGCACATCACAATGTTTGTGAAATTGACCATTTGCTACTCACTGTTGCTATGTGTGGCTACCCAGGTCCTCGATATACCTACTATCACCCCTTAATATAGTGGATTGACTTTGTTTAGTGGATACATTGTGTGCCAAACGGGGCACTCGGCCCCGCCCCCTGCTATTGCTTACAGTAACCACCTTGACTACTGAAACGCAAAGCGCTGCGAGCGTGGAACGCATGACTTCCGGTCTTAACCGGAAATGACATAGCGGCACCACGGGTTACCATAGCAACCTCGCGGCACAGCTGTAGAAACTGTTCGGCTGGCCGCAGCGGGTCCCGGAGGCATTCTTAATAACATAGTGCTACACACAGCCGTCTTGGGGGTTGTATTCCCTGATGCCCTATTTTCATGGCTTTATGCAGCGCGGCTTCCGACGGCACGCGACTTCCGGTTATACCGGAAGTGGCGCGTCCTGCCGCAGTCACACATGATTCACCCATCTATTTACATATAGGTATATATAGGGGGCCTGGGAGGCTCTATGCAGGTCCTGGTTCCATTCTATTGCTGCTGATGATGCTACTGTTGCTTCTGACTGTATATTGACTGGCATATACCCTGAGAAAGGTCCTAGCACAGGACCGAAACGTTGGTGAGCTCTTTCTGTATATATATATATTTTTGTAACATGGAGTTACACGGAACCAAGCTTTTGAATAAATGACTTTAATATTTACATCATATCACGCAAGTCTGGAGAGTGCTATCTTTTTCTACCGTAATGTGGAGAAATACTGTAATATATATATATATATATATATATATATATATATATATACTACTCAAAAAGTCTGCACACAATTAATTTGATTTCACAGTAGTGTGGTGCTCCATTAGAATCCGGTCAGGATCAGATATATTCTCAGGAATTGGACACTCAATAATCCAAATGAAAGGCAATATGATTGAAGCAGAAAAAATAGTCCATTTTATTTTTACTTACAGCAGAGCATCCTAACATCAAAGCAGCACAGCTTTTGATGTTAGGATGCTCTGCTGTAAGTCCTGATGATGGTCCTATTTGGACCGAAACGTCACTTCGACAAAACCTTCTTTTGCACGATAGCACTTTACTATGGTCTGTAAGTAATAAAATGGTCTATTTTTTCTGCTTCAAGCATATTGCCTTTCATTTGAATTATTGAGTGCCCAATTGCTAAGTGTGTGTGTATATATATATATATATATATATATATATACACTGAAGTGCAAAAGTCATGGGATCGGTGCCTAGTATCGTGTAGAACAGAGGGGTTCTACACTTATCCCATGAAGTAAAGGGGGCTACTTGATGTGGCCTCAATTCCACAAGTGAACGGAAGACCTCTAGAGAGATGTTGACCCATGCTGTCTGGATATGCTTCCTACAGGCCCATAATATTTGTAGGTGCAGGATCTTGGGTGCAAATGGACCACTCCACCACGTCCCATAAATAGTCTATTGGGTGCATGTACCATTCATCTGAACTCTCCATAATACTCCGCAAACCAATTCTGGACAACCTGGGGAAGATGACACTGTGCATTATACTGATGGAATATTCCTCTGCAATGTAGCATCTACTGGCCAATGATGTGTTCAGGTGGACCAGTGGACCCAACCCATACCACGTGAACACACCTCACACCATTATTGTTACGAACTGAGTACCTGGAACTCTGGGGAGTGGGCGGCAACTGGGGAGTTCCAGTACTCACGAGTGAAGCTGCGGCCAGTTATGAATGACCACAGCAATGCCTACTCTAACCCCTGACTCCGTTACTCCCCCAGTGGTCGGCTGGTGCCTGCAGAGCTAGTCGTCTCCTATAACAGCCGCGTTTGAATGGGCAAATTAGGTCCGCTCAAACTCCGATGCCGCCAAGTATTACAAGGTAACAAGTCACCAACTGAGACTGCGAGTGAATAAGGGGAAAGCTAACTAAGACTAGCGTGACTACCACTGGGAGAGAATACAGAAAGGACAATGAACAGATTATATGCGGCGTGGCCGCCGAAATCCCAACATAGGAACAAAGGCACAGAGTGTTGAAAGCTAAGACACTGAATATATGAGTGATTGTGAATGCAACAATGCATGAAGATGTTATAATAAAGAAATACAGGCAAGCAGTGTCTGTGTGGAAGCTCCACAGAAACCTGAGTACAAGGCTAGCTGGTTCTAGTCAGGTAATCAATCTGGCAAGGTCTCTGGGTCTCGGGTTCAATACAGACAGACAGAATCTAATACAAGCTGACAGATTCTCACTGAATGCTCTAAGATGTTATTATACAGAAATATAAGCAAGACAGTGTCTGTGTGGAAACTCCACACACTGCTTAGCAAAAACCGGAATACAAGGCTGGCTGGATCTGGTCAGGTTATCAATCGAGCAGGGTCTATAGGTCATGGGTACAACACAGACAGACAGGATCTCTCTCAAGTTGACAAGTTCAAGATTCCACCACAGGACAGGGCCTGGACAGAGGAACAAACAGGAAACATGTATCTATCACTGGCGTCAGGTGAAAGTCAGGCTGGGTAATAAAGGAAGCACGCCCCAATCAGGATGGCTGGAAGCCAGACACAAGGTAATGGCCTAATTAACTGACAGGTGAGACAGCACAGGCCACACGTACAAGAGACAGGCTGCAGTTACACAGACTCACCACATAATGGCTTAATTATCTGACAGGTTAGGCTGCACAGGCCATACATACAAGAGACAGGCTGCAGTTACAAAGACTAACCAAAGGCGTCCCGCAACAGTACTCTAAACAAGTACACGAGAAAACCTGGCATGCAACATAAAATACATAAACAGAATACAAACAGAAATGAGCCACAGCACTGGCTCATGACAAATATGGAACCACCATCAGTCTGCATAGTTCTTTGTTGACAAGTGAAGTCCATAGCCTCATGGGGCCTGCGTTACATCCAAATCATACCAGCAGCCCAAAACAACTGGAATCGTGACTCACTGGACCACACCACATTTTTCAAGTCCTCAATAGTCCAATTAGAGATATCTTGAGACCATGTGAGGTGCTGTGTCGTGTGTTGTAGTTTTAACAGGGGGACTCTGGTGGGTCTTCTGCTCTTGCTGGATATGTGTTTGTTACCTCCTGCATTAAATCTGGATTTGATTTCAGCCAGTGTCATTTGTCTGTTACCACAGACAATTCTGGCCAGATGCCGCTGGTCACAATCCTTAAGCACCCATGTTTGGGCACTGTGCTATCCACGGTGTGTGTTATGCCTTTTTATGAGGTATTCACGGTACACATGAAACATCGAAGACCAAGGAATGTTGAATGTCCAAATAACTTCAGAAATGGAATGTCACGTGTGTCAGGCACCCACTATCATGACCCGTTCAAGCTCTGATAATTCACATTGCCTTACCATGAGATCAGTCTAGCTCCGTGATGGCTAACCTTGACACTCCAGCTGTTGTTGCACTACACATCCCCGCATGCCCTACTACAGTTTTGCTATTTGGCCATGCTAAAACTGATGCAGGGCATGCTGGGATGTGTAGTTCAACAACAGCTGGAGTGTCAAGGTTAGCCATCACTGGTCTAGCTGGTGTCCAAACTGACTCACGAGATGTCGAATTACAACTGATGCAGGTCTGACCATTTCTAAGACATCACAGTACGGTGGTGCCACCTACCGTTACCTTTACATACTGCTATCCCATGACTTTTGTCACTTCAATATACAGTGTATTATATATATATATATATATAGAGAGAGAGAGAGAGAGAGAGAGAGAGAGAGAGAGGGAGAGAGAGAGAGAGCGAGATCAAGTAGAAATGTTGGCTATAGCATCCGATAAGCTTATAACTTATTTTATAGACTGCTAGATAAACTGTGTCTTCAAGCTAATGGTTGCTATGGGTAACTTGTCCACTGTTGTTGTTGTTGTTGTTGTTGTTGTTATTATTATTATTATTATTATTATTAGTACAGGTTGAGTATCCCTTATCCAAAATGCTTGCGACCAGAAGTATTTTGGATATCGTATTTTTCCGTAGTTTGGAATAATTGCATACCATAATGAGATATCATGGCGATGGGACCCAAGTCTAAGCACAGAATGCATATATGATTCATATACACCTTATACTCACAGCCTGAAGGTCATTTTAGCCATTATTTTTAATAACTTTATGCATTCAACAAAGTGTGTGTACATTCACACAATTCATTTATGTTTCATATACACCTTATACACACAGCCTGGAGGTCATTTAATACAATACTTTTTATAACGTTGTGTATTAAACAAAGTTTGTGTACATTGAGCTACCAGAAAACAAAGGTTTCACTATCTCAGTCTCACACAAAAAATTCTGTATTTTGGAATATTCCGTATATAGGATACTCAACCCTTATCCAACATGCTTGGGTCCAGATGTATTTTGGATATCGGATTTTTCCGTAGTTTGGAATAATTGCATACCATAATGAGGGGTTCACTACGGCTGGCCGGCGGTCGGGCTCCCGGCGACCAGCATCCCGGCGCCGGGAGCCCGACCGCCGGCTTACCGACAGCTTGGCGAGCGCAAATAAGCCCCTTGCGGGCTCGCTGTGCTCGCCACGCTACGCGCGCCACACTATTTTATTCTCCCTCTATGGGGGTCGTGGACCCCCACGAGGGAAAATAAGTGTCGGTATGCCGGCTGTCGGGCTCCCGGCGCCGGTATACTGAGCGCCGGCAAACAGAAGACCACCCCATAATGAGATATCATGGTGATGGGACCTAAATCTAAGCACAGACTGTATTTATGTTACATATACACCTTATACTCACAGCCTGAAGGCAATTTTAGCCAATATTTTTTATAACTTTGTGCATTAAACAAAGTGTGTCTACATTCACACAATTCATTTATGTTTCATATGCACCTTATACACACAGCCTGAAGGTCATTTAATACAATATTTTTAATAACTTTGTGTATTAAGCAAAGTTTGTGTACATTGAGTCATCAAAAAACAAAGGTTTCACTATCTCACTCTCACTCAAAAAAGTCCGTATTTCGGAATATTCCGTATTTCGGAATATTTGGATATGGGATACTCAACCTGTATTACAATTTATTTACAATGCGCCACAAGTGTTTTTCAGCGCCCTACATACAACACACATTAGGACAATACATGGTACACAGAAAAACTAAAACAGAGCACAGGTAACAATTAGCACCACAGTTCTCAGTACACAATACAGCTGAGATGTGAGGAAGCATAGGAGTAATTTGCGTACTCCTGGGGGCAGGCAGCCATTGGAAGAAGAAATGCAGGTATAGACAATCACTGAGTAGGAGAGAGCTGTAATTGAAGTGCAAGAGAAGCGGGCTGTAAGAACAGGAGGGAAGAGGGCTCCGCTCCAAGGAGCTTACAGTCTTGGGCCCTCTACAATCTTTATCTCTCCTGAGGCTTATCTTCATAGAACTGCTCTCTTTAGCTCCACTTATCTCTCCGTATAAATGCTTTCTATAATGTCTCCTCTCTCCCAATGAATACTCTCTGTAACTCCACAAGTGTCTCAATATAATGGTTACCAATAACATCACTTGTATCTCCATGTAACTGTTCCCTTTAAATCGTGTGTCTCCTTATACCTGTAGCTCTTTCTATCTCACCACATACTGTAAATGTCCCCTATAACTCATGTTTCTATACAACTGTTCCCTATAGCTCCTACTATGTCTCTATGGGGCATATATATCAAAGATTTTTTTATATTTAAAAAGCGGCTTAAAGCATTTTTCATTATTTTTATTGCATTTTTTTGTCATATGGTTTATATGTGTTATCGCATTTTTATTGCAAATTGTGTTGTGTGATTTTGTATTACGTTTTGCAGAACACCACCTCATGCATTCTGTAATTATCGGCATGGTCTGAAGGTATAATTTGGAACATATATTCTGTAATAGTAATGTAATTATAATTTACTAAAATTATGTAATATTGTAAGTGAATATTTTGTTGTAATTAAATTAGCATTTACTAAATGCAACGTGTCAAAGGTAATGACTGCGCAAACCATTTCTGGGAAAACATCTTCTGCTAAACACCAGAGTGGACGAACGTGTAAACTGAGTGCCAGAGACAGAAGGGCATTCAGGATCAAGAATAAGAAGACAACCGCTGCATAAGTGACTGCTGAGCTGAATTCCCGTGTTCCACACCACGTGTCTACAAGAACAGTGAGGAGGGAACTCCACAAGTACGATATTCATGGGTGAGCTGCAGTTGCCAAACCACTGGTAAAATCGTTGAGTGCCAAGAAGTAGAGAGAGTGGTGTAACACTTATAAATCATGGACTGCCAAACAGTGGAAGACTGCCATCTGATCGGATGAATCGTCCTTCACCCTTTTGCCAACCACAGGACTAGTTTCTATGTGGAGAACACCGAGTCAAGCGTACGATCTGGACTGTCTGGTGCCAAGAGTGAAGCATGGTGGAGGGTCGGTGACAATTTGGGTAGCCATATCAGGGTATTCTGCTGGCCCCATTATCACCAAGCTGATCAGGCACCGATTCATACAGCTTGTGTCGTCCAATCGTGGTTTTCTGAGCATGCAGACGTGGTGTCTCATCTTGCCTGCCCCCTAATCGCCGAACCTATATATCATAGAGCCCCTGTGGTCGGTCACGTTATCCGCCTCCACCATCACACTGGGAACTTGAACAAGTTTTGCATGAAGAATGGTTTAAGATTCCATTGTTGACCATCCAGGACTTAAATTTGTCATTTAGAAGGCAAATTCAGGTCGTTTTGCATGCCAACTGTGGTCCTACACCTTGTTAGATAATAAAATCATTATTTTCCCAGGTGTTTCCATAGTTTTGTCTTAACCCCATGTCATATATGCTGTGAGCTTAGCACATGTGCAGTAATAATACTGTTATCTCATTTTCCTAAAACCAAATGCGACAAAACAGAAAAATTTGTAAAAGCATTAGTTTATCACATTTAAGCCAGCTCAACACTGATACATACAGTATGACAAAACAAATCAAATTCAAAGACGTAAAAAGAGGTGTTAAAAGTCTTAAAATTACAGGTCTGTTTTGCAAATAATGATATATCCCAATCTAGTGTATATACCTGCTCTCTATAACTCCTAATATGTCTCCATATAATTGTTCTCTATAACTCCTATATCTGCATATACCTTGTAAAGGGTGATGTGTGCAAATAACCACATGACTTTGGAGAGCTGTAGAAGTATATATTTTCTAGCTGCAGTCATTGCTAAACAGCAGCTGCAGAGGCACTTGCTGAATAACAAGTGAATGGCAGTGACGCAATTTCCACCATCCTCATTAAAGCAATACAGCATACATCTACTGTACATCCCCCTTTTCGAAAACAAAGAATAAATAAAGAGTTTGCTGGGTTTAAGACGGTGTTAACAGGTGTTGGACACAGGGACATTGTACATCAAAGAACAAATTTAAACTGAAAAATGGGAGATTAAGTAACATAGCGTCTGACTCTGATTTGTATGCTAAAGTGTTAAAATATACAAAAAAAGAAAAAAAAGTCACGTGTTTCCGTGACGAAACGCGTCAGTCTCCGCCCATCTATTCGTGGCTGCAGTAAAGCTTTTGGTAAGCACGGAGGTGTACGGAGGTCTACGGCTCATCAGAGCGGGAGTAACATCAGGACTTTGCCATCTGTCCATCCCGATATGAGCCGGTATATCTTGTGACGGAATCAGCACCAGCACAAAAGGACCGTCTTTACCTCCTTCCTCCTGCGGTATAACCCGCTTTTACAGTCGGTGAAAAGAAAAGGCAAGCCCCGTGGACAAACTATCTATTGCCGAGGACGCTCGGCACTGGGGGAAGGACCACACCACTGTTTCTTGAAAGGAGGTAATTGGATATTCAAAACACTTTTACAGCCGTCACATCTCTTTACCCCTCACGTGCAACAGTTACTCTATTGACTGATACTAAGTTTCAAACGCTGATATTGCAACAGTGTAGCTTTTGAAGTTTATTATTCCTCATCGAGGACAGCTGAATTTTTACCATTGCCTAATGAAACTGCTGGCCAGCAATTAAATATTTAATATATTAAGTGTAATTTATTATTTTAGGTCATAACAATTTTTATGTTATTTTTAGTACAAATAAATTTTGAATACAATTACCGGCTCTGTACATGTTTATTGACATAATATGAACCCATGAGCGCTTGCCTCTTTCTCTTTTGTTGTCTATTTAAAATATACAAAGGCTATTTTAAGCAGTCTCTGTGTGGATGAGTGTAAGATGGACTAAACGTTTAACGCTTAACGACCACTTTACTTATATGAGTATTGTACAGATCCGTCAAGATGGTTCAAGCACATTGTAACATTGTCGAAACAGTGAAAAACATTGCTGGCCCACCTATGTCCTCAGGCAGAAGCACTGCCATGACACTCCCATTACATGACCACAATGCAGCCTCTTTTTGCTTTTCATTTTGGTTACCACGTATATTTAGCAAATATCTCACTATGGTCTTCTCAGTACCTTCGATTTAATTTGCAACTGCATGCTCCTCGCAAACACAGTCCGTGTGCGTAGTAAGAGTTTCTGAGGATATTCGCGCAGTGGCAAAACATCTGAAATTTGCAAACACATTGACATTGCATAGTCCTGGAATTTTAGAGTAGGCCTGTATATTCTCCCAGACCTGGTAACAAACAAAGCAGCTAGTTGTGTGGCCAATGTCTGAATGGGCTTACTTTTGCGCAAGGTCATGGGACTGTTCTACATCATAGTAAGTTCTTTTTTTAGAACATCATTGTCCAAGATGATGGTTGTTCTGACACCCTCAGTCGGTGTCAGGTAAGGTGGTTGTGTTGGCACACACACCTCTAAGAGGTGCCGCCAGTTGCACTCATACAAGGCACTGTTAGAGTGCACTACAAAGCTGTTAGCCGATCCCTGCTGTCACAGTGCACAGGAGCCCAGCATGTACTTACCTGGTCCAGCAGCGCTGGTGTCCTCTGCAGGTGGGTGGCTGTTAGGGGATCCGGTCTGAAGATCGACAGTATCTAGGTCGACAATGTTTAGGCCGACCACTATAGGTCGACAGTCACTAGGTCGACATGGGTGGAAGGTCGACAGTGTTTTTAGGTCGACGTGTGCTAGGTCGACAGGTCTAAAGGTCGACATGAGGATTTCACATTTTTTTTCTTTTTTTGAATTTTTTCATACTTAACGATCCACGTGGACTACGATTGGAACGGTAAAGTGTGCCGAGCGAAGCGGTAGCGGAGCGAAGGCACCATGCCCGAAGCATGGCGAGCGAAGCGAGCCATGCGAGGGGACGCGGTGCACTATTTTGGGATCCCGGTCACTCTACGAAGAAAACGACACCAAAAAAAAAAAACATCCTCATGTCGACCTTTAGACCTGTCGACCTAGCACATGTCAACCTAGAAACCATGTCGACCTTCCATCCATGTCGACCTAGTGACTGTCGACCTATAGTGGTCGACCTAAACATTGTCGACCTAGATACTGTCGATTTGATGAACCACACCCGGCTGTTAGCACCCGTTGCAGTAGATCTGTGCTGACTGCCTCCCCTGTCCTTTCCTGTTTGCAGCTGTCTGGTCCCAATATTGACTGGTGGACGCTACTGCCACAGAGATTTAAAGGGGAAGGCGCACCAAGTGTAATGTCACATTAGGGTGCCAAATTCGAATGATCCTTCCTATAAAAAGGAGTCTCTGAGCACAGGACAGTGCCAGAGTATAGTCTCCCAAACCTTACTCCGGCGTTTAGTATTGTGCTACCAGGGCCCTTCCAGAGAAGTTCTGTTCCTGCTCCCTTTCTCCTTGTGCCTGTTCATTGTTCCTTTCTGCTTGTGCCTGTTCCTGGTTTCTGTCTCCTGTGCTCTGATTCGTGTCCACCTGTTCAACTCCAACCCATCCTGCCGTCCCAGTGTCCACACACCTATCAGCATATTACCAGTGTTTGCTAAGGTGCATACCAGCCATCATACCTGGGAACCCAGACAGAGGGCTGCAACCTGCGTGCCAGGCACGCGTTAGACTCTGCAACTCTGTTTAGGATCTCTACTAATCACAAGATATGGGTTAGCATCCACTATCCATCCATGAGTTTGTGACACATGCACATAGCACCCAACTCTGTCAAACCCAACATGGGTCTGGATGCGGACGATCTGTCCAGGGAACAACGTTCTTAACCAGTGGGATGTTTTATCATGAATGGCTTTAAGCTGCAACATGGAGTTCTGCAGAGCATTTTGCACATTGTTCTCAACTTGTGGTCTTAGTTTGAACTTGGTGGCGAGGATGATGGTGCAGGTACGCCTGGACAAAAGGCATTGAGCAGTAAAGCGAAGTCCATCTTTGGATATTTCTCAAATTTAGGAGCGCCATAAACATATCAGAATTATCTCAATAACATTTAGCGAACAGCTACTTTGTATAATGTACTGCTTTTTCTGCTAGTCCTTTGGCATTGTCAGTAAGTATCT
Organism: Pseudophryne corroboree; assembly: GCF_028390025.1. Classification (NCBI taxonomy): domain Eukaryota; kingdom Metazoa; phylum Chordata; class Amphibia; order Anura; family Myobatrachidae; genus Pseudophryne; species Pseudophryne corroboree. Next base: position 584,451,010 of record NC_086445.1, on the reverse strand, counting down.
TGCGTGGTATGCAGTGTGCACAAAAATGTGTCTTTTCATATTGTTGATGACTGTGTCACTTGTCATTTTGAGAAGATTATCTTGAACCAACTAAAATATGAATCCACTAACACAAGGTGCACTTTCCCCCTTCATTCAAAGAGCGCTACAGTAACGATGGTCCAAGAGATGTCGTGAATTTGATTTAGAGTAAGTAGTTCTTTGGCATGATCAGCCCATAAAGCATTGCATGGGGCACACGCAGAGACAACTCTCTTAACATCAGCAACCATAGAGGGACAAACAGGGAACCTTATTCCGCTGAATGGTTGCCTCATGCCCAGGGCCCCTGCTGCACCTGCTAAGCATAGAAACGTAGAATTAATCTCGGAGTGCAAAGAAAGACTCGAGGAATTAGGAAGGCGGCTGCCATGCAGGACAACATGATGCAACAGTTGGCAGAGGTCACTCCTGAATGTTGCATCATGAAGTTCCTCCCATGCGCCTTTCCTCCCCTGACCTTTTCCCAGCTCTCCTCACTCCTATCTCCAACTGTCTCTCTGCTATCTCTTCTTGGATTTCCCAGCACTTTCTTAAAGTGAACATGTCTAAGACTGAGCTGATGATCTTCCCACCCTTTCGCTCAACCTCACCTCCTAAAATGTCATTATCTATTGATGGCACTACTATCTCCTCTAGCCCCCCAAGTGCTCTGTCTTGGAGTAATCCATGACTCCTCCCTTTATTTCAAACCACACATTCAGTACCTCTCACAAACCTGCCGTTTTCATCTCCAGAAAATTTCCAGGATCAGACCCTTTCTCACCCAGGATTCCACTAAGACCCTTATCCCCTCACTGATCATCTCCAGACTGGACTACTGTAATCTTCTCCTATCTGGGATCCCTGACAAACGCCTCTCTCCAGTCCAGTCTATCCTCAATGCTGCTGCCCGGCTCATCTTCCATCTCTCTTACAAGTCCTTCACTGGCTCCCCTTCAGAATCCAATCAAACCTTCTCACACTCATTTACAAAGCGCTTATCCACTCCTCTCCCATTTACATCTCTGACCCTATTGCCCTTTTCACTCCCGCCTGTACACTTTGCTTCGAAAATGCAGTCCACCTCTCTCGCCTACTGATTACCTCCTCCCACTCCTACCTCCAAGATTTTGCATGTGCTGCTTCCTTTCTCTGGAATTCTCTCCCTCTCGTACTCTCCACTTCTCTATAAAACTTGAAACAGGCTCTCAGTACCCACTTCACCAAACCCAGCAAACTCTCACCCGAAGTCTCACCCATGCTCATTTTCTACTCCATCTGTGTCACCCCTGTCTTAGAATGACAAGTGGATGGCAGTGACGCAATTTCCACCATCTTTATTAAAGCAATACAGCATACATCTACTGTACATCTCCCTTTTCAAACTAAACGCTAAAGTGTTAAAATATACAAAGGCTATTTTAAGCAGTCTCTGTGTGGATGAGTCTAAAATGGACTTTGTAAAAGTTTAACGACCACTTCACCATGAGGCAAAGTAAGCTCTCACAAGCAGTGTCCTCTTCCCCCATGTGCTTTTTCTTCTCTTACTTAAACTATTTTCTACTCCATACTCTCTTCAACAGCACCAAATCCCTCGGTTTTCTGCTACACTTATTTCAGTGTCGCCTGCTGACGCAGCTATGTTTATATACCCTGTACTTGTCCTATATTATCTTGAACTGTAAGTCTCTGTTTTCTTGTTTTGCTTATTTGTTTATGTACTCTGTAATTGTACGCTGCGACTGGGACGTGAGCACGTAATAAGATGTCAGTGGTATGGAGGTCCTGCCACATTTTTACACCACATCCAGATGGTTTGGAGCTTGAGAAACATGGAATTTGTGTGGAGGCAGTGAGCAGGGAATGGTGATCAAGGATTGGTGGTCTGTCTCAAGCAAAGACTTGAAAAAAACAGACCCTATTCAATTTGAGCGTAACGTTGCTCACTAAGGGCCCTGGAAGCAAAGCACTGCAGACAGGCAGCACCAAGACCATGCTAGGAGGCATCGGCAGAAATCACAACAGGAACATGAAAAAACTGGGGCACCAAGCTCGAAGTGAGCATAGTCTTTAGGCGAGAAATACTGTAGCAGCAGCATGGCAATCCAAACAACACCATTTAAGGTCATCGGGCATAATTCAGATGTGGTTGTTCTTGTGATTGCTGGTGCTATCTATAGGTGTACCCAGTCTTGCCTGTATGCTAATATGGGCAGAAGCTAACCTGAGCACAGGGACGCCCATTTCCGTCCGATGACATACTACTGCCAAAGCTTCGGTACCATCATTACAATCTGGGTCATGTCGCAGATTTTGAGTGCCTCTGTAGACGCGTAGGCTGAGCTGCTCTCCTGGGATGCAGAGGACTCTCCAGTAGCAAGTAATATTGCAACTGCTAATTTAAGCACACCCACAAAACGCCATCTGAACAGCCATGACAAACGCCTGCATTTACCCAACCACTCCCCATTCCCATCCCACAAACTCTGTCTTCCTGTTACTCACTTTGCGACTAATCCCTCGTTGTGACCGCGAGCACAATTCACTCACTGCATGTAGGTTCTGCGGCTCAGATGCATGTGCAGTAAAAAAAAAATTGTGTACAATAGCCTTTTTTTGTCCGCATCTCAATTAGGTCTATTGTGCAAAAGCTGGCAGAGTGGGAATGTGGGTAATTGGTAATACACCGTTTGGTAGTTGGTAATAGTAAAAGAGCACTACAGACTACACTTTTCTGCGGGGGTATGTGTTGCCTGTATCTGGGCAGGATGCGACTTAACACCTTCTGAAGTTAGCATTGGAACATTGGAATAATTCACTGCCATAGCATTTGGAGGAAGGCGTACCTGCCCACAGGTGTCATGAATGTGGTGAGCATGTATGATTCCTTGTCCAATGTGATCTGCTGGAATCCACATTCAGTGTTCAGAGTGGTAAATATTTGGCATATAAGCTATTACTTGCTCCACAGTTCTGAGGGGGTGATCCGTTCTCAGAGCCTTGTTCAGATGCACATGGCCAATGCAGATGCTTACCGAATCATCCTTTCTTACTGCAGCAACAATAGCCGACACCCATTGGGGGGCTTCTACCACTATAACAATTATGCCTAATGCTGTTATGCAATTTCACGCAGCTATAACTTTGTCCTTCATGACCTGAGAGCACATACTGTGGAAGAAACAGCCTTGTGTTAATGCATGTGATAGGTGACTTGGAGTTTCCAAATGGTATTACAATTGAACAGATCAGCAAATTCTTTTAACCATGGAACGTCCTGTTGAATGACATGCACATCAGCACTTACAGTTATTAACCCCAGTTTTATACTGTCCAGCAAATCATTATATGAAACTGCAGTGGGCAGTTTGTGGATTACAGCATGGCCACGCACCTATAGAGGCCAAGAAAGTGCTAAATGATATAGAAATATGTACTGATGAAAAATGAATATACTGTACAATAAAGCGGCAGTGCAATGGTTAAATATAAAACCATATACAGAAACAAGTAGGCTTGAAAATAACATTTATTGCTACTTTATAGGGGTAAGTGTTGCCTTCTCCTCCAATGCAGGGACGCAGGTTACTTTCTCATACGTCCTAGAGGATGCTGGGGACGACATCAAGACCATGGGGTATAGACGGGATCCGCAGGAGACATGGGCACTCTAAAGACTTTTCATTGGGTGTGAACTGGCTCCTCCCTCTATGCCCCTCCTCCAGACCTCAGTTTTAGAAATGTGCCCAGGTCGAGTGGATGCACTCTGAGGAGCTCTACTGAGTTTCTCTGAAAAGACTTATGTTAGGTTTTTTATTTTCAGGGAGATCTGCTGGCATCAGACTCCCTGCTTCGTGGGACTGAGGGGGCAGAAGCAGAACCAACTTCCTCAGAGTTTCATGGCTCTGCTTCTGGCTGACAGGACACCATTAGCTCCTGAAGGGAACTGAACGCTAGCCGTGTCTAGATGCTCACTCCCACAGCACGCCGTCACCCCTTTTACAGAGCCAGAAGTCAGAAGACAGGTGAGTATAAGAAGAATGATCTTCTATCAAGTAAGTGGTGGCTGAGGTTTGGCGCGGCTGGCGGGAGCGCAGCGCACCATTGCTGCCCACACACACAGGCACTACAGGGTGCAGGGCGCGGGGGGGGGGGGCGCCCTGGGCAGCAAGAAAAATACCTCAAACTGGCTAAAAGGGGGCATAAGTTGCCGCTTGCACAGCCCTACCCCCGCCAGTATAAATATTACAGTGTTTGTATGAGTGTAAGGAAGCGCTATTGCGGGGGCGGAGCTTCTTCCTCAGGCAGCCAGCACACTACTCAGCGCCATTTTCTCTCTCTCCTCAGGCTGCAGAGAACACGCTGGTCCTCTCCTCCACTTCTGACAAGTACAGGGTGCTAGGGTGCTATAAAGGGGGGGCACAAAGCGATTGTGGTGCATTTGATAGTGTATATTACTATTTAAAAAGCGCTGTTAGGCTGTGGACATACTGTGTTCACAGGAAATACTGGCGCTGGGATTGTGAACTGGCTGCTCCTATCCTGTGTCCCTCTGACAGATTTTACTGTGGGTCTGTCCCCAAAATAAGTCCCAGTGTGTCTGTTGGTGTGCTGTACACGTGTGACGCATGTCTGAGGCAGGGAGTTTCTCCCCGGAGGAAGCCATTTTAGGGACACAGAGTTGTAATGTGGTGGCGCTACCGGCACACCAAGAGCCTGCTTGGGTGAAAGAGATACGTGACAGTATGCATCTGATTAACCGTAGATTAGATAAGTCTGGATCTAAGGCTGCATGCTGGAGAAAATCTGTGGAAGATGTGATTTTTCAGGATGCTGTTATTCCTTATGCGGGCGGCCCCACTGGGTCACATAAGAGACCATTTGCAAATGTTGTAAACACTGATACCAACACGGATTCTGACTCTTGTGTCGACGATATGTGAATCCAGAGAGATAAATAATAAATTGGCAAAAAATATACAATATATGATTGTGGCTATAAGGGAAGTCACGTTCCCCCCTTCACACAAACTAAATGCTCTGTTTGAAGGGATGTGGGTTAATCCTGATAAAAGATTTCGTATTCCCAAAAGGATTCACATAGCTTACCGTTTCCCGGCTGAGGACAGGAAAAAGTGGGAGTCACCCCCTGTGTTAGACAGTGCACTTTCCAGGTTGACAAAGAAGGTAATTCTCCCTGCTCCTGGCACGGCTTCTCTTAAAGAGCAGGCAGACCGCAAAATGGAAACGACATTGAAATCCATTTATGTTACCAATGGTACACTGATTAGGCCCACTATTGCCTGCGCATGGGTGAGTCGCGCTATTGAAAAATGGTCAGAATGCGTGTCATCAGAAATTGACACGATTGATAAAGATGAGATACTCCGTAAGTTAGGGAATATCAAGGCCGCTGCCGCCTATATGCTGGAAGCAATGAAGGATATTGGACTCTTGAGTTCACCGGCCGCTACCATGGCAGTATCGGCTAGGCGGGCATTGTGGATTAGCCAGTGGAACGCGGATGCAGATTCCAAAAGAAACATGGAGGCTCTCCCATAGAAAGGTGAGGCCTTATTTGGCGATGGCCTGGATGTGTTAGTCTCGGCGGCTACCGCAGGTAAGTCGACATTTTTGCCCTGTGCGCCTGCACCGGCAAAAAAGACCTATCACCCGCAAATGCAGTCCTTTCGGCCCAATAAATACAAAAAGACGAGAGGTTGAAGGGGAAGGGGAAAGAAGCCCACAGGGTGGGGGCACGTCTCAGACTCTTCAGTCAGGATTGGATTCTGTCTGGCCTTGATCCCTGGGTGTTGCAAATAGTATCCCAGGGGTACAAGCTGGAGTTTCAAGACGTTCCCCCATGCCGATTTTTCAAATCGACCTTGCCAGTTTCTCCGTCAGAAAGAGAAGCAGTAACAGCGGCAATCCAAAAATTATGTCAAGACCAGGTCATAGTCCTGGTACCGTTGTCACAACAAGGGAGGGGTTTTTATTCAAACCTCTTTGTGGTTCCGAAGCCGGACGGCTCGGTAAGACCGATCCTAAATCTAAAGGATCTGAATGGTTACCTAAAATGGTTCAAGTTCAAGATGGAATCACTTCGGGCAGTGATTGCCAGTCTGGAGGAGGGGGACTACTTGGTGTCGGTGGACATAAAGGATGCTTACCTGCAAGTTCCCATTTATCCTCCTCACCAGGTTTATCTGAGATTCGCGGTTCAGGATTGCCATTACCAATTCCAGACGTTACCTTTCGGTCTCTCCACAGCGCCAACGGTATTCACCAAGGCGATGGAGGAGATGATGGTTCTCCTTCGTCAGAAAGGAGTCAATATAATTCCTTATCTGGACGACCTCCTGATAAAGGCGAGATCCAGGAAGCAGTTGTTACAAAACATATCACTCTCTCTGTCAATACTCCAACAACACGGGTGGATCATAAATTACCCAAAGTCACAGTTGGAACCGACGACAAGGTTGTCTTTCCTCGGGATGATTCTGGACACAGAAGTTCAGAGAGTATTTCTTCCGCTGGAAAAGGCTCTGGAAATCCAGAAAATTGTAAAACAGATATTGAAACCATCAAGTGTGACAATCCATCAGTGCATTCGGTTGTTGGGGAAGATGGTGGCGGCCTACGAGGCCATACAGTTTGGCAGGTTCCATGCCAGCGTATTCCAGTGGGACCTGTTGGACAAGTGGTCGGGGTCACACCTACACATGCACAGAAAGATAATCGTGTCGTCAAAAACCAGGATTTCGCTCCTGTGGTGGTTACACAGCTCTCACCTACTAGAAGGACGCAGGCTCGGGATTCAGGACTGGGTCCTGGTAACCACGTATGCAAGTCTCCGAGGCTGGGGAGCAGTCTCTCAGGGAGAAAATGTCCAGGGACGTTGGTCACAACAAGAAGCCTGCCTTCACATAAACGTTCTGGAGCTAAGAGCCATTTACAAAGGCCTTCAACAAGCGGTACATCTTCTTCAAGACCGTCCCGTGCAGATCCAGGCGGACAGTGTAACAGAAGTCGCATACATAAACAGGCAGGGCGGAACGAAAAGCAGAGCGGCAATAGCAGAGGCGACAAAAATCCTCCGCTGGGCAGAAACACATTAACAAGCTCTGTCGGCAATATTCATTCCGGCAGTAGACAACTGGGAAGCAGACTTCCTCAGCAGACACGACCTCCATCCAGGAGAGTGGAGCCTCCACCAAGAAGTCTTCACAGAGGTGACAAGTCTTTGGGGAGTTCCTCAAATAGACATGATGGCGTCTCGTCTCAACAACAAGCTTCAGAGATACTGTTCCAGGTCGAGAGACCCTCAAGCAGTAGCAGTGGATGCACTGCTGACCCAGTGGGTGTTTCCGTCAGTATATGTCTTCCCTCCACTTCCGATGATCCCAAAAGTACTCAGGATCATAAGAAAAACAAGGGTTCGAGCAATCTTCATTGCCCCAGACTGGCCAAGGAGGGCTTGGTACCCAGATCTTCAGCAGTTACTCATAGGAGATCCTCGGCCTCTTCCTCCTCGAGAGGACCTGCTGCAGCAGGGGCTGTGTGTGTACCAAGGCTTACCGCGGCTACGTTTGACGGCATGGCTGTTGAGCGCCGTATCCTAGCCAGGAAGGGTATTCCCGAGGAGGTCATCCCCACCCTTATTCAGGCCAGAAAGGGAGTAACGTCGAAACATCACCACCGTATTTGGAGAAAATATGTATCTTGGTGTGAATCCAAGAAAGCTCCTACGGAAGAGTTTCATTTAGGACGTTTTCTCTATTTTTTTTGCAGGATGGTGTGGAGGCGGGCCTCCGTTTGGCATCAATCAAGGTCCAGATTTCAGCCTTGTCAGTGTTCTTCCAGAAACAATTGGCCTCTCTTCCAGAGGTTTAGACCTTTGTGAAAGGGGTTCTGCACATCCAGCCTCCATTCGTGCCTCCAGTGGCACCATGGGACCTTAATGTGGTATTGCAGTTCCTTCAATCGGATTGGTTTGAGCGTCTACAAAAGATAGAGTTGAAGTTTCTCACTTGGAAAGAGGTGATGCTTTTGGCTTTGGCATCCACAAGGCGGGTGTCTGAATTGGGGGCCTTGTCTCACAAGAGCCCTTACCTGATCTTCCATGAAGATAGGGCAGAGTTGAGGACTCGTCAACATTTTCTTCCGAAGGTGATTTCCTCTTTCCACATAAACCAACCTATTGTAGTGCCAGTAGTTACTGACACATTCACTGATTCAGAATCTCTAGATGTGGTTAGAGCTTTGAAAATCTATGTTGCTAGAACGGCTCGTATACGGAAAACAGAGACTCTATTTGTCCTGTATGATCACAGCAAGATTGGCTGTCCTGCTTCCAAGCAGACTATTGCACGTTGGATTAGAAATACGATTCAGCAAGCTCATACTACGGCTGGATTGCCGTTACCGACGTCGGTAAAGGCCCACTCCACTAGGAAGGTGGGCTCATCCTGGGCGGCTGCCCGGGGGGTCTCGGCATTACAACTTTGCCATGCAGCTACCTGGTCAGGGTCAAACACATTTGCTAAGTTCTACAAGTTTGACACCTTGGCCGATGAGGACCTCAAGTTTGGTCAATCGGTGCTGCAGGGTCATCCGCACTCTCCGCCCATACTGGAGCTTTGGTATAGACCCCATGGTCTTGATGTCATCCCCAGCATCCTCTAGGACGTATGAGAAAATAGGATTTTGATAACCTACCGGTAAATCCTTTTCTCCTAGTCCGTAGAGGATGCTGGGCGCCTGTCCCAGTGCGTACTTTACCTGCAGTTTAGTTATTAGAGTTACACAAGTTGTATTATCTTGGTTTCAGCATGTTGCTGCAATTGGTTCATGCTTGTTGGCGTGTGCTATGTTGAATGTCATGTGTGCGGCATGGTTGAGGGTGTGAGTTGGTAGATATCTCACCACTAGTTAAGTAATTCCTTTCCTCGAAATGTGAGTTTCCCTGGGCACAGTTCCTACAACTGAGGTCTGAAGTAGGGGCAAAGAGGGAGGAGCCAGTTCACACCCAATGAAAAGTCTTTAGAGTGCCCATGTCTCCTGCGGATCCCGTCTATACCCCCATGGTCTTGATGTCGTCCCCAGCATCCTCTACGGACTAGGAGAAAAGGATTTACCGGTAGGTTATCAAAATCCTATTTTCCCTATCTTATGCTAACTGCTACTGTTCGTTTTCCCGGTGTTCTTCCTCTGTGTGCTTTGGGTATAGGTAGTGCTGCAGCTGGTGCCCAGATCAGTACAATTGTCCCGTTGTGTGTAATGCATGCAGTCTATCCTCCTTTGCTCCATACGTGAGGGCCTGTGGAGTGGCAGTAGCAGCAGGCGTGGCTGCGGCAGTCTGGCTTTACTTAGCACTGCGAAGCTTCAGATTCACCGGCTGCTATTAAATAGGCTCCAATGCATTTTATCTCTGAATAGACTTTATCAAGGAAACACCATGTGCATGTTCTTGATTACCTGGCCACCATAAGCAATTAGATACACAGTTAAAGAACAATCAATATGTGTTTTGGAGTTCATGTAACATGACGTTACACTTGATGCAAGTGTCAGATTTTATTTTGATGGCACTATTCGTCAAATTATCCATTATCATGGTAAATATTTCACCCTTTTCAGCACTGAGGTCAATACTGTCACAGTGGAGGCCAATATCTGGGGTGTTTTCTAGCTTAGTTTTTTACAGTATGAACAGCGTGCAAAATGATTTTGTTTGCAACAAACATTGCAGTGTTTATTGAATGTTGGACATTTGTGTCATTCATGGGAATGGCTACCTTAACAATTCACACAGGATGTTTGGTGTTGGATGTGTTGTCGGAGTTCGCAGACATCAGACTTTATTTTAAACCCCATTGCATTTTTATTGGACAGCTTCTGCAGCATGCTTATGTGTATAGAAGTGTCCAGTGCTAATTCCTTCTCACTTAATAAATGTGCACAAGTTGCATCATTGTAAGTCCCACACACAATCCTGTCCCTTATGAGCTCACTTGCTAATGCACTATTATCACATTTCTGTACTAGTAGTTTCAATCTGACGGCATATGACTGGATATTCTCAGAAGGGCTCTACACAGCAGTGTTAAAAGTATATCTGCTTATTATAAAATTTTTCACTGGTATGCATATCTCATCAAACTTTTTTATTAGTGTGTCTGGGACCTAATGATCCTTCACTTCTGAATACACAAATGTGTTAGCCTTAGCACCAGTTTGGTTGTACGGGGTACATGTCTGTACCTTTTTTTTAAACATCCTAGTGATATTTGGTGGACCCCCTTCTTTTAAAGTAAGGCATTCATTACCTTCAAACCAGAAATAAAGACACGGAGACTTGAATTTTGGCAGAAAAATTGCTAGCTATTTATTTGTCCCTAACCAATAGCAAACCTGTAATAGAAAATTTATTAAGATGCCGATCCACCCGGCATATGGTGGCAGCAAAAAGAACGGCTCAATTAACCTAAATTAACCTTAAATTACTAAACATTCGAAACGATCCTAATTTTACTAAAACTATCACCAACCGGTAATAGGTGACAACTCAACCCCCACAGTGACTACCCACCGCTCCTGGGTGCCCTGCCGCTGCCTTCCAGGACGGGTGGTCAAGCGGCCAATAAGTCGATGGAGGTGAGTGCACCTAAACCACACCAAACTGTAAAACACTACAGCTTACCATAAAAATACAAAACTGCCGTTCTTTTCCGCCAACAGCGAAAGACTCATCCCCAAAGTCTTCGCACCACCACCATAACCTACCCTAACTCCTGCAAAACGAAACCCAGATCCTCCAGGAAAAACATCATCCCCTCATTGGATAGATGTACCCCATCAGGCCGAAAAAGGTGGCTGTCTCTGAACCGAATCCTAGGGTGGCGAACCACCTTGCCCCCGTGGGACAGCACCCACTTCGCCACCGCCCCGTTCACCTTTTTCCGGGCCTCATCAATCTGGCGACCATCCGCCACACCCCTCCAACTCAACCTCGGCACCATCAATGAAAAAACCAACACACAATTGGTCCATGCCGCGTCCACACTTGCCAGATCTTGTATCATGGCCCACCGCAGATCCAAGGATGTCCTTTTCCCCAGGTCGTTGCCACCTAGATGAACAACCAAGACCCTAGGGACTCCATGCTTGCTGGCCTGACTAACTAGCCTACTCTTCAGCTCGCTCCACATCATCCCTCGCCAGCCAAGCCATCTGACACCCTGTGCTCCAGGCAACGCCTGAGCCCCATCCGAGGCCACAAACTTGGCTGCCCAATATACATAAGAGTGGCCGACCACCCAAATAGCCAAATTGTCTTCAAACCAACCTGAAGGGAAAAAGAGGGGTAAAATTGATTACTAAAGCCTCATTAATTGCTTTCACCTGAAGGATCTGCCAAAAAGGAAAAACTTTAGATCTCGCCATTGCAGCAGTCACGGCCTAGCCGATCTGCACCATGCTTCGTTGCCAATTTGAAGCGAACATAGACACACAAAGGGGAAGTTCAAATAAAATCAAACGAAATTAAAACAGGGGGGGGGGGGAGGGAATAAAATGGGAAACACATGTAATAACTCAGCTGGAGGTGAAAGCGTAAAGACCTGCTGAGGGACTCTGATTAGAACAGATTAGCCGAATTGTAGATTAGAATTCAGTCCGTCAAGTCAGGCAAAAAATCGCAAAATAACTCCAGACCCCCGCTGCCGACTCATGCCAGCAACGACGAGTAGCTAATCCCTGAGTAGGATAAAAAAGGGGGAACACCAACAGACGCACAATACCATAACTTACAGAACTGTAACCACATAATACAAACGCAAATAAACACAGCACCACGCGCAATCCGACCTCTCATGCAACGGGGCGAATATATCGTCTGTAACTTGACGACTTCCATCGCCCCACCGCCTGGATTTCAGTTCTGGACAAACCTGCCGCTGCAACCGACGTCGCAGCGCCTATTCGGAAGGAATGGGTACCGAACGCAGCGGGTGGGAGGCCCAAGCTCGCCAAACAACGGCTCAGCATCCAACGAAACTGGTATTTCGTCACCGGCAGCCCGTCATAATGCAATAGCCATGACCCCCTCCTAACGGGTCGCACCGCCACATATTGCCCAGCTAGACCTACTGGGCAAACGCTCTCCTCCTGCCCCGGAACCAAAGTGACCCAGCGACCTCTCCCCACTTGGTCCGTCTTAGAGCGCCGCAATCTGCACAGCAAGGACCTCTCACCCACTACCACGTCTCCGACCAGCATGCGCGAATCTGCTCTCTTGGAAGGCGCTACCAACTCCAAAACCCTAAAGGCCCCAGGGTAAGCCATTGAGAACGCCAAACTGAACAAAAGCGTCTCAAACCTGGACGACGCGACTCGCCCCACCGCCGCGATGACGGCCGGCAACAAAGCCGCATCGATGGGCCGCCTCCTATCCGGTGGCGTCGGCGCTACTCGCGCCCACCCTTTCATTGCCTTCCGCAGAACATCGCTTTTTGTCACATCGGGGACGCCCCGTAGCTTGCAGAAAAACGAGACCCCAGCCAAGTACCGGGATACCACCGCTCGGGACCTACCCGAAACATACAGCTGCCAAATAAAAGAAAGCATCAGCCGATGCCTGCTCTTACCTTGTTGCTGACGACCTTGGACAAACTCCTCCCACTCGCTCCAAGCTTGTCCGTAAGCCCTGAGCGTGGCTGGCGCGACTGACCGCAACGCTAGACCCTCCAGTCCGGCCCGATCACCTGCCAAACATAACCGGGACAATGAAAACCTTGCTCGTGGGCCTCAGGTGCCAACAACCAAAACCTCTCCCACTGTCCTCGCGACAAAGCGTCGGCAATCCCATTCTCCAAACCGGGCACATGCTGCGCGCGGAACCACAGGTTCCTACGCAAGCATGTCAACAGCAATTGCCCGAGCACTCGCAGAACCACCAACGACTTTGCCCTCTGGTTATTAATCGCATGCACCACGCCCAGATTATCGCATCTAAACAATATGCTGCGATTAGCTAGCCGATCGCCCCAGACCTCCAACGCCACCATAATGGGAAAAAGCTCCAGAAGCACCAGATCTTTAGTTAGACCTTCACTATGCCATTTTGCCGGCCAGGATGCCGCGCACCAAGATCCCTCCAGAAAGCACCCGAATCCAGAGGCACCCGCTGCGTCGGTGAACAGCTGCAACCGTTCGCTGTCCACCGCTGGTGCTTGCCATATACACACCCCGTTGAAATCCTCCAGGAACGAGGCCCATATGGCCAAATCCCTTTTTATTTCGGAGGACAAACGCACAAAATGATGTGGCCTGGCACACCCCGCGGTCGCCCTTTCAAGCTTCCGGCAGAAAACCCTGCCCATCGGTATTACCCGACAAGCAAAGTTCAACATGCCCAGCAAGGACTGCGCCTGCCGCAGCGTGACTTTACGCGAACCTTCGAACGGGCAAATGGTCTCGCGGAGCTTCGAAACCTTGTCCCGGGGCAGCCGACACTCTCCCGCCACCGAGTCGATTTCAATCCCCAAAAATGACAAGCAGGAGGCCGGACCCTCTGTTTTGTCCACGGCCACGGGAACACCGAAGTGGTAAAAGAGAGCTCGTATGCTAAAAAGCAAGTCACCGCACCTTGTAGCATTAGCCGGACCTGCACACAGAAAGTCATCAAGGTAATGGGCAACCCCGTGACCCCCTGACGAAGACTCCACGCACCAATGAAGAAACGTGCTAAAGCGCTCGAAAAATGAGCATGAAACGGAGCATCCCATCGGCAAACATTTGTCGATGAAATACTCCGCCCCAATCCGGAAACCCATAAAACGGAATGAGTCCGGATGCAACGGCAATAACCTAAAAGCTGATTCAACATCAATCTTAGCCATAAGGGCCCCGGTCCCGTAGCTGCGGACCATCTCTAGCGCCTCATCGAATGACTGATACACTACCGAGCAATAAGCCGGCGGTATTGCGTCATTGACCGACGCCCCTAACGGGTAAGAAAGATGCTGGATGAGCCGGAAAGCGCCTGGAGTCTTCTTAGAAACCACCCCGACCGGAGAGATGACCAAATCATCGACCCTCCATCCTGCCCAACCTGACCTCCTTATCCACTTTCTCCCGTAGCACTCCCGGCAAGGCTCGGGCAGATTGGAGGTTCCTCTGTGCCCGCACGGACACCTCACTCGCAACAGGCAAGCGAAAGCCAAACTTAAAACCGTCAAACAAAAAATTTGCATCCTCTCTATTCGGATACAATTCCAACCACCGGCCCATAGTCCCCAACTTAATTGGTGTTGGAGCTCTGCGGAGCGGTCCCGCTCGCGGCCTGCCTGGGGTACGCTTGCTTACCCCGCGCCCCCTGTCTACCGCCTTTGAAACAGGAGGAGGCTGGGTGGGCTCCGCCACACTGCTGGCAGGAGTGTCGAAAACGACACTGCTTGCCAAAGGAACATGTTCCGCTGTTAAACGCGAAACACTTTCCTCTCGTGGCGGAACGCCCACCTGCACGGACGGCCGATCCATCTGCCTTGGCAAATCTGCCGTCCGCGCCGGACCCCTGGGCTGCTGACCCTGCGCGTCGCCCGTCCGTCCCCTGTTTCCGGGGTTCCTCCTCCTGTTGTGAGGCCCGGGTTACTTTGAGCCAGACCCCCACATCCTTGAATCCGAAGTCCATGACCCGCAAGCCGTCCTGCTTCTCCCGAAACTCCTGATCATACCGACGCCACTCCGAGCCCGAGGATGTGCGCTGCATGTCGTGTACGAGATGCAGATACCGGATTAAATTCATGTGCTTTTCCGGCCTATCCTCCAAGTAGCACGCTGCAAATACGCAGAACCCGGCCAGCCAATTATCGAAGGACCGGAAAGCCTCAGCCCCCATGCCCTTCTTTGCGGCCGCCGCCTTATAATCCTTCTTCATGACCTTTGTTAAAACGAAAACGTCCACGAAGTCACCCCTACGAATCTTCTTGCGGCAGCTATCCCGTAGCCCCCGCATTACTGCGGTGTAGTCGCAGCGAACGACCCCGGGCAAATCGCGGCGCTTCTTGGCCCTACGAGCTTCCTCACTAACCCGCTTGCGCCGCTTACGCCTCTTCTGCTGCTTTGCTGCCCGCTTGGCAAATTTCGCCGCCCTCTTCTTCGCCCTAGTAGTGCTACTTACTTCGGACGCCCGCGACGACAAAGAAGATGAAGAGGAGGAAGAAGAAGAGCTGCGAGAACTAGAGCTCGCGGAGGACCCCGATACTGACTGCACCACCTCACCTGATGCCGTCGACCGCTCCGACATGGAATCCTCTGGCGCGTCAACCTCGACGTCTTCATCCATGAAGCCTGCCATCCCTTCGTCCTCGTGTTCTATAAAAGACAAAGAAGAGGGGGACCCGGCTCGCACTCGCGGCGCATGCCGAGCTCTTCGAGCGGGGGGCGCTGCGGCCGCGCGCCCCTGCCCATCCCGTCCTTGCCCTAGCTCCAATTCCGCAGCGGCTGCTCCAAGCTCCCGGCAGGCGCGTGCCACCCGCTGCGCCGCTGAGGCCCTCCGCCTGCCGAACCCGCCTGCCTCCGCAGACGCGCCTGAACTTGCTGCCGCCCTCGGGGAGGCCACCGCGGCAAGCGGCCCCAACGCCTCCACCACTGTGGCCAGGGCCGACGCCAGTGCCCCGGGAGGGTTCCGACCGCCGCGAAAACCGGTAACGGACCCTGAAGGACCCCCGGCCAGCGCCCGGGCGCGATCCCGCGCCCGCCGCCCGACGGTCGTGCTCCGGGCACCTGACGCCCGCCGCCCAGGCGGGAAAGCGGGGGCACCCCTGTCGGAACCCCCACTCTCCCCATCAGAAAGCACCTCCTCCCCTTGGAACTCAGAGCTATCCCCCGAACCTGGGGAGGAGCCGCCTTCCTGCCACGCAGCGCGTGCTGCAGCCCTGCGGCCGCCAACCCATTCCCTGTCACCCCTCCTCCCCCGGAAGCCACTGTATTCTGGCTCCGGTGGAGTATTTTGGGTAGACAGGGAGGACCGCGGTTGCGCGCGCACAGCCCCGCCCGCGGTGGGCACGCGCGCACTCCGTGCACGCGCCCCAGCACCGCTCACTGTTGTGTCCTCGTGCCCCTGCCTTGGCCTCTCCTGCCCAGCGCTGCCTTCAGCTGACACGCGCTGCACCCCCCTGTCCCTCTCCCTCCCCCGGCCCCAGCCAGCCTCCGGCTGCCGGGGAGCTATGAGTGGGGACAGAGGCGCTGGCGGCGCCCCTGCGCGCGGTTGAGGCCACTTGCGGTGAGCGCGGGCGCGCGCGCACCTAGTGCGCGTGTCCCACTTCCGCCCGCCGCACCATCTGCTGCCGCCGCGCGAGGCTCCGATACAGGCCCCGCGCGGCGAACAGACGCCCTCCGTCCGGCCCTCTCCCCCCGCCCGGCACTTCCACCCAGCCGCGGCAAGGAGGGAGAGATAGAGGCCGGGTCTGCCCGCACAGCCTGGCGCCCTCCGCGGCGCGCATGCGCGCGCCCGCGGGCGCCCGGCGCCGCCACTGACTCCGCCGCTCCCGGAGGTGAAGGCCGAAGCCCGTCGACCTCCGGGCGGCCTGGACGGACCTCCGGCACCCCCCGCCGCCCGCGCCTAGCCGGCAACGCCGGCCCGGCCCCCAGCGGCGAGGCCGATCCGGCCCGCCGGGTTGTGCTCCTGCCCGCGCCCGTGGAGGCTCCAGGGGACGGGGCCCCGTCCCCCAGGCCAACCACCCTTTCCCCTGGCCCAGCTCCACCGCTAGAACCGCAGTACCGAGCTGAAGGCCCAGCAGAACGGTGAGGGCGGGTAGACATGGCTAAATACGGAAAGATGGCACAGGCAGGGGGGGGGGGACACAGCAGAATTGCACCGAACAGTTCCCACAAAATATGTGTGGACAAAGTAATGTCTGCACAGCAGCACTCACCAAACCAAGGCAAATCACCACAAGAGAGAGATAAAATGGCCTCACCTTCCCTATATATATCAAACCCTCCCCTTCAGAAAAGGCTGTACTTTCCTCACAGCTAGGTCCACCCCTCACCAGATGTTTAACTCTTTCCTTTCCTATGCAGTCAATTCTCTCTCCTACTTGTCTGAGAGCCCAGCATAGCAGTATATGTGTCATTCCTTCTTGAACGTGAGCCATGTGCCTAAGATCGTGTCATTCAAAACTAGTGGCTCTGTGTGTCAGAGATCCTCTGCCATCACAGCCAGACTTCTGACACCATGTAAAGTGGTCTGTGTGCAAATGACAAATAGTACTCTGGAGAGCTGCAGAAATGTGTGTTTGCTCACTGTGGCATGCAGGCCAATCTAGCAGCAGCGATAGCAATGTGCGGGGCTGCGCATCGCTATCGCTGTAGGGGGTACGCACGGAGCGATAATGCTGAAATTCTAAGCAATCTAGTCAGATTGCTTAGAATATCGCTCCGTGAGTACCCCCCTTAACTCTTCCGATGTCTCCAAATACCTATTCCCCTTAAGTCATCTTATCTCTCAATTTATCTGTTCTCTATAACTCCTCTTATCTCTCAATATAGCTGTTCCCTATAATTCCACTTATCTGTCCATTTAACCCTATAACTCCTCCTTTGTCTCCATAGGTTTGCGTTCTGTAACGCCTCTTATCTCTCTGTATACCTGCTCTCTATACCTGCTCTCTGTCTTATCTCACAGTATTACTGTTCCCTGTAACTCTTCCTATGTCTACATATACCTGCTCTCTATAACTCCTCCTATGGGCCAAATGTAATAGAGTGAGAGTTTCAAAAAGTGAGAGATTTGGTAACGTTTTGCAGGTTTTTTTTTAAAGTGGCAATCATTTACACAGCAAGATCAACCTGGTTTTGCAGTGTAAATGATTGGCACTTTAAATTTTTTTTTAGAAACCTTACCAAATCTCTCACTTTCTGAAACTCTCACTCTATTACATTTGGCCCTATGTCTCCATATACCTGCACTCTATAACTCCTATTCCGCCATATACTTGTTCTCGTTAACTCCTCCTATGTCTCCAGCTCCGTACTGGACTTTACTGTGCCCTGTACCACCCACGCCCTCTGAGTGATTGATATGATGTCATGCGGAGTGGGCAGGGCAGCCAGCACCATGAATTACAGCACTGCCCACAGCATCCTCCGGAAGCTCCGGGGGGCTGTAAAAGCTGCAGTGTGCACATCTAGAGTGCCCAAATGATGCTCATGAGGCTCTGCTGCTAGCCAGGCACCCTGATAGCCAGATGCAGTGGCCGTGGGTGAGCCGTGGTAACTCCTATCAGGCGTCAACATTCACACACCCCTAGTTATAGTCATACTTGCCTACCTGACCCTCTCCACGAGGGAGAAAATGCTCTGTTCCTGGACTTTCCTGGTAATGTATGATTGCCATCACCTGTGGTGAGCTAGTTAATTGATAAGAAAGGTGTTTCACCACAGGTGATGGCAATCATACATTACCAGGAAAGTCCAGTCACAGAGCATTTTCTCCCTCATGGAGAGGGTCAGGTAGGCAAGTATGGTTATAGCCCTCTATCTCCCCATACACTTGTTCTCTGTAACTCCTCCTATTTCTCTATATATCTGCTTTGTACAACTCCTCCTATGTACCCATGTACCTGCTCTCTATAACTCCGCCTATACCTTCATATATCTGCTTTGTATAACTCCTCCATCGTCTCCACATGTTTATCATTACTACTATGTTTCTATATACTGTTTCGGTTTCCTGTAAATAATCCTGTCTTTCAATATAAGAAAACAACAAGCAGGGAAATGGTTAACCACTCTGATAGAGAAGCCCATAGATCCGTATTTAATCTTTTCCAGCTGAGTGAGACTTGCAAAAAACATTGATTAAGCCCATTTCTTGAATGCATAATGATGCTTCTCTACAGCAATGGGAAAGGATAATATAAAGGTAGATTAAGTATGAGATGATCAAATAGACAAAATGGGGGGAAAAACAGGACACAACAGATGTTTAATAATTCTAACATATTTATATGAATATTAGAGTTTCTGTGAATCTGTGTGAAGTTCTAGGGAGTATTAGCAGTTATCGCTGTGAACTGCATTGTTCTCTATGTGCTAATATGATTAGTATTGTCGCTGTGTTGCTCTGACGGGTAATTAAGAACAATGTTCCTTACATCAGATCATTTTTTAAATTGTGTTTTCTCGTAAATCTCCATTAACTGTAATGATTTTGTTTGGTCTCTGCTGGTCTAATTTTCCCTTCTCATTAGCGGTTTTCCTTCAGCACCCTCCCAAACAGTGCTGACGTGAATGCGGTGTAATTAGTGTGCTCTCTTTATCACTGTGTGTGTCTTGTATTGCATCCATCACACAGTCATGGGATTAACACACTTCACAAAGTATAGTTTCCTTCTGTTCAGCTGGATGGACTCCATGTGCCATCTAAGCATTTTCTCATCCCTTTTATTTCACCTCCCTGAAGAGAAATAATCTAAATTCTACTTACATTATTTTTGTTGTTACCATCCTGAGACATGACTATAAATCCATGTTATCCTACTGAGGCTGAACATCCATATTGTTCCACACTCCCATGTAACTATGTAAGTGGTTCACATTTATCTCCTGCGATTTCCTCTAAGAAATATATAGTAAGGATGGTTCTGCTTTTTCCTTGTGTAGTAAAGTATCAGCACTTTCACTGTTCCAAAGAGATTTAGGTCCAAAACATTATTTTTGGAAAACAACAAAGGGGAGATGTATCAAACCTTGGAGAGTGATAAAGTTGGCCAAAGCAAACAATTTGCGTCTAACTGCTATTTATCTAGCACAGCCTATGACATGATAGTTTCTTGCTAGATGTGCTGTTTGGCTGCTTTCTGCAAATTGTTGATAGATCTCCCCTTAAATGTTTTATGATTAAAAAGATTTTAAAGGTTTCTTGATTCTTTTTTTCAAGTCAACTTTGTCTTTTGCTTTTGCTAATGTCAGATATTACATATAAATGACAGGGTAAAAACACAGCAAATATCTCTCCTTTATTTTTGTGAGAAACATAGGTGGGAATTTATTTGTGCCCAAAATGGGCTTTACTGCGATTTTTTGCCTGACATTTTTCTCAGGCAATTCAATTGCAGTCCGTTTTTTCAACATGTTTGTTTTTGGTTTGTGGGAGGAAGCTGGACTACCTGAGGGAATCCCATGTAAACTAAGAACATTCAAACTCCACATAGTTAGGGCCCTCATTGGAATCAAGCCCATGACCACCGTATCAGCTATGCTCGGTGGCAAACGCAGGATTTGCATGGGGGGGTTTCCAGAACTGGACGGAGCCAATCACGGGGGTGGGGACTGAGGTGACCCAGTATATGTTGGGTCCGTAAAACTAGTGTGTCTGTGTGTGTATGTGTGTATATATATATATATATATATATATATACATACATATACATATATCTACACACATATATATATATACATATATATATATACATACATACACACACACATACATATACACATAGCATATTAAACATGCATACATATATATATATATATATATATATATGTACACACACATACAGTACACATATATATACACACATATATATACACATGTATATATATATATATATATATATCATGTGTGTGTGTGTGTGTGTGTGTGTGTGTGTGTGTGTTTATATGTATGTATGTATATATATATATATATACATGTGTATATATGTATGCACATGGATATATATGTACTATAATTAAAATAAAGTAAACTTTTATTGCACTTACAAGTGCCACCAGGAAGACAGCAGGCTGCAGAGGACGCTAGACAGCCATTAATAATACTCATGCAACTAAAAAAAAAAGAATTTTTTTTTTTTAGTGGAGGGGGGTTTCTGGGTGCACGGAAACCCCCCCTGGGTGCGCCACTGATGCTAACCACTGTGTCACCATACTGCCCAAAGTATATAACTATTTAGGTAGCTCTTCTTGATGTAGCAATCGTTGAAGGTGTTACAATTCATGGTCCAATCACCACTGCCTTTATACCGCTGCTGATGTTTTCTCAAGGGTGGTATGTCGTGCAGGGACGCAATCACGAGACTGCCTGTCGGGATCCCGGGGGTCACAATGCTGACGCCAGGGTCCCGACAAGCGGTGAAATGCCGCCGCCGGAATACCAGCGCCACAGGCTTTTCTCCCTCTGTAGGTGTCCACGACACCCATAGAGGGAGAATATAACCTGTGTCAAGCACAGCAAGCCACCGTGCTCGCAGCGAGCCCGCAAGGGGCTTTCTAGCACTCACCCTGCTGCCTGCATACTGGTGGCAGGGATCCCACTGTCAGGATCATGACAGCCGGGATCCCGGCCACCGGTAAAAGTATGTACTCCGTTGTGTGGACAGCTTGGTGGGCGCAGCAGATTTTTAGCCATGTGCAGCCTTCACTACACAACTTTAGTGCTAGTTGATTTTCTCCCCATGAAGGGCACCCCATAGACTCCACCGCATAGTTGCATAGGGTGGGACAAATAGAAAATGAATGGCCAATGATTTAAGAGTTTGTTTATATCCTCTTTTTAACACAGTCTGTTAGTAGTGCTTGAGGAGAATGCCAGCATGCCATTAGATAACTCTATAGTGCTGTCTATGGCATATTATTTCTGCTTTGGATTAAAATGCATCCATTAAACCTCTACATCGCACACAGGTAAAATGCAGCAAATATTGGCCAGATACCACAGAAACATATGGGGATATTCGCATCACCTTACTCGGTACAGAAACTCTGGCAGAATATACAGTGAGGACACTCACTCTGGAGCGGGTAAGTGTCATTTATTCTTTTATGTGACTGTCATCTAGGGATACATGGGAATGGAGATGTTGGGAAGGGAGGCATGATATTGAAGTCTAGATTGTGTTGCTGTACACTGAGACTGTGCAATCAGAGCTGTAGAATCACAGGCTGGGAGAGTGTTTTTGGTTAAATGTAAAATTAGATTACTAGTTTCTTGGCTCTCTAACTGTGCTCTATTGTTTCTCAGATTTCTCTTACGTCCTAGAGGATGCTGGGGACTCCGTAAGGACCATTGGGGTATAGACGGGCTCCGCAGGAGACATGGGCACTATAAAGAACTTTAGAATGGGTGTGCACTGGCTCCTCCCTCTATGCCCCTCCTCCAGACCTCTGTTAGTTCTTGTGCCCAGAGGAGACTGGGTGCATTAGAGGGAGCTCTCCTGAGTTTCTCTGAAAAAAATATTTTGTTAGGTTTTTTATTTTCAGGGAGCACTGCTGGCAACAGGCTTCCTGCATCGTGGGACTGAGGAGAGAGAAGCAGACCTACTTAACTGATAGGCTCTACTTCTTAGTCTACTGGACACCATTAGCTCCAGAGGGAGTCGGAACGCAGGTCTCCCCTCGCCGTTCGTCCCAGAGCCGCGCCGCCGTCCTCCTCACAGAGCCGGAAGACAGAAGCCGGGTGAGTATAAGAAGAAAGAAGACTTCAAAGGCGGCAGAAGACTTCAGATCTTCCCTGCGCGCCATTGCTCCCACACACAACACACACTGCAGGCACTGATGGGTGCAGGGTGCAGGGGGGGGCGCCCTGGGCAGCAATATAAACCTCTAGGACTGGCAAATACATATATATAGGCTGCGGAGGCAGTAGATATAAAAATTCCCCGCCAGTATTACAAAATTGAGCGGGACTGAAGCCCGCCGCTGGAGGGGGCGGAGCTTGATTCCACAGCACTAACCAGCGCCATTTTCTCCACAGAGCACTGCAGAGAAGCTGGCTCCCCGGACTCTCCGCTGCTGAACACGGTGACACAGGGCAGAAAAGAGTGGGGAGGGGGGGGGGCATTTGTAAGGCGCAGTGAGTGTATTATACAGATAATTATATATAAAAGCGCTATATTATCTGGGAATTTGTTTCCAGTGTCAGTTGGCGCTGGGTGTGTGCTGGCATTCTCTCTCTCTGTCTCTCCAAAGGGCCTTATTGGGGAACTGTCTCCATATAAATATATCCCGGTGTGTGTGGGGGTGTCGGTACGAGTGTGTCGGCATGTCTGAAGCGGAAGGCTCATCTAAGGAGGAGGTGGAGCAGATGATTGTGGTGTCTCCGTCGGCAACGCCGACACCTGATTGACACAAAGAAAAAGATTGTGGTACTGCGCTTATAGAAAAGAAAAAAGTTATTCCTGTCAGTGCTGCTGAAGGGAGTGGAGCTACTACCCTGCTCCACCAAATCGGAAACACAGAAACACAAAGTTTTTTTCCCCCAGCGCACCGAACAGAATATGGCAATTACTGAAACACTCAATGTAATAAATTTATTTTGTATTCAAAATTCTTTTTAAATCTATTTTATTGAAAACTTCAAAGATGATTGGGTTTTCAGTTTAAAAACCACATAAAAAGATATACATGTGACTACCTATTACCGGTAAACAAAAACATGACAAGAACAAACGTAGAACATATAATTGGGGGTGAAAAGTCAATGGGTAAATGTAAAATGATTATTATGCCCCACAGTACTTCAGTGGTCTCCAGTACATAAGTTAAATATAAATAATTCAAAATAGACGAGACGCGCTAATTAGCGGCTTACTCTCTATAGAAATTTATTAAGTCACTGCTGGTATGCTTTCCAGGAGTAATCCTTACATGGGTACCCTCTCAGTTGACTTATAGAGCACCAGACGTATTTGTTCTTCCCAGTCGCAGTCAAGTGCATGTAAACAGTCACTGATATTGCACTAATGAGATATCCCTTCCAGTTGGAAAATACCTTAAGAGACGTCCAATAATGTCCTGCACACGGGAGGACACCCTGGCTGTGCAATCCTCCGTACTGATGAACGGGGTCCGGAGTCCGCCGGCGGAAATCCCGTGCACGCTGCCTGTAGCGCTACACGGCGTTGCTCGGGGTCGATGTTATCTGCGATCTACGCGTTTCACCTGAAAAAGGCTTCGTCAGGATAGCAGAATACTCGCTCCGTCTTCCTTCACCAGTTAAATAGGGCATCTGGTCATAGTTTCCTTTTCCTGTATGCGTTCCAAATGGGATTTTGCGTTCCACTGTGTACTTCCTGGTCCAAGAGGATATTCATACCCCATCCCTTTTACTAGCTGTCTGAAAATACATGGAGTCCATTCCGAAAGGGGCAAACTAACACCACCACCACCACATAAAATCACCAACATTACACAGTGCTCATAAAAATCTATTTGCCTATAATATCTTTAATACCTTTTTATTCAAGAACAAGTTAATATAATATCACACTACGTAGGAGAACTTTTTACCTACACCCTAAAAAAATATATATATAAAATATATTTTTTTAATTTTTTTTATATTTAAAAATTATATCTTCCTAATATAAATATACTTCCAATGAATATATTAAAAAAGGGGTCCATTCATATTATAAAACTCCTATCTAAACCATATATATATATATATGTGTGTAGTCCCTACCTCAATATAACGCTTTAGTTATTAATCATAAAAAAGGTACCAGAACAAAATCAATATTCAGTCCCCTTGGAATAAGGGTACCAAATAGATATATTAATTTAGTTTCTTCTCTGATCAAACATTCCTCCATACGCCCCCCTCTCCATGGTACCGAGATTTTCTTCAATCCTACGAACTGCAACACATGCGGATTGCCTTGATGTTTTCTAGAAAGTGGGCAGGCACACTGTGATCCTTTTTTCTATTTTTTATGTTGCACAGATGTTCCTGTACCCTTACGTGCAACTTCCGCTTAGTCTGGCCTATATACTGTAGCCCACAAGGACAAAATAACAAATAAATGACACCAGTGCTATTACAATTTAAGCGTTCTCTGATTTCAAATTCTGTACCATTAGAAAAAGACACAACTGTTTCCACGATCTTCACTGAATTCATTCTGGTCTTTTGACACGCCGTGCAGACACCACATCTAGAAAAACCCACTTTACACCCCTCCTTCAGTTTTGTTCCAGGTTTTGAATGACTTCTAACTAGAGCAGATTTGAGAGTTGGTGCTCTCCTATAAACTATACGTGGTTTATCCGGGAGTAAATCCTTTAAAACATCATCGGATAATAAAATGTGCCAATGTCTGCGAACACTCTCTTCAATCATATTGTTTTGGGCTGAAAAGGTGGTTATAAAAAGTACATCCTCCTTCTGATTCAAGATCTTTTTCTGTTTATACTTGAGAAGTTCAGACCGATTTATATCCTTTACATGGTTTTTTACTTCTATTAGATGACCTTTTTCAAAATCCTTTTCCTCAAAGTTTTTGATAAGATCTTCCACTTGTATATCAAAATCCACATTCTTTGAACAATTACGCTTCAAACGTTTCATTTGTCGCGTTCAAATAACTGTTGGTATCTGTGGGTTTTATATACGTCTTGGTCTCTAACTTATTATTCTCCACATAGATTGTAAGATCAAGAAAATGTATTTCCTCCTCACTTATTGTACTGGTGAACTCCAGATTAACTTCATTATTGTTGATCTCTTGTATGAAATCTTCAAGCTCTTTCCGTTCCCCTTTCCAAACAATGATAATATCATCGATATATCTGCCCCAAAGATATAACTTATCTCCATATTTCTCATTATGCCATATGTTCTTTATCTCCCACTCTGCTAAAAACAGATTGGCGTACGAAGGTGCAAATTTCGTACCCATCGCTGTGCCAGTACGTTGGGCATAGAAAGTATCATTATAAAAAAAAGAAATTGTGATTAAGAATAAACATAATTGATTCCATAATAAAATCTATTTGTTCCTGTCTAAAACTTCCCTCTTCCATAATCCTATTTCTAACGTATTGGCAACCAATTTCATGTTGTATGCAAGTATAAAGTGCTTTTATATCACAGGTTGCCATTGGATCTCCTTTAACATATTCAAAACCTGGGTAGTGTCCTTTATATATCCTTTTTGTCTCGTTACTATAGGTTGTAGAAACTTGTCTACATAACCAGATAGGTTCGCCGTTAGAGATCCTACCCCTGCCACAATTGGACGGCCCGGGGGATCCTTACTGTCCTTGTGGATCTTTGGGAGATGGTAAAGCACTGGGATGTTGGGATTTTTTATATTTAAAAATTCAAACTCATGTTGATAAAGAATACCTTCATCTCTTCCCTTTCTCAATAAAATACCCAGATCCGGGGGCGTGGCTTGGTGCTTAACCCAGGCAGATGTTTGGCAACTGAGCTCCTGCCTGAAATACCCATCAATACTGTTAAAAGGAGAGCCTGAGGTCCCTTATTATTTTTATTTTTTCTCCTTATACCCCCTGCCCCTCTTCTCCCCCGAACACACGTGTCCGCAGAGCCGGCGGGTGCCTCCTGCACCCGTGCAGGTTGCGGCCTACTCGCCCACCCGAAGCCGGGGCCTCAATTTACTTTGCCAGCCCGGACCGGAAGTGGCCTGCTGGCGCCTCATCGGACTGAAGCTACGGTCCCCCCATCCCTGCCTCACCTTTGCGGCACTCTCCCTGACCAACGAGCCCGGCTGGAGAGCTCCTGTGCGGCCCTGAACGGGGACCTGGTGGCCGGCGCCGGATGACTGCGGTGCGCCGGAGCTGACGTGGCCGTGTGAAGAGGCTGCGCCGGACCCCGCCGGACCCCGCCGGCCGCTCGGCCTCCGGACTCCCTTACTGACGGGAGGATCTTCTTACACTGCCACCAATGCTGCGGGCCGCTCCGGGGTCGCAGTAAATAA
Source organism: Pseudophryne corroboree (assembly GCF_028390025.1). Taxonomy (NCBI): domain Eukaryota; kingdom Metazoa; phylum Chordata; class Amphibia; order Anura; family Myobatrachidae; genus Pseudophryne; species Pseudophryne corroboree. The sequence goes on along the minus strand of NC_086445.1, from coordinate 584,424,257 downwards.
CTCGATCCCGGAGGCCCTGTAGGTGATGCCGGCGCCGCCATATTGGTTGTGGGCTATATGCCCACTCAGCTCCATATAAGTGCTGGGCTGCTTCTGGACCATCCTGCCACATACCTTTACAGTGGAATTGCATATACTGTCCCCCATCCCCTGTCTCTGCATACTGACATTGCTTTTACTTTCTGAGAGACACACAGCCAGTTTCACCTTCCCATACCATTGCTGGGACTGGATCTCCCTCTTGTGGCGGGCTCTTGAATTGCACCCCTCTCAGATTTTCTTATACTACATAGCACTTTTGGAAAGTAGGCTAGGAGTGCACCAAGATGGATGACCGTTACGCCGACACTCTCCAACTACGATACTCAACCCTTCGCACTATGGTGCCTGGGCTTTAAACTATAATGACCTGATCAAGCCACGCTGGGGGGAACGAGTGATATGACACCCATACCTATACGTGGATACCCAGTTCAACGATAACCCCCTCTGATCACGCCTAGCATCGTGCCTCATGCCGGGCAGACGGTTGCCAAGAAAGGGTCATCTGCCTCAACCACCTCGTCCCGTACCAAGGCCTTTCAGACGCTATTCCGACCGCCGATAACTGTTTCAACCTTAACCACCCCTTCTCCGTCCTCCTTGCCATCCAGAGTCATGGCGGGCAGGACAGTTGGGGAGCAGCCTGCTCTCCCTCCGCCATCTTCTCCTGTGGGGGATTCCTCGAACCTATCTACCATACTCTCCGCATTGCGGTCCCTGCCTACCCGCCAGGACCTGTAGCAAGAGCTTCTATCCATGGAACAACGAATACAGGATTCTATTCAGACCCGTCTCTCTTCCTTGCAGTCGGACATCACGCAAGTTGCAGATAGAGTAGTAACACTAGAAGACTGTTCTGAAAAGACGGATACAAAAATTTCTGATCTCCATGATCTCATCTCTCGGCAGTCGTGTTCTCTGGTAGCCATGGGTCGAAGACTCGATGACATGGACAACAGAGGTCGCCGGAATAACCTACGAATACGGGGTCTATCCGAGGACGTCACGCCCCAAAATCTTGAATCTACCCTAACCAAAATATTTAATGAACTTTTGGAGATGGATTCTGAGTACCAGATGGTGTTTGACAGAGCACATCGGGCTTTACGCCCTAGGGGAGCGCCGACAGAACGACCCCGAGACGTTATCTGCAGACTCCACTACTTTCAGGAGAAAGAGGAGATTCTCAGAGCAGCCAGGCGGGCACCGGACATTACTTTTAAGGGCCAGAGGATACAAATCTTCCCGGACATCTCGTGGTCTACCTTACAGCAGAGGCGTATACTCCGCCCCATCACAGATGAACTCAAAAGCCGCAACATCAAATTCCGGTGGGGTTTTCCAATATCTATCCAAGTGACTTATAAAGGATCCCTTTATGTTCTGCAGGAATATGATGGCGTCAAAGACTTCTGCTTGGCTTTGGATATCCCGGCCCCGAGCCTCCCTAACTGGCTGGACCCATTTGAACTCTCAATGGCTCCACCGCCCCAAAGGGAACGGTGGCAAAAAGTCCACAATCCTCGGAGGCGACGGAGGCGGAACGATACGTCCAGAGAACCCTCCTCTGTGCCTGCTGCAGGGGGTACCACTGATGGCACGGGGTGATGGAGACGGACAGAAATTCCGGCTACGAATCACAAAGACACGTGACTATTAGAGATGTTTATTAAGTGACGATATGTTGTATGTTGTTTCTCTTTTACGATGTTCTTTCAATGCAGGTTGAGTGGTCTACTCTGGTGGCTGCTTCAGTACTCGACTGCCATTTAAGGATGCCTACGTACTGATACCCCCTGCCACGTTATATATCTTGGTTTCTGTGTTTGTTTCCTGGTTCCTAGGTTGTCACCCTAATACTGGACTTACACTCCCTGTTACGTTGTCCTGCCTCCATGCACCTACTGCCCTACGGGGTTTTTGCAGTTTACTGATTTAGTTTCTCCCTTACTAGAACTGTTATGTCCACTGAATAATTTTGAATAGTATTGCTTATACCTCAATGATACCTGTGAGGGTGTATCCCGGTTCCCCCCAGATCCCCCCTTTGCTCTGCTATACATTTGTAGATCATGGGCCGTTGCTGGTTTCCCATGACTAACGATGCAGAGTATTGCTGTTGCATTGACAGCTGTTTTCTTTATCTCTTTTTGTTTCTGTCATTTCCCTCTCTCCCCTCCTCTTGTGGTTTCCTACCCCTCTCCCCTTGCTCAGACAAGGTGTTCTGGGCGGCTGCTCTTTTAGTAAGGCTGTATGGGTACCACAGCGAATTAGCAATGCTGGTATTCGCGAATTTTAGATCACTATGGCTACTTTAAAGTTAATATCGTTTAACGTAAAAGGCCTCAATATCCCCGAGAAGAGGTCCCGGCTCCTACACTCTTTACACACCGACAAGGCAGACGTGGTGTTCCTTCAGGAGACGCACTTTAAAAAGCGTGCCTCCCCGAAGCTGCACTCCCATCATTTCCCGCAGGGGTATTATAATGATTTCTCTGGGGCTAAGGCTAAAGGAGTTGCAATTCTGTTTGCCAAACATATTAGACTACATGACGTATTAGAAATCCCTATTGGAGACGGGAGAGGTCTTATGGTGAAGGCTACCATTGCTGACCAAATTTTTACATTTGTTAACCTTTATCTTCCTAATCAGGGTCAGATTCGCTTTGTGAGGGAGGCTTTGGAGTTGATAGAGCAGTCTCTGGCAGGGGTATTAGTGGTAGGAGGCGACCTCAATTGGGCGTTGGAGCCTCTTCTAGATACTTCAACGGGAGCGCCAAGATCCTCTATGAATGATATTAGACGCTTTAAGTCAATCTTACATGACTTTCAGTTAATAGACACCTGGCGCCTGCTCCATCCCAAAGATAGGGACTACACGTTCTACTCCCACCCACACAATTCATACACCCGTATTGATTATCTCTTTGTAGACCATAACTCCCTCGATATCCTAGTAGATGCCACAATAGGTCAAGTAGTCGGCTCTGACCATGCCCCAACTACAGTTACCCTGTCCTTGCGCTGCCCCCCCCCCACGTCAGTGGCGTTGGCGCTTTAACGAGCATTTCCTCAGAGACCCAGACTGCCGGGCCCAACTGGACAGTGCTATTGAGGACTATATAGCTCTTAACATGACTAGTGAAATCTCCCCAGTGACGGTATGGGAAGCCCATAAATGTGTGATTAGGGGCAAATGCATCCAACTGGGCTCCCTCCTTAAGAAACAAAAAAATGAATGTCGGGAAGCGCTACTTGCTAAAATTAAACGGTTAGAACTTATTCATGAATCCACACTAACCTCAGACGTGTTAGCAGAACTGCAAGACGCTCGATACTCTCTTAATGGCTTGCTGGATGAGGGCACTCGTAGGGCATTCCGCTGCTATCGACACAAATTCCACAGATGGGGTAATAAACCCGGGAAACTTCTTGCCCGTGCCCTTCGTGCCCAAAGATCCCTGACTTATATTAGAGAGATCAAGGACTCCTCTGGTGTCCCCCATGCTTCTGACGGTAAGATGGCTGAGATCTTTCATGCGTATTATACGAAACTCTACAACCTAACGTCCCAGCGCTCCCATTGCGAGCAGTCATTACATGGGAAGGCAGTGGAGGATTATCTAGAAGAGATTAAATTCCCGTCCCTCTCCCCTGCTATAGTTGAGGCCCTTGACGTCCCTTTTACAGCCGACGAATTGCAGTCTGCTCTGAAGTCCTCCCCGACTGGAAAAAGCCCGGGCCCCGATGGTTTTCCCATATCCTATTACAAAACATTTCAGGATAAACTTCTCCCCCTCCTGCTCCGTGCATGCAACACTATCTCTCCTCGGGCCCCCTTCTCAAACCAGTCCCTGGAGGCCCATGTCACGGTCATCCCTAAAGACGGAAAAGACCCTTCATTGCCATCTAGCTACAGGCCAATCTCCCTCCTTAACGTTGACCTTAAATTATATGCTAAACTCTTGGCGAACCGCCTGTGTCAGCTGCTTCCAACAGTAATACACCCGGACCAGGTTGGTTTCGTACGTGGCAGAGAAGCGAGAGACAACACCATACGGGTGATTGACTTGATTGCCCATGCGAACACCGCTAAGGTTCCCATGATGCTTCTCTCCATAGATGCTGAGAAAGCCTTTGACCGTATCGACTGGGTCTTCATGGAGGTCGCGCTGCGTCGGCTGGGCTTGGGAGAGATGTTCTTGCAAAAAATCTTGGCACTATATCGAGCACCCTCAGCAAGAGTGCGTGTAAACGGAATACTCTCTGACCCGATAACCATCTCTAATGGGACTAGACAGGGATGCCCGCTGTCGCCATTGATATATGTTATCTGCATGGAGGCTCTGGCTAGAGCCATTAGGCAGAACCCGGATATCACTGGCCTGAAGGTGGGAAACGAACATAAACTTGCATTATTTGCGGACGACCTTCTGGCGGTCGTTACAAATCCTGCTGTTTCCCTGGCTGACCTTATGAAAGAATTTGCACGCTTTGGAGCATTGTCCAATTTCAAGATTAACTACGCTAAATCAACGGCCCTTAGTATCTCTCTCACCACAGACTTAGTTTCGTCCCTAAAGACTACATTCCCAATTGCCTGGCACCCCTCACATATTAAATACTTGGGCATTCTGATCCCCTCCTCCCTCTCGACCACTGTCACTCTGAACCACATTCCTTTATTGCGAAAACTGCGTAAGGAAATGGCGCAGTGGCTCCAACAGAAGTTCTCCTGGCTAGGCCGTATGAACATTGTGAAAATGAATATCCTGCCACGTCTGCTCTATCTTTTCCAGACTATCCCCTTAAAGCTCCCCCAACAGTTCTTGGCAAATGCGCACAAGGCGATCAGCCACTTTGTTTGGAGCGGCAGAAAACCCAGGTTTAAACACTGCTACCTATTCTTAAGGAAAGCTCAGGGGGGCCAACAACTTCCCATGGTCTCGGCATACTATCAGGCTACAATTTTGAACAGGGTCCTGGATTGGTCACGGACTGGCGCCGGCTCTAAACAGTGGGTTGACTTGGAGAAACGGTCTTCGGGTCTACACTTACAGGCAGTACCCTGGCTTGGAACCATTGGCCGCTCCTCACATCTGACGGTTGGGCCCACCTTGGTTCTATGGAGAACACTGAGATTTAAAATGGGCCTTTCCTCATCAACTTCCTTGCTTCTCCCGTTCCTTGACAACCCGCTGTTTGGACCTGGTATGGGTGGTGGGGTGGCCGCTAGGTGGAGTGGGGCAGGCCTGACTAGAATTACACATTTACTCTCTGGAGTGAAGATCAAAGCTTTCAATGACCTTAGGAAGGGAACTGATATTCCTGCGACTGACTTCTGGTTCTATCTTCAAACTCGCCATTTCATTCTATCCCACAGGACAGCTGCTGCATTGACTGGTAGTCTTACCCCTTTTGAAACAATGTGCTCCCAATCCTCAGAACCCTCACATGTTGTATCAGGTATCTATAAGATATTGCTACATGGTCGCTATCCCGGCGACCCCGCTTTCTGCGCAAAATGGGACGCAGATCTCATACCTAGAGGGATACACATCAATTGGCAGAAGCACTGTGAAGTTATGTCCCGTTGCTCTACAAGCCTAGAAGTTATTGAAACACAGTATAAACTGCTCACTAGATGGTATCGCTGTCCCTCCCTTCTACATAAGTTTTATCCCTCAGTATCCCCCTTATGTTGGAGATGTGGAAAGGAGTGTGGCACCCTTCTCCATATATGGTGGGACTGCCCCCTGATCGCTACCTTCTGGAACCAAATAATTCAAATATCCTCCAAGATCCTGGGATTTCAAGCGCCTACTGGACTTGACTTCTGGCTGCTCTCCCACACTACAATTCCACTGGCAAAGTATAAACACTCCCTTCTCAAACACCTCAATAACGCAGCGAGAGCTGTGGTACCAGTCCATTGGTTCTCTTGGATGGAGTTTAAATCTACCTCTACCTACAAAGACCAGATCCCACTAGACTCAACATGATGCCGCTTATTTGTGTAACTCGCTTTGCTGTGTGGAACCCAAACTAATATCTAATTAAAATTGATTAGCTGGCTCACCCCCCCCCCCCCCCCCCCCCCGATTCTATTCCCATTTCCCCCCTCTAACCTCTGTCTTGTTTTTGTGTAGATTTTGATTTTGGATGTTTTGTGTATTTTACAGGTATCTTAACCCATGTATTTCTACACTGTACGACTGGTTGTACTTTTGATAACGTCCTTACTTTTTCTGTAAAACCAAAATAAAGAATATATAAAAAAAATACCCAGATCCTCTAAATATTTAGATGTTGGATCTTTTTTCAAAGGTAGATACGTACAGTCGTCCTTGAGTTGTCTTAAAGCTTCTTGATTATACTTCTCCCGGTCCTGTATAACAATACCCCCCCCCCCCCCCCTTATCTGCCGGTTTGATAATAATGTCATCCCTATTTCTTAACGCTTGAAGGGCCAATCTTTCTTTTTTTGTAAAATTCATTTTCCTTGTTGGTATTTTCGCATCTATCTTTCCAATATCCGTCTCGACCAACTTCTGGACCGTCTTAATCTGTGCACTTTTAAGATGTTGAGGATAAAAGGACGATTTCTGCCGCAATGTTGTATGCACGAAAGGGTCTGCTGATAGATCTTTTTCTTGTGTTATATCCTGATCACTATTATTAAAAAATTTCTTCAAGGTTAACTTACGGATATGTGGTTGGACATGTGGAATGTTTTAAATGCAAATGTGACCTTATTACATAAGAGGATGGACAAAGCAGAGTCCAGGGAAAAAGCAGGGAGTCAGTCCATGGCTTTGACTGTGTCACAGGGCCCTTCAGGGTCTCAAAAACGTTCTCTATCCCAAATAGCAGACACTGATACCGACACGGATTCTGACTCCAGTGTCGACTACGATGATGCAAGGTTACACCCAAGGGTGGCCAAAAGTATTCATTATATGATTATTGCAATAAAAGATGTTTTGCATATCACAGATGACCCCTCTGTCCCTAACACGAGGGTGCACATGCATAAGGAAAAGAAGCCTGAGGTAACCTTTCCCCCATCTCATGATCTGAACGAGTTATTTGAAAAAGCTTGGGAAACTCCAGACAAAAAACTGCAGATTCCCAAGAGGATTCTTATGGCTTATCCTTTCCCTGCACAGGACAGGTTCCAGTGGGAATCCTCGCCCAGGGTGGACAAGGCTTTAACGCGCTTGTCCAAGAAGGTGGCGCTACCGTCTCCAGACACGGCAGCCCTCAAGGATCCTGCTGATCGCAGACAGGAAACTACCTTAAAATCTATTTATACGCATACGGGTGCTTTACTCAGACCCGCAATAGCATCGGCATGGGTATGTAGCGCAGTTGCAGCTTGGACAGATACCTTGTGAGCTGACATTGATACCCTAGATAGGGATACCATTTTATTGACTTTAGGTCACATTAAAGACGCAGTCTTATATATGAGAGACGCTCAAAGAGATGTTGGGCTGCTAGGTTCGAGAGCCAACGCCATGGCGATTTCTGCTAGGCGAGCCCTGTGGACCCGCCAATGGACGGGTGATGCCGACTCAAAGAGGCATATGGAGGTTTTACCTTACAAGGGTGAAGTTTTATTTGGGGAAGGTCTCGCGGACCTGGTTTCCACAGCTACCGCGGGTAAATCTACTTTTTTGCCTTTTGTTCTCCCACAGCAAAAGAAAACTCCACAATATCAGATACAGTCCTTTCGGCCGCATAAGTCCAGAAGAGGTCGGGGCTCATCCTTCCTCGCCAGAGGTAAGGGTAGAGAGAAAAGAACTCCTGCTTCGGCTAGTTCCCAGGAACAGAAGTCCTCCCCGGCTTCTACTAAATCCACCGCATGAAGCTGGGGCTCCACTGAGGGAGTCCGCACCGGTGGGGGCACGTCTTCGACTCTTCAGCCAGGTCTGGGTTCTGTCAGAGGTGGATCCTTGGGCGATGGAAATTGTATCCCAAGGCTACAAACTGGAATTCGAAGAGGTGCCCCCTTGCCAATTTTTCAAGTCGGCCTTGCCAGCTTCTCCCCCAGAGAGGGCAGTAGTGTTAGCTGCAATTCAAAAGCTGTGTCAACAACAAGTGATTATCAAGGTTCCCCTAGTCCAACAGGGGAAAGGGTACTATTCAACCCTGTTTGTGGTCCCGAAGCCGGATGGCTCGGTCAGACCCATTTTAAATCTAAAATCCCTAAACCTGTACTTGAAAAAGTTCAAATTCAAGATGGAATCGCTCCGGGCAGTGATCTCCAGTCTGGAAGGGGGGGATTTTAGGGTGTCACTAGACATAAAGGATGCATACCTTCATGTCCCCATATATCCTTCTCATCAGGAGTACCTGAGATTCGCTGTACAGGACTGTCATTACCAGTTTCAGACGTTGCCGTTTGGGCTTTCCACGGCCCCGAGGATTTTCACCAAGGTGATGGCGGAGATGAGGGTGCTCCTGCGCAGGCAGGGAGTCACAATTATACCGTTTTGGACAAGGATTTGGTAGAATGAAGGAGGCGCTCCTGATGGATGAATGTACCTGCTGCCTCTCTCTTGCACCACTGGATTAATCCCAAGAATAATCCAAAGGGGTAGAACTAGACAAAAGGTGTGGGTGCAGAGAGTTGGCGCTGGAAAGGGGTGGGGGTTGAGCTGATGATTCAGCTGGGGTGTTTATGGTGTTTTTTTGGGGTAATGAAGAAAGATACTTATCTAGGTGTTCTCAATGGATTTCTGATTTCTGAGAGAAGGATGGTTATTTTCTCCAGGAATGATGTAGTCATACGGCGTGGTATTATGAAAAACACAAAATAGCAAATTTTGGGTTTTGGGGAATCTCAATGGGGATAGTAAACACTTTTTTTTAAACACAAGTGGGGAGGAATCTCGGTTAGGTAGATCGTACCTCACTTACAAAAGTGAGTGAGGTTGGAAGCATATAAGGGTTTCTTTAGAAAATGATGCTAGGATTCTCAGCGTACCTAACTTACAAGAAAAAGAGTGGGTATAAACACATCAGGGTATCTTTGTAAGCTGTGCTGCGTACCGGTACTCACTGGAAGGGACGTATTCAGTCTGCACATCAAGGTTTCTTTTATCCAATCAGCATGCTTATTCAGCCACCCATTATAAAGGAAGGGTTTTATTGGATAAAAACAAATATAAAAACAAATAAATGAAACAACAGAGGGAGTGTTGGCCACGAGGAAGGAACCGCCAGACAGGGAAACCTGTAGTACCATCCGCAAAAGCTCACATGGCCCGGTACCAAAAGAACTTGAAAAAATTCGAGAAGGTCGTACCTTTCCCCAGCCGTGCAGGTTTCCAATCCAAGTGAACCAAGATCCTCCTCCCAGCCAACGCGTTTCAAGAAAACTCTCTTTATCAAGCCTTGATAAAGAGAGTTTTCTCGAAACGCGTTGGCTGGGAGGAGGATCTTGGTTCACTTGGATTGGAAACCTGCACGGCTGGGGAAAGGTACGACCTTCTCGAATTTTTTCAAGTTCTTTTGGTACCGGGCCATGTGAGCTTTTGCGGATGGTACTACAGGTTTCCCTGTCTGGCGGTTCCTTCCTCGTGGCCAACACTCCCTCTGTTGTTTCATTTATTTGTTTTTATATTTGTTTTTATCCAATAAAACCCTTCCTTTATAATGGGTGGCTGAATAAGCATGCTGATTGGATAAAAGAAACCTTGATGTGCAGACTGAGGCCCTCATTCCAAGTTGTTCGCTCGTTAAAAATCTTCGCATCGCAGCGATTTTCCGCTTAATGCGCATGCGCAATGTCCGCATTGCGACTGCGCCAAGTAAATTTGCTATGCAGTTAGGAATTTTACTCACGGCTTTTTCATCGTTCTGGCGATCGTAATGTGATTGACAGGAAATGGGTGTTACTGGGCGGAAACAGGCCGTTTTATGGGCGTGTGGGAAAAAACGCTACCGTTTCCGGAAAAAACGCAGGAGTGGCTGGAGAAACGGGGGAGTGTCTGGGCGAACGCTGGGTGTGTTTTGACGTCAAACCAGGAACGACAAGCACTGAAATGATCGCAGATGCCGAGTAAGTCTGAAGCTACTCAGAAACTGCTACGAGTTGTGTAATCGCAATATTGCGAATACATCGTTCGCAATTTTAAGATGCTAAGATTCACTCCCAGTAGGCGGCGGCTTAGCATGAGCAAATCTGCTAAAATTCACTTGCGAGCGAACAACTCGGAATGAGGGCCTGAATACGTCCCTTCCAGTGAGTAACGGTACGCAGCACAGCTTACAAAGATACCCTGATGTGTTTATACCCACTCTTTTTCTTGTAAGTTAGGTACGCTGAGAATCCTAGCATCATTTTCTAAAGAAACCCTTATATGCTTCCAACCTCACTTTTGTAAGTGAGGTACGATCTACCTAACCGAGATTCCTCCCCACTTGTGTTTAAAAAAAAGTGTTTACTATCCCCATTGAGATTCCCCAAAACCCAAAATTTGCTATTTTGTGTTTTTCATAATACCACGCCGTATGACTACATCATTCCTGGAGAAAATAACCATCCTTCTCTCAGAAATCAGAAATCCATTGAGAACACCTAGATAAGTATTTTTCTTCATTACCCCAAAAAAACACCATAAACACCCCAGCTGAATCATCAGCTCAACCCCCACCCCTTTCCAGCGCCAACTCCCTGCACCCACACCTTTTGTCTACAATTATCCCGTACTTGGACGACCTCCTGATAAAAGCGAGATCGAGAGATCTATTGCTGAAAAGCGTGTCGCTCTCCCTGAGAGTGCTACAACAGCACGGTTGGATTCTGAATCTGCCAAAGTCACAATTGATTCCAACGACTCGACTATCATTCCTAGGCATGATTCTGGACACGGAACAGAAGAGGGTTTTTCTCCCAATGGAAAAAGCCCAGGACCTCCAGAACATGGTCAGAGACCTGCTAAAACCAAAAAGAGTGTCTGTTCGTCAATGCACTCGAGTTCTGGGGAAAATGGTGGCAGCCTACGAGGCCATCCCCTTCGGCAGGTTTCATGCGAGGACATTTCAGTGGGACCTTCTGGACAAGTGGTCGGGGTCCCATCTACAAATGCATCGTAGGATAAGCCTGTCCCCCAGGGCCAGGGTGTCTCTCCTGTGGTGGCTGCAGAGTGCTCACCTTCTAGAGGGTCGCAGGTTCGGCATTCAAGACTGGGTTCTGATAACCACGGACGCGAGCCTCCGAGGATGGGGAGCAGTCACACAAGGAAGAAATTTTCAGGGACTATGATCAAGCCAGGAGGCTTGTCTACACATCAATGTACTGGAATTGAGGGCCATATACAAAGGCCTACGACAAGCGGAGAATCTTCTTCGCGACCTACCGGTTCTGGTTCAATCAGACAACGTCACAGCAGTGGCTCATGTAAACCGCCAAGGCGGGACAAGGAGCAGAGTGGCAATGGCGGAAGCCACCAGGATTCTTCGCTGGGCGGAAAATCACGTAAGCGCTCTGTCAGCAGTCTTCATTCCGGGAGTGGACAACTGGGAAGCAGACTTCCTCAGCAGGCACGCTCTCCATCCAGGACAGTGGGGACTTCATCAAGAAGTTTTTGCAGAGATAACAAGTCTTTGGGGAATTCCTCAAATAGACATGATGGTGTCACGCCTCAACAAGAAGCTTCGGAGGTATTGTGCCAGGTCAAGGGACCCTCAGGCAGTAGCGGTGGACGCCCTGGTGACACCATGGGTGTTTCAGTCGGTCTATGTGTTCCCTCCTCTTCCTCTCATCTCAAAAATATTGAGAATCATAAGACGAAAAAGAGTGCAGACAATACTCATTGTTCCAGATTGGCCTCGAAGGGCCTGGTACTCAGATCTTCAGGAAATGCTCACAGAAGATCCATGGTCTCTTCCTCTCAGGGAGGACCTGTTACAGCAGGGGCCCTGCGTGTTCCAAGACTTACCGCGGTTACGTTTGGCGGCATGGCGGTTGAACACCAAATCCTAGCTGGGAAAGGTATTCCGGAAGAAGTCATTCCTACGCTGATAAAGGCTAGGAAGGAGGTGACGGCAAAACATTATCACCGTATCTGGAGGAAGTATGTTTCTTGGTGTGAAGCCAAGAATGCTCCTACGGAGGATTTCCATCTGGGCCGTTTTCTCCACTTTCTACAGACAGGAGTGGATATGGGCCTGAAGTTAGGCTCCATTAAGGTACAGATTTCGGCCCTATCTGTATTGTTTCATAAGGAATTAGCTTCTCTCCCAGAAGTCCAGACTTTTGTAAAGGGAGTGCTGCACATCCAGCCTCCTTTTGTGCCCCCAGTGGCACCATGGGACCTTAACGTGGTGTTACGGTTCCTAAAATCTCACTGGTTTGAACCGCTTCAGACGGTTGAATTAAAATTTCTCACTTGGAAGGTGGTCATGTTGTTGGCCTTGGCATCTGCGAGGCAGGTACCGAATTGGCGGCCTTGTCTCACAAGAGCCCCTATCTGGTTTTCCATGTGGATAGAGCGGAGTTGAGGACTCGTCCTCAATTTTTGCCCAAGGTGATTTCATCATTTCATATGAACCAACCTATTGTGGTGTCTGTGGCTACGGGTGACTTGGAGGACTCCAAGTCCCTGGATGTAGTCAGGGCTTTAAAAATCTATGTAGCCAGGACGGCTCGGGTTAGGAAAACAGAAACACTGTTTGTCCTGTATGCAGCCAACAACGTTGGTGCTCCTGCTTCGAAGCAGACTATTGCTCGCTGGATCTGTAACACGATTCAGCAGGCTCATTCTACGGCAGGATTTCCGTTACCAAATTCGGTAAAGGCCCATTCCACTAGGAAGGTGGGCTCTTCTTGGGCGGCTGCCCGAGGCGTCTCGGCTTTACAGCTTTGCCGAGCAGCTACCTGGTCGGGTTCAAACACTTTTGCAAAGTTCTATAAGTTTGATACCCTGGCTGATGAGGACCTTTCGTTTGCTCAGTCAGTGCTGCAGAGTCGTCCGCACTCTCCCACCCGGTCTGGAGCTTTGGTATAAACCCCATGGTCCTTACGGAGTCCCCAGCATCCTCTAGGATGTAAGAGAAAATAAGATTTTAAACCTAACGGTAAATCTTTTTCTCCTAGTCCGTAGAGGATGCTGGGCGCCCGTCCCAGTGCGGACTACTTTCTGCAAGACTTGTATTAAGTTATTGCTTACATAAGGATTATGTTGCAGTTGAAATCAGTCTTTGCCTGATACTGTTTTGTTGCATACTGTTAACTGGTTACGTATATTCCATGTTATACGGTGTGGATGGTGTGGGCTGGTATGAATCTTGCCCTTGGATTACCAAAATCCTTTCCTCGTACTGTCCGTCTCCTCTGGGCACTGTTCTCTAACTGATGTCTGGAGGAGGTGCATAGAGGGAGGAGCCAGTGCACACCCATTCTAAAGTTCTTTATAGTGCCCATGTCTCCTGCGGAGCCCGTCTATACCCCCATGGTCCTTACGGAGTCCCCAGCATCCTCTACGGACTAGGAGAAAAAGATTTACCGGTAGGTTTAACATCTTATTTTTTGTATTCTGTGCTATAGTGTTTAATGTAAATCGTATTTTAACAAAACAGATTGCTGGACAATGACAACTTTACTATCTACTAGTACAGTAGTTCCTTGATGGCTTCATTTGTAGTGGAGGAGTTTGAGTGCTGAATATTTGTCACTAAGTATAAACACAAGTTATCTCGGGAACACATTAAGCAATATATCGTCCGATTTATAGTTCAGACATGGATGGGAACGATATACATAGTGTGTACGGCCGATCATGTGCTCCCGTGAGTCATTCCCTGGGTCATCTCATCAGGTGTTTTGCACGCTCAGTGGGACAACCCAGTGAACGACGGCATTGTGCCATCGTCCACTGCATCATGCAGGTTGTACTGTGGTGTGATATATCGTACCATCGGCTGGGATACAGATCGTTTTGATGTGTACTCTGCCTTACTTCACATATTATTTAACTTGTCTAGTAAAAAAAGTATTGACCATACAATCATGTCAGGTAATGTCCATTAGTGGGCTTACTTGTATTTTAATGTACACAAGGAGAGGTTGGTGAGAAGTCTTTCTCTTTCATCAGTAGGGAGACAAATATGATGAATTATCTTCATATTTGAGGCAATGCAGCGGCAAAAAGACTCCCCTCTGAACTTCATTACTATTGCTCCTCACCAGTTTTCCTCCTGTAACCTGCACAGGAAGCAGACACAAGAGACCTCATGTAGAGTAGGACACATACTGTATGTGCTGTGAACCTAGACAGGATAAGCCGCTCTACTGCCCCAGGTTTGCCTCAGGAACAACATAGAGACAGATGTGGATTGACATTGTTAGTAGTAAATGGGAAAGTGGCATTACCCTATTTATACACATAATATAATGAAGTGTCACATACACACCAAGAGATGGCAGTGTTAGTAATAAATGCAAAACTCACATATACTATATAATATAAAATGAAATATAAACACAAATTAAGTTCAGTGAAATGAAATACAGACATATGTTATTTTCCACTTTAAACATACAATTGGAATCTTTTATTGCCATAGATCAAATGGAAATGTTTGCTGAATAACGCAAATAGACAGCCACAATTTAAAATAATATAATACCCACAAAGAAAAGGTCGATCCACAGGCAGAAGTGTTGACATAGTGCTCGTCATCATTGCATATGGTTACACTGGGTTGGGGCTGTGTGACTGGCGGTGGGGATCCCGGTCAGCATACCGACCCCGGGATCCCGAGCGCCGGTCACATGACCGGATCCCGTTACACCAGCCCTGTTGCCAGCAAGAGATACACCTTATTACAGGTGTACAGTATATGCATCTGTGCCAAGGTCTCAGACACAATTACGTGAACATGCTGTTACTGTACTTGATCTATGCTAGTCCTCCTTCCCTCCCCCATCCACTTCTCCTCCTGTCAAAAGGAGACACAAGTGTAAGGTATTAAATAATCTGCAAATGTATTTTTAAGTTTTTCATTCTAAGGAGATTTCCACAAAACCAATTATTTATACAAGTTTGTGTTAGGAGAAATCCAGGCCGGGGTTTTAGAGCATTTTTAAAATATCTAATGCCCTGTGGTTAAAATGTTTTGTTGCGGATAACACATCTAAGGATCTTTACCAGTACTAGTAATACAAGCCTTTTTAAACATTGTTTTCTACCTCTGAATGCTGTCTGGGCTGCTTTCACTAAGCAGACTTTAATGTTCATTGGCCCTCATTCCGAGTTGTTCGCTCGTTCTTTTTCATCGCATCGCAGTGAAAATCCGCTTAGTACGCATGCGCAAAGTTCGCACTGCGACTGCGCCAAGTAACTTTACTATGAAGAAAGTATTTTTACTCACGGCTTTTTCTTCGCTCCGGCGATCGTAATGTGATTGACAGGAAATGGGTGTTACTGGGCGGAAACACGGCGTTTCAGGGGCGTGTGGCTGAAAACGCTACCGTTTCCGGAAAAAACGCAGGAGTGGCCGGAGAAACGGTGGGAGTGCCTGGGCGAACGCTGGGTGTGTTTGTGACGTCAACCAGGAACGACAAGCACTGAACTGATCGCACAGGCAGAGTAAGTCTGGAGCTACTCTGAAACTGCTAAGTAGTTAGTAATCGCAATATTGCGAATACATCGGTCGCAATTTTAAGAAGCTAAGATTCACTCCCAGTAGGCGGCGGCTTAGCGTGTGTAACTCTGCTAAATTCGCCTTGCGACCGATCAACTCGGAATGAGGGCCATTATACGTAGTTCCAAGGAATAAGTGGACTATAAGCCTGCCAGAGAAGTGTAGAGATCTCCGTCCATTGCAGTGATGGCTCTCTTTTTATTTTTTTAATTTTTTTAATGTCTTGAGATTAAAATTCCTGTCTTTTTTGCCTTTTGCATGTTCATGTTAATTTTATCCCTCATAGCAAGCAGTTGTTGGACTAGCTGTCAAAGCCATACATATGCAAGCTCTACTGAAACAATGTGGTATACGATAAGGTCCTTTTTTATTTACAAAAGAGCAGCAAATCCATAGATGCCAGCAAGTCTCATGACTATGACTGATACTTATAGTTTCAATGACAATGGAGGTTGCCTTTTTTTCTTCAATGACTGCTAGTCTCATTTTATCTGCCCCTGGGTGCTAAATCTCAAGCAAGAAAAAGGAATACCAGATATACTTCTCATAAAGTATGTTCTTGTCATCTTCGGGTATCAAGTTTGTATACTTACTCATCTCCATCAAAGAGGATAAGCCTATCCAATTCACATTCCATGGTTCACTCTATCTTCAGCAAAATGATATCCTCCATTGTGAGACTCTTGTATTACTGGGGAGGGGAGATGTCAAGGTTGTGAGACCCCAATCCTGGTGATACAACATCTTCGGCTATCTCTCTGGGCCAGGCCTGGCCAACCTGTGGCTCTCCAGATAATGTGAAACTACACTGTCACTGACTTAGGCTGGGGGTGTTGTGAACTCGGGGGTTCTCCCGATGGTAGGGGAGAGGAACCACAGTTGGGTTGGAACAGGGATGGCTTGATATAGGTCTTCCTCATACAGGACTCTGACAGAAAAGCTTGGTGAAAATATTAAAGGACTTTATTGCAGGAAGAGAGCAACACAATGTCACATAACAGAGAAGGAGTGTATGGAGAAATGTCCAGGGAGTACTTGTGAGTGACGGTAAAAGATACTGGTGACTGAAGAACTTGAGAGCGGTGGTTAAATGACACTGATGATTTGAAGAACTTGAGAGCGGTGGTTAAGACTCTGATAATTTGAAGAACTTGAGAGCGGTGGTTAAAGACACTGATGATTTGAAGAACTTGAGAGTGGTGGTTAAAAGACACTAATGATTTGAAGAACTTGAGAGCGGTGGTTAAAGACACTGATGATTTGAAGAACTTGAGAGCGGTGGTGAAAGACACTGATGGTTTGAAGAACTTGAGAGCGATGGTTAAAGACACTAATGATTTGAAGAACTTGAGAGCGGTGGTTAAAGACACTGATGATTTGAAGAACTTGAGAGCGGTGGTTAAAGACACTGATGATTTGAAGAAATTGAGAGCGGTGGTTAAAGACACTGATGATTTGAAGAACTTGAGAGCGAGGGTTAAAGACACTGAAGACTTGTATACCTTGAGAGCGAGGGTTAAAGAAACTGAGGACTTGTTTAACTTGAGAGCGAGGGTTAAGGACACTGATGACTTGTATAACTTCAGATTGAGGGTAAAGACACTGAGGACTTGTATAACTTGAGAGCGACGTTTAACCTGCAGCCCACGCTGACTCCAAGAAGCACTGGTGACAAGAGCGCAGTGGAACCCAGCAGCGGCTGGGAACGCTGGAAGCTGTGCAACAACTGACACCTGGAAATGCCGGAGACACTGGGGTATGCTGCACAGAGATCCGCCGAGGACAGGAGCACTGGCATCCACTTCAGGGGAAAAGACGATACTCAGGCGCCGAGGCGTTGCCCGGCGTCTGCCTTTGAATCTCCCGCCTCCGCTGGATTGGCGGAACAGTCTGATGACGTCACCTGCTCCCCGCCCACGTGATGCCGGGTGTCATGGCGGCGCCCCTGCCCCAGAGAACCGCCGGGAGCCGCCCCAGCCATGCGCCGGAGCCCGTGGACCAACGAAGGCGGAGGCCGCAACACAGACCAGCAGGCATGCAGGGGTAAGCGCGGTGAACGCCGCCTATGGCGTGTGACATACACATCCCAGCATGCCCTGCCACAGTTTTAGCATTCCCTAATAGCAAAACTGTGGCAAGGCATGATGGGACTTGTAGTTTTACAACAGCTGGAGAGCCACAGGTTGGCTAGGCCTGCTCTAGACTATGGGAAGACAGGTCCAAGTGATCTCTGTTCACATTGAACTCTAAGTTTATCTTGCATCTTCTAGCAAATTTAATGCAACAGAGAATTTTCCACATAAACATTTTTCAGAGTGTAATCCTGCACTCATGGAGTAGGTCTTGTGAGTACCCTTTGAGCCCCATTTAACTATCTACCTGGATCTTGTCTTACTGAAATGTCCTTCATCAGTTATCAGTCCTTGATAATTACTCAAGTACCAGGTGACCAGCGTCCAGTATGACAGTGCTATTGTGATGGCTTATCTTACCCATCAATGGGGCACTCACAGCTCCCAGATCCTAATGAAAGCAGCTTAAATTCTGTGAAGATCACAATTATTTATTTCCAGTTAACTGGCTGTTTTTTTGAGTCCAAGGTACCTCACCCCCAAAAGAATTTGGCGTCATCAGCCCCTGGGCCCAATTAAATGGTTCCTTCATCTCAAGGTCTTTCAGGATGTCTTGGATGTTTGAGTGTCTTCAGAGATGGAACTGATTGCATTCTGGCTCAAATGCAAACTCGCTCTCTACAGCACCAGACAATATATCTCATTGCACAGTAGCACTTTTGTGGCTATTCCAGTTTGTGCAAATCTTTCCCCCTATTATTAATACTATAATCCTTTTTTTCCTGAGTCCCACGTAGTTTGGAAGATATATATTTTATTGTGTTATATATGAATATATGATCCTGCTCAAACAGTTTCTGCTTTGGTATCTGGTATATTTGGACTCTATTCTTCCAAGTAGTTTAGGACTTGCTTTTATGTTTGGCTTAATTTTGTTCCTCTTTGGAACCTAACAAGATCCTGCAGAGTATACGAAACCCACCTGCAGCCGCCCCTTATAAAGCTAATAAATTTCTCCTATACTTCTCAATAAAAACAAATTGCACAAAAAAGGATTCTACAGTTCTTTTCTTTCTTCTTTTTCTTCTTCCTTCTTTCTTCTTCCTTCCTTCTTTCTTCTTTCTTCTTCTTCTTCTTCCTTCTTACTTCTTTCTTCTTCTTCTTCTTCTTCTTCTTCCTTCTTCCTTCTTCCTCCTTCTTCTCCTTCCTCCTTCTTCTTCTTCCTTCTTCTTCTTCTTCTTCTTCCTTCTTCTTCTTCTTCTTCCTTCTTCTTCCTTCTTCTTCTTCTTCCTTCTTCTTCCTACTTCTTCTTCCTTCTTCTTCCTTCTTCTTCTTCTTCCTTCTTCTTCTTCCTTCTTCTTCCTTCTTCCTTCTTCCTTCTTCTTCTTCCTTCTTCTTCCTTCTTCCTTCTTCTTCCTTCTTCTTACTTCTTCTTACTTCTTCTTCTTCTTCCTTCGTCTTCCTTCGTCTTCCTTCTGTCTTTCTTCTTCTTCTTCTTCTTCTTCTTCTTCTTCCTTCTGTCTTCTTCCTTCCTTCTTCTTCTTCCTTCTTCTTCCTTCTGTCTTCTTCCTTCTTCTTCCTTCTGTCTTCTTCCTTCTTCTTCCTTCTTCTTCTTCCTTCTTCTTCTTCTTCCTTCTTCTTCCTCCTTCTTCTTCCTTCTTCTTCCTTCTTCTTCTTCCTTCTTTTTCTTCCTTCTTCTTCTTCCTTTTTCTTCCTTCTTCTTCTTCCTTCTTCTTCTTCCTTCTTCTTCTTACTTCTTCTTACTTCTTCTTACTTCTTCTTACTTCTTCTTCCTTCGTCTTCCTTCTGTCTTTCTTCTTCTTCTTCTTCTTCTTCTTCTTCTTCTTCTTCTTCTTCTTCTTCCTTCTGTCTTCTTCCTTCTGTCTTCTTCCTTCCTTCTTCTTCTTCCTTCTTCTTCCTTCTGTCTTCTTCCTTCTTCTTCCTTCTGTCTTCTTCCTTCTTCTTCCTTCTGTCTTCTTGTTCTGTCTTCTTCTTCTTCTTCCTACTTCTTCTTCTTCCTTCTTCTTCTTCCTTCTGTCTTCTTCCTTCTGTCTTCTTCCTTCTGTCTTCTTCCTTCTTCTTCTTCCTTCTTCTTCTTCCTTCTTCTTCTTCTTCCTTCTTCTTCCTTCTGTCTTCCTTCTGTCTTCCTTCTTCTTCCTTCTGTCTTCTTCTTCCTTCTTCTTCCTTCTGTCTTCTTCCTTCTTCTTCCTTCTGTCTTCTTCCTTCTGTCTTCTTCCTTCTGTCTTCTTCTTCTTCCTTCTTCTTCCTTCTTCTTCTTCTTCCTTCTTCTTCTTTCTTCTTCCTTCTGTATTCTTCTTCTTCCTTCTTCTTCTTCTTCTTCTTCTTCTTCTTCTTCTTCTTCTTCTTCTTCCTTCTGTCTTCTTCCTTCTGTCTTCTTCTTCCTTCTTCCTTCTGTCTTCTTCCTTCTTCTTCCTTCTGTCTTCTTCCTTCTGTCTTCTTCCTTCTTCTTCCTTCTGTCTTTTTCTTCTGTCTTCTTCTTCCTTCTTCTTCTTCCTTCTTCTTCTTTCTTCCTTCTGTATTCTTCTTCTTCCTTCTTCTTCTTCCTTCTTCTTCCTTATTCTTCTTCCTTCTTCTTCTTCTTCCTTCTGTCTTCTTCCTTCTTCTTCTTCTTCTTCTTCTTCTTCTTTCTTCTTCCCTCTCCCTCCCCGCAACATGGAAGATGTATTTTCTTACAGCTGCTGTTTCATCTAAGTGCATCTCCAAATTCACAAATGTTTCCCACTAGCCTCCATACTTATGTGTTGATGTATCAAGCATTGATAAGAGTGAAGCAGTGGAGAAGTTGCCCAAAGCAACCTATCAGCTTCCAGGAAGAAAGTACATGCTATAAATGATGGTGATTTTTTACTATGGGCAACTTGTCCACTTCTCCACTCTTTTCACTGCTTGATACATCAATCCCATAGTGCTCCATGAGAACAAATGCAGTGCTTTGAAATGTGCATTCTTTTCAACCAAAGTGGGTTTCAGAATATCATGTCATCCGTAAATGAACAGTGGCATCTTTGTGCCCCTATTTGTGAAATGGAAATTCACTTTCTTCATGTTATTTGCTGTTTATTTGTGCACCATTTCAAGATTAAAATTATGTTTTTGTATTTGTTCTTCCAGTTAAATCCCTTTCTCTGATTCTATAGAGACACAGACCAGCTTATCCAAGCTCTGTCTCTGTTCCTCTCTTTTGATTTATTTTTTGATTTAATGATAAACTGGTGAGAATTTGTGGAACACCGGAGAGGGAGAGGTGAAGTACATTTTCAGGCAATACCCTGCTTGCCAGGGGTGGGACATAACTAATCATATGTTTTCGACTACAGCATCTAAGACAGGTACTTGACATTAAGTACAACATGGTTGGAGTTGATTGGTTGGTACTTTATCACCGTGCAATTTATCACTCTCCAAAGCTTGATAAATCTAGGCCATAGTGACCAGGAGCAGCAGAATTTGATCTACTTTGGATAAATTAATTGTTGATATTGCCACATCTCTGGGTAGCATTAGTCAAGAGTCATCAAGTGCTCCCTCACATTATTATGTACAGATCAGATGTAATTGTATGTAGTCAGCATCCCGACAGTCAGAATACCGACGGCGGCATCCCGACACTTTCCACCGGTAAGTATTAGGGTTAGGAATAGGCTACGTAAGTGGAGGATTAGGGTTAGGCTGTAATTTATAAATTACTGTACCATACTATAACATACCTACTGTATTTATCCCTTTTCTAGCGCGGTTATACTGCCAGACACGAAGTTAAGCAGTTCCACTTTCTTTCATGGCCAGAGCATGGAGTACCATTCCATGCCACCGGGTTGCTTGCTTTCATCCGCAGAGTTAAATCATCCACGCCACCTGATGCTGGCCCTGTTGTGGTGCATTGCAGGTCAGTATTATAGCACATCTTTTAATTCCATGCTGTTTCCATTTGTTCGCCCCCTGTACACTTAACCTGAGCACATCTTGTTTGTACTTATAGTGCTGGAGCTGGCAGGACAGGCTGCTATATTGTCTTGGATGTTATGCTGGACATGGCTGAATGTGAGGGAGTTGTGGATATTTACAACTGTGTCAAAACACTTTGCTCACGACGAATTAACATGGTGCAAACACAGGTCAGATGGCAGTGCATTATAAAGGCAAATGTATTTACAGTATAATGCTGAGAAAGGCTTCATGGTGAGGGCTGTCCAGTCTTTGTGTTACAGTAATTAATTGTGTGCATTTTCACGCCTCTAGGAGCAGTACGTCTTTATCCATGATGCCATCCTAGAGGCCTGCCTGTGTGGTGATACAGCTATTGCAGTGTGTGACTTCAGACAGACCTACAAGGAAATGCTACAGATAGACACACAAAGCAACTCAACGCACCTGAGAGATGAATTCCAGGTATCACTGCATGCGAGTAGCATCTGCTTCTCATTCACCCTAATGACTATTCTATTTTTGTAGCACAAACATACACACTTTCTATACAATAGGCTAAAGAACACCCAGGCAGCTGGGATCAATAAATCTGCAATTCTGCTTACTGTATGTTATCTTACTATGCAGACACTGAATTCTGTGACAGCACAGCTTGGTGTAGAGGAGTGCAGTGTGGCATTGTTACCGCACAATCGGGACAAGAATCGCACAATGGACGTGTTGCCTCCAGATCGCTCTCTTCCTTTACTACTATCTGCCCATGGAGAGGATACCAGCAATTACATCAATGCTGCACTGACTGATGTACGTACCAGTCTCTTCCCTCTATTACAGAGTTTACATTTTGCAACTATTTGTATAATGCTATTGGTTATTGTGTCTCTAGCTCTTATACAGCCTACCAGTAATTCCAAATTAGAGCTTCAGCAATATTACATTTCTTTATCTGTCTTGTAATACTTACTGTTCCTCTCATTGTTTGTGGACATTTGGTTCTTTTACTAGGGATTCAAATAACACATTTCACTTACTGTATGGCCCATTTGTGATTGTGTAAGGTAGGTGTTGTTATTGCACATGTTCTGCTTGTTGCCTAATGTTAGAAATGCCTTTCGATGTCTTTCAGAGTTACAAGCGGAGTTCGCATGTCATTGTCACAGTGCACCCACTGCAGAGCACAATGACAGACTTCTGGCGGCTGGTCTACGACTATGGCTGCAGTAGTATTGTTATGTTAAATCAGCTGAACCAATCCAACTCTGCCTGGGTGAGACAATGACGCATATTTCATTATAGGACAGCTAGACTTAGCACTGGTTCCATTGAAATAAGATTCTGATATTTAGATTTCCATGTAAAACCTTTCAAAAGGTTATCAGTAATTTAGCTTGCTACATCACTCCCTAATTCTCCGTACTTGGGGTGAGAAAGATGACGGGGTTTTATGATTGCACGATATCCAGCTACTTAATGTCCACTATTTTGGATCCTTGCATATATTTTATGAGTAGCTTATTGTGCATATGTATGTTACACTATGAATAGCAGACAGAAATGGCACAGCTATAGTATGTCTTGGCCACAGCACTTACATTCATCAGGATTTCTCTACTATTACCCACTGTAGTACAATAATATAATATTGGGACATATGTACTATGCCTTGAAAGGTGATAAACTGGAGAAAGTACCAGCCATTCGGCTTGTAACTGTCATTTTTCAAGCACAGCCTGTAACATGGCAGTTAGGAGCTGATTGGCTGGTACTTTATCTCTCTCCAATTTATCACTTTTCAAGGCTTAGTGCATCTCCTCTAGTATCTCTTTCTCTATACAATGCTGTATTATATTTGGTAATGTACTAACATACCAAATGCAGCCTGCAAAAGCTTTGATCACCACCTCTGAATTCTGCTTTCTAATCACCAGCCTTGCCTACAGTACTGGCCAGACAGCGGCATCTCCCGGTATGGACCAATGGAAGTTCAGTTCGTGTCTGGGTCTGTGGATGAAGATGTTGTGACTCGTCTGTTCCGAGTTCAAAATATAACTAGGGTGAGATATTGGGCTATATAAGATATAAGGGCTCACCTTTGCAGGATATATATATATATATATATATATATATATATAGACATACACATACACATACACAGGGTCGGATTGGCCATAGGGCTGACTGGGAAGATTCCTGGTAGGCCAATGTGCATGTGGGGCCTGTTTTGCTTATTGACATGTGAGGGGTGGTGCTGCTGCCATGGTTACATATTATACCTCTGGTGCTGTCCATGTTGCTCCACTTCTACAAATTTTTCCAGGCCTATATATATATATATATATATATATATATACACTGCTCAAAAAAAATAAAGGGAACACTAAAATAACACATCCTAGATCTGAATGAATTAAATATTCTTATTAAATACTTTGTTCTTTACATAGTTGAATGTGCTGACAACAAAATCACACAAAAATTATCAATGGAAATCAAATTTATTAACCCATGGAGGTCTGGATTTGGAGTCACACTCAAAATTAAAGTGGAAAAACACACTACAGGCTGATCCAACTTTGATGTATTGTCCTTAAAACAAGTCAAAATGAGGCTCAGTAGAGTGTGTGGCCTCCACGTGCCTGTATGACCTCCCTACAATGCCTGGGCATGCTCCTGATGAGGTGGCGGATGGTCTCCTGAGGGATCTCCTCCCAGACCTGGACTAAAGCATCCGCCAACTCCTGGACAGTCTGTGGTGCAACGTTGGTGGATGGAGCGAAACATGATGTCCCAGATGTGCTCAATTGGATTCAGGTCTGGGGAACGGGCGGGCCAGCCCATAGCATCAATGCCTTCATCTTGCAGGAACTGCTGACACACTCCAGCCACATGAGGTCTTGCATTGTCTTGCATTAGGAGGAACCCAGGGCCAACCGCACCAGCATATGGTCTCACAAGGGGTCTGAGGATCTCATCTCGGTACCTAATGGCAGTCAGGCTACCTCTGGCGAGCACATGGAGGGCTGTGCGGCCCCCCAAAGAAATGCCACCCCACACCATTACTGACCCACTGCCAAACCGGTCATGCTGGAGGATGTTGCAGGCAGTAGAACGTTCTCCTTGGCGTCTCCAGACTCTGTCACATCTGTCATATGTGCTCAGTGAGAACCTGCTTTCATTTGTGAAGAGCACAGGGCGCCAGTGGCGAATTTGCCAATCTTGGTGTTCTCTGGCAAATGCCAAACGTCCTGCACAGTGTTGGGCTGTAAGCACAACCTCCACCTGTGGACGTTGGGCCCTCATACCACCCTCATGGAGTCTGTTTCTGATCGTTTGAGTAGACACATGCACATTTGTGGCTTGCTGGAGGTCATTTTGCAGGGCTCTGGCAGTGCTCCTCCTGTTCCTCCTTGCACAAAGGCAGAGGTAGCGGTCCTGCTGCTGGGTTGTTGCCCTCCTACGGCCTCATCCACGTCTCCTGATGTACTGGCCTGTCTCCTGGTAGCGCCTCCATGCTCTGGACACTACGCTGACAGACACAGCAAACCTTCTTGTCACAGCTCGCATTGATGTGCCATCCTGGATGAGCTGCACTACCTGAGTCACTTGTGTGGGTTGTAGGGAGGTCATACAGGCACGTGGAGGCCACACACACTACTGAGCCTCATTTTGACTTGTTTTAAGGACATTACATCAAAGTTGGATCAGTCTGTAGTGTGTTTTTCCACTTTAATTTTGAGTGTGACTCCAAATCCAGACCTCCATGGGTTAATAAATTTGAGTTCCATGAATAATTTTTGTGTGATTTTGTTGTCAGCACATTCAACTATGTAAAGAACAAAGTATTTAATAAGAATATTTCATTCATTCAGATCTAGGATGTGTTATTTTAGTGTTCCTTTTATTTTTTTGAGCAGTGTGTGTGTGTGTGTGTGTGTGTATATATATATATATATATATATATATATATATATATATATATATATAATGGCTAACACTGCTTCTCACCGCTGTAGTCACTAATGGGTGCCTGGACACACACACACACACACACACACGAACTGCACCCCCCACCATTTACTGCCCCTATATACACTGCACCCCCATCCTCTTCCATATTCTGCACCCCCCCCACCACCACCACCATATACTGCCTTAATACACACTGTACCATAGCCCTCCATATACTGCTCCCACCATATACAGCATACTTTGCAACCCCTTCTCCATATACTATGCTGCAACCCCAGGTTACTTGCCATCCCGTAACTCGGCAACAAGTAGCAGCAGCAACCAGGAAATGAATGCAGGAACTACCAGACAGTCCTGCAGCACTCAGAGCGGAGGCACTGGGGACACAGGTGGCTACTTACCGGTGGGGGCAGAAGGTGGGGCAGAAGGTGAATCAGTCTGGCAGGAAGGGATGAGACCCTGTGTGGGGTAAGCAGCACGGTGACCTGGACTGCAGATGATACAAGTAACACACACACACACACACACACACACACACACACACACACACACACACACTCACTCACTCAACATGACTGAGCCTTGGCTCCCAGCAGCAGGACTTCCAGAAACCTGGCAGCTCTTGTATGAGTAGCGAATAAGGGGATAATTCAGACCTGATCACTAGGGTGTATTTTTTGCATCCGAGCGATCAGGTAGTCGCCGCCTACAGGGAAATCGCTGTGTATGTGTGCGATGATCGGGGTCGGAGCTGATGTCGAAACCCTCCCTCCAAACGCCTGGTCCCTCTTGTGTTTTTTCAGACACTCCTCAAAAACGGACAGTAGCCACCCACAAACGGCTTCTTCCTGTCAATCTCCTTGCGTTCTCCGGTGTGATGGGATTTTTCACACCATCCCGGCGCTCCCTGGCACTGCAGACCATCGCACCTGCGCATTGCGGTGCATGCGCAGTTCAGACTTTGTTTTCGCTCAGCGGGCAATCCACAGCAGCGATCAGGTCTGAATCGGCCCCTAAGCCCCCCTTCCCCTTAAATCCGGCCCTGATGTCCATCATTTTGACGGGCTTTTAACTAGTGTTAACATAAAGCAACACAATTGTTATTGTTTTATATCACATAAAGTAGAGTGAAGTGTATTGTTTGTGCTAGGCAGGTACATTGTACCTAGTTTCCCAGATGCTCACTACAGCCTGCTCCTAAACACCACAAATTACACCCTGAAAAGCTGTTGCTGATGCCTCTTCTCCTGTGTCTGAAGGGAATGCAATCATTATTCGATATTCATAATGTCAACAACACAGTGATGACAGTAATGATGTCAGTATTGTTGAAATGTTGCTATTCCACATGGACCGGATGGTTAGGCAACAGGAGCCAGTGGCGTGCGGTGAGTAGCGGTAGGTACTGGTTGGGAGTAGTAGTAAGGACAAACATAATTTCAGCGGGATGTAGTTGGCATCCCAAAGTACGAATGCCGGTCATCAGGAGACCAGTGCCGGAATCCTGACACCTGTCAGAATGCCGGCGCCGGAATCCTGAACGTAAGTATGCTGAGGAGGGTTAGGCTGTTGGGGGGAAGGGGGAGAGGAGGAGGGTTAGGCTGTGGGAGGGGAGGGGAGGGTCAGGCTGCGGGAGGGGGAGGTTAGGTTTAGGCTTCAGGAGGGCTAGGGTAGGGTCAGGCTGCGGGAGGGCGATGGTAGGGTCAGGCTGCGGGAGGGGAGGTTGGGGTCAGGCTGCGGGAGGGGAAGGTTAGGGTCAGGCTGCGGGACGGGAGGAGGAAGTTAAGGTCAGGCTGCGGGAGGGGAGGATAGGGCTGCGGGAGGGGAGCATAGGGTCAGGCTACGGGAGGGGAGGTTAGGGTCAGGCTGCGGGAGGGGAGGTTAGGGTCAGGCTGCAGGAGGGGAGGGGAAGGTTAGGGTCAGGCTGCGGGACGGGAGGAGGAAGTTAAGGTCAGGCTGCGGGAGGGGAGCATAGGGTCAGGCTACGGGAGGGGAGGTTAGGGTCAGGCTGCGGGAGGGGAGGTTAGGGTCAGGCTGCAGGAGGGGAGGGGGAGGTTAGGGTCAGGCTGTGGAAGGGGAAGTTAGGGTCAGGCTGCGGGAGGGGAGGTTAGGGTCAGGCTGCGGGAGGGGAGGGGGAGGTTAGGGTCAGGCTGTGGGAGCAGAGGTTAGGGTCAGGCTGTGGGAGCGGAGGTTAGGGTCAGGCTGCGGGAGGGGAGGATAGGGTCAGGCTGCGGGAGGGGAGGATAGGGTCAGGCTGCGGGAAGGGAGGATAGGGTCAGGCTGCGGGAGGGGAGGGGAGCGGGCGGGCGGCCAGCTAATGCTCGCATCAGCCACCCAGCCCCGGGAGTTAGGTCCTTTGTTGCCCTGCCCAATCACACCAGCCATAGTGACAGGGGCGTGCTTTCGTATGGGCTTAAAGCACGCCCCTGTCACAGAGGCACTGCTATTAGGTGCCGCATTTGGGTCTTTTTTCAATGGGCTTTTACTGCCCGATGTTTGGCCCCGCCCCCCATTTCCGGCCCTTCCTTATTGGCAGCCGGAGGCCCCGAGAGCAGTGCCTCTAGACAGTGAATTCTAATTTTTTTTTCATGCTACAAATGATTGAAATAATATAAAGGCAAAAGCAGACACTTATGACACAGAATCTGTGTCATAAGTATCTTCTTTTATATTATTTTAATCATAAATGACAGGGGAGGCACTGCCTCCCCTGACTGCACGTCCCTGACAGGAGCAGACAATTAGAGTAAAGCTGCAGAATGGGAGGTTCGGGTTGGGCACTATGGGGAGGGTTAGGAATACTCACCCCTGGAGCCACTGCAGGATGAGCAGGTGGTCATCACCGCTGTACCCAGAAGACACTGCTGTACCAGGTAAACCACAGCGAGACAACCAGGAATGTTTTTTTTACATTCTAATTATGTTGATATGCTGCATATTGACAACGACCATGCCAATATTCTCAAGGGCTTAATTTTTTTTACCAGAAAATAATAGTTGAGATAGTGCCCATTGTATGCTGCCATGCATATGTGAAAGTATCTCCTACAGTATGTATGATACATGACCAAAAGTGTGTACACACCCCATCTTATTAGTGTGTGGTTATTTTTATTTTTTTATCATCCTGTTAAAAGAACACTGAATACTTGAGTTATAATGGTGGATCCAGGAGTGCAGGCACTTTAAATGTGAAAGTCTGTCCACAGGTCTTCCCCCTCTATACAGTGCATCTGGAAAGTACCGGTATTCACAGCGCTTCCACATGTTGTTATGTTACAGCCTTATTCCAAACTGGAATAAATTCATT
Organism: Pseudophryne corroboree; assembly: GCF_028390025.1. Classification (NCBI taxonomy): domain Eukaryota; kingdom Metazoa; phylum Chordata; class Amphibia; order Anura; family Myobatrachidae; genus Pseudophryne; species Pseudophryne corroboree. Next base: position 584,395,259 of record NC_086445.1, on the reverse strand, counting down.
ATTTCCCTCAAAATTCTACACACAATACCCCATAATGACAACGTAAAAAATTGTTTTTTTTGTTTGTTTGTTTGTTTGTTTGTTTTTTAGATTTTTGCAAATTTATTAAAAATAAAAAACTAAGAAATCACATGTACATAAGTATTCACAGCCTTTGCTCAATACTTTGTTGATGCACCTTTGGCAGCAATTACATTTTGAATATGATGCCACAAGCTTGGCACACCTATCTTTGGGCAGTTTTGCCTATTCCTCTTTGCAGCACCTCTCAAGCTCCATCAGGTTGGATGGGATGTGTTGGTGCACAGCCATTTTCAGATCTCTCCAGAGATGTTCAATTGGATTCAAGTCTGGGCTCTGGCTGGGCCACTCAAGGACATTCACAGAGTTGTTCTGAAGCCACGCCTTTGATATCTTGGCTGTGTGCTTAGAGTCGTTGTCCTGCTGAAAGATAAACCATTGCTCCAGTCTGAGGTCAGGATCAGTTTTCCATCCAGGATGTCTCTGTACATTGCTGCATTCATCTTTCCCTCTATCCTGACTAGTCTCCCAGTTCCTGCTGCTGAAAAACATCCCCACAGCATGATGCTGCCACCACCATGCTTCACTGTAGGGATGGTATTGGCCTGGTGATGAGTGGTGCCTGGTTTCCTCCAAACGGGTGTGGTATAAAAGATAGTGTCTAGTTAGACAGTCAATATATAGACACCATATGTTAGACAGACATTAGGTCGACAGGGTCAAAAGGTCGACATGAAAAAGGTAGACAGTACAAAAGGTCGACAGGATCAATGATTCAGTCTGGTAAGGGTGCATTTTTTTGTGAAAAAGATGCAAAAAAGACGATTTGCCCAAACCGAGTTGAGCGGGACCCGACGTTTCTCTCGTACCAGGACACTCGCACAGCATAGCATGTTGAAACTACGACACATTTGTAAATTAGGCTGATGTTTGAATACATCTCCCACTGTACTGTATGTACCAGATAGTATCTTGCTGACAGAACATAATGGAGCATTAATTTAGCAGCAAAAGATAAGGTTTGGTAAAGTTTTTCGTTATTATAAAGTGCAGTTATTTTAACATACACTGTATGCAACAATCGTAGTCCTGTGCCCACATTACTTGTAGCAATATACTGTAGTAATATTGAAATAAATAACATAACAGCTATTTATGAACAAGGTAATAGTAAACACTGTCTTACGCATTGAAGTCAATAATTTGAATCTCCTTTGAGTGACAATCTTGACAAATGTTTGTGTAGTACTTATCTGGAATTTGCATGCAGTCAGCGTTGTTGGTGCTTCAGATTTTCTCTGTATTTATCTTGTCTTCTTGGCTGTTTGACATGTAGGTTCGATTTGTACATTGATTTTCTTTAGGCCATGTCTGATTATTTTTTGATACAACTGCTTTGCAGTCAGCCAGAGTAGGAGTTTAATTATCACTTCTAATGCAGTCTTTCAGGTTTTTCATGTGTATATTTGTTAGATAATAACTTTACAATACATTACGTTTAGGTTATTACAGGTCAAAAAATTAGCAATATAATAATATTGAAACAACCAATTTCAGAGCAGATATTTATAGTAATAAACAAATAGTTCTCCTATTTTTGCATGAGTGTGGTAGTTTCTGTGGACTTACACATAGGGGGTCATTCCGAGTTGATCGCTAGTGAAAAATGTTTGCAGCGCAGCGATTAAGTGAAAAAGCGGCACTTCTGCACATGCGTATGCGACGCAGTGCGCAGGCGCGACGTACTTTTACAACGGACGATATGTTTTTACACAAGGTCTAGCGAAGCTTTTCAGTCGCAATGGCAGCCGCAGAGTGATTGACAGGAAAGGGGCGTTTCTGGGTGTCAACTGACCGTTTTCAGGGAGTGCTCGAAAAAACGCAGGCGTGCCAGGAAAAACGCAAACGTGGCTGGGCGAACGCAGGGTGTGTTTGTGACGTCAAATCCGGAACTGAATGGTCTGAAGTGATCGCAAGCGCTAAGTAGGTCTGGAGCTACTCTAAAACTGCACAATTATTTTTTTTTTGGAGCCGCTCTGCGATCTTTTCGTTCGCACTTTTGCTAAGCTAAAATACACTTCCAGAGGGCGGCGGCTTAGCGCTTGCACGACTGCTAAAAACTGCTAGCGAGCGATCAACTCGGAATGACCCCCATAGGGCGGTATTTAAATTATATATCACGCCGAATCTTCTTTCTAAAGTGATCCCCGTTATCATGCTTATCGCACCCATAGTAATAGGATTTAGCTACATAAAGGGTTGGTCACCCTCACTACCCTGGGGGTAGCGTGCTGAGATGATTATACCATGCCTGATATCAAAAACAGAATGGGTGTGGATGGAGGTGAAAAGAATTGAATATCGCCCACTGTTTAGCATGTCAGAATGTCATCAACATTTTTCCCCTTCAAATGGGCAAGTGAGATGTGCTGAGTGTCTGGGGCATATGGAACTTGTATGTCTGTCTGTACTATTAATGTGGCCGATTTTCGCAGTCAGGTGTACTTTCTGTGGGAAAGAACAAATATCAGTTCTAGAAAATAACCACACATAGAATACTTCAATTTACTGTGCATTTTCTGCAGTTAGCTGACTATTCATAGTCATATTGTCACATAGCGACTAGATTTTTGGTTTCTTTATTTAAACTGCACTTTATAACTAATTTATAATTTTTAGATTGCTATCCAGGTCCAGTAAATTGGCTTAGAACAAAGCCTTGTAAATGGAATACATACGTGTGACCAGCTGACGGGATGCCGGCTGTCACAATACTCACAGCGGCGTCCCGGCAGTCAGTCTGCTCGCCATGCTTCTGGCTTTGTTATATTCCCACTTGAGTGGTGGTGTGGACCCACCACCCAAGTGGGAATATGGGGCTGCGGTTGGGATTCCAACTGCCAACATTTCCCCGCCTGTCGGGATTCTGGCGCTGGTATCGCGGATGCTGGGATCCAGACAGGAGGTATTTTAACCGCATCCCTTGTAAGTCTAGCACGGGACGTCAGTACAATGTTGTGAGAGGAGCCAATATTTATTGACCGGACGTAAGTGAATTGGGACATTCCTGACATTGATAAACACAATATACCTCATTTGTTTGAAACAATTACAAGGTGCAAATTCCTGTAGTGACTGCAAGAGAGGGAGCAAATGCATTTTTTAGTCATATCAGAATCGACTTAATTGGCCAGGTGTACTCAAGTATACTAGGAATGGTTTGCGGTTTACATTGCATCGCCAAATAACAGCATAGAAAGGAATTACATCACATAATACATAACATAGCATACATACACACATGACATCAGACATACAGTACTATAAGAACACTGTATACAGTTGCATCTCAGTTCATTGCGCCCGAGATGTTAGACATAATTTAGTAAATGAACAGCTAGCGGGAGGAAACTTTTTTTGGTTCTGGTCAGCTTGGCGAGAATGGACCTGTAACGCCTGCATGATGGAAGCATTTCAAACAGGTCGTGGTGCAGCTTGTCTGCCACGATTTTCCCTGCACGTTTCTTGACTCTGGACAAGTAAAGGTCCTGGACAGAGGGGAGGACGGCTCCAACTATCTTTTCTGCAGACCTCACCACCTTCTGTATCCTCCGTCTTTCACACTCATTGGCAGCTCCATACCAGACTGTGATTGAGTAGCATAGAATAGACTCTACGATGGCTGTGTAGAAGATGATCAACCGCTTCTGTGAGATGTTACATTTCCTGAGTTGCCTCAGAAATAACAACTGCTGTTGTGCCTTCCTAACGATGGAGCCTATATTTAGCCCCTATTTATGGTCATGGGAAATTATAGACCCTAGCAATTTAAAAGAGTCAACCCATGACACCACACTGTCGGCTATCACAAGTGGGCACATGGCAGCAGGTTTCCTTCTAAAGTCCACCACCATCTCAACCCTTTTGAGGGGATTTAGGTCAAGGTTGTTCTTGCCGCATGACTGTTTTATGATTTTTACCAATTGCTCAGCCGAGACACAGTCATTGGTGTATAGGGAAAAGAGCAGGGGGAAAAGACACATCCTTGGGGGACCCCTGTACTAATCAAGCGCACTCCAGATGAAAACTTCCTTACTTTCACCACCTGTGTCCTCGCTGTTAGGAAATCTACAATCCAGAAGCATGTTCATTCGGGTACCCCTAAGGAGAGACGTTTGAGCTGCAAGATACAAGGAACGATTGTATTAAATGCTGAGCTAAAGTCAACAAATAAAACCCTTGCATAGGTGCCTGGATGGTCCAGGTGCTGTAGAATGTAGTGCAGACCCAGATTGACTGCATCCTTGACACTCCTGTTCGTGAGATAGGCGAACTGCAAGGGATCCAGATGAGTGTTAGTCACTTCTTTATAGTGGTTCAGCACCAACCGCTGAAACGCTTTCATGGCCACAGATATTGCAATTTGCCTGTAGTCGTTCAGATCCTTTGCGGTTGAGTCGTTGGGAACTGGGACAATTATTGAGCGCTTAAAGCAGGAGGGGACCTTACACATCTCCAGTGATATGTTGAAGATCGTAGTAAAGATGGGGGCAAGTTGAACAGTGCATATCTTCAGAGCAGATGGTGACACGCCATCCGGACCTGTGGGTTTCCTATGCTTGCGCCTTTTAAACATATATCTTTTACCTCTCCTAAGCCCACCCACAGTGCCTGAGAAGGGGCATCTTCACCCGGAACAGGGGAAGGTCTAAAACTGGAGGCTTCCTTCTCAAATCTACAATAAAAGTTATGCAGCTCGTCAACCAGTTCTTGGTGCATGACAGTCAGATTAGTAGGTTTCTTATATCTAGTCATGACTTGCATGCTTCTCCAAACTGACACAGGGAAACAAGCTGACTGCTATTCCATGTAGCACACAAATACTGGACTGCTTTATTTCAATAATGTATTTAGAGTCTATGCCCCCGATCTCCCAACTCAAAATCTGCAAATTGTACATCCCGCTTGCTACACAACACAGTTTTCCCCAAGTGTAAAACTTCACCTTTAACTGGATTTGCTTCTATCACTGAGAGACCTAATGTGCCTAGATCTATGCAAGAACAAGATGTTGTTTTGGTGGGAAGAGATGTAATCAAATGAGCATCAAAGACTGTATACTCTGCATTCAGTATATAGAGTTGTTCTAGGATTAGCCATTACTTAAGAATGTATGTTATTTGATTCCTAAGTTCTTTAAGACCTAAATCATGCAGTGTTTTGGTATCCGTGTAGTTGGAGCTGTAGTAAAAGCTGTTGTTGGATACTAGTGGATGTGTGCTACTAAACAGTAACTCTATATTTTTATTGTATCTGACATCATTTCTTTCAATATAATTCTGAACAAAACAGCTAAACAGACAAACCTCCTGAAGTGGAATGGAGTTCTAAAGTATGCACATAGAAGACAAACAGATGCAGTGACCTCACTGTTAAAACTTTGAAAACATACTTTCCTATATGTGACTAGGATTCATTTTTTTATTGTCTACATTCGTTTAGGAGGAACATCTCCTGGTCAAACATTTCCAGTACCTGCGCTGGTCTCCATACCGAGATACTCCAGACACCAAAAGATCCTTCTTACAACTCCATTCCCTGGTGGATCAGTGGCAGGAACAAAATAGAGAGCACAGAACCCTCATACACTGTCTGTACGTATGCCCGCATCCAGACTGAGTTGACATGTTCTGCAGGGCTTCAGCTTGCAATTAGACCTTCGCTTTTAATGGCATCACTAATCTACATGTTCCGATCTCTTTTTGCAGCAATGGTGGGGGTCGGAGTGGGACATTTTGTTCCTGTGCAATGCTGTGCGAGATGATCCGTTGCCACCATGTGGTTGATGTGTTCTACGCGGTTAAAAGTCTGCGGAATATTAAGCCAAATATGGTAGAAACCTTGGTAAGACAAAAGGGAGTGGTAAGCACAAATAAATGCATAATGAATTACTGTTAAGTCCAGGACCTTTTCAAGAGCAAGTAAGTTAATTAAATAGAAAAAAAAAGTATGGATCTAGTGGAAAGTTAGAGAACAATATGCATAATACAATAGATGCAAGATGCTTCAACCACTGATGAAGACCAAATAAAAATACCATTCATTTTTTAATATAGTACTGTATGTGATGAATCTTCGGGGTAACTCTGAGAGTTTCCATGTTGGATAACATATATTCCCTTTATTGGCCCATGTTTTTAAATTGAGATCAAACTCCCCAAAAATCTACACATAAAGCTAGGTACACACCTGACAGACTTGCTAACGATTAGGCAAATTCTGACAACCGAAACACGCCCGATGACACCCGATGTGGAGTGTACACACCACAGAATAATTGCTATGGTTCAAACGATCACCTGCACTTCAAATCATTGATGTTACTTTTTATATATAGGATCAGGCCATTCTCCATACGCACTGCAAATTCTGATCAGTGCCTTTCTGATGGGACCGACATAGCATGTGCAGCTCCCGCTACCAGATATGACAGGTTCACACTGAACAATTCTCTGGCCAACCACCCAATATCTGACAGGTCGTCCCGAGAATTGTATCATTTGTACCCAGCTTTACAGTAATTTATCATTCCATGCCATAGAACCTTAGGTATCACTAATCATTCTCTCTCTCTCCTCCCTACCTCTCCCTTTCTCTCCCACTCTACAGGACCAATACCGTTTCTGCTATGAAATTGCTCTGGAATTCTTGGAATCGCATGATGCCAGATAGCATCCAGCAAAATAATGGTTTCTGTGCCCTATGAAATAATATAGGCATGTGAAAATCAGATACATTTATATTTTGTGGCCAAAATGAAAGTGATACCAGTCACCTTTCACCATACATCACAAAAAGGGCTTCTATAGGCTACAGATGTTAAAGGTGGACATCATACCAATTAATGCCTGTACATATTTATGGTTGTATATATAACATGTTTATGGAAAGCATTGTAGTAGTTACCAGTTATTTGACTGGGAACTCAAAACCTATTTTACTTTGCCCATGTAGATCAACACATGTATTCCCACTGCAAGGTAAATCATTTTTTTTTCCAGTTTCAGTAGTATAAAAGGACTCCGGAGCTGTATATAAGGGATTTTCTTCATCTCTTCATGTGTGATCTAATAATAGGTGGGGAGGGTGTCAGCAATGGGGCAAAATGCATCGCACAAAAGACAAAAAAGGAAATGTGTCTATCTCTCTGTGTAATGGATGTCCCTATGTAATACTCTATGCTACAATGTACTATGCGTTTGCAACCATGATCACTATCTGTATATATAGGTAAACGATGTATTAACCCCACAAGTGATGAAGGGGTTCAAAAGGCTTTATTGTACTCCAATAAATTGCTTCTTTTTACTTGTTCTGTGTTCTGATAACTGTGTATGAGCTGAAGAACATGAGAGCTGATTCCTAATGCCTGTAGATTATGTTGACATGTCTCTGTTGGCTCAGTAATAGGGCACTGTAAGTGTGCAAGTATCTGACTGGTGCTTATTTAATGCATAAGGCACTTGACAGTGATGTTTTTACATTAAGAGGAGGTGAGAGGTATTTGTGTTGATGTCTGTGCTTAGATACTGTAGGTCATAAATAGATCTCCCAGATGACACCATTTATTATGAGGTGATGACAAGTCTATGTCTGTATATTAGCTGCAGATGACAAGTGTAGTCTTTGTCTCTGCATTCACTGGTGACAAACATAAGTCCCCGTACTCGGTATCTGTGTGTGAGAAATGCTTCTTCATGCTACAGTATGAGATTACAGAAGATGTAGCGACCTCCTTCTCTATGCAATGCATCATGTGCCAAAGAGGAAGCCAACTTCTCTCTCGTTCTGCAGTGGTTTTTGTTTTCTGCCCTGTAGGGATGATTAAAAATAATTTGGGAGAGAGGCACTTGGTAATTTGTCCTTGTGTGAGGACTAAAGACGATCTGGTGCCTGACAGTGCTCCAAATTTTCCACACAGCTTTTTTTGACAATTCATTTGCCCATAGATAAGGCCAACGTTTGAAACCTGTAAACAGAAGGGAAGACATATATCTATCTATATATATATATATATATATATATATATACTGCAGATATACATAAATGTATATATTGACATTATGTTGTTCTGTAGTGTGCAGTTACCTTATTGTTCCTTATTCCTACAAATCAACTCAGTTATTCATAATAAACATCGAAGATCCGTTTTGTTAATGTGTCCTGTGCGCAAACAGCTCCTAATTGCAATTCCAGCTTTACATCAGTTCTGGACCAGTTATAAAAAAATCAGTCTGGTTGATCATGAAAAAAGCTCTGCAACTGCTGCCAAGGCAGAGAAATTCATCCAAGTTTGCCTTATCATCTCCTTTTATAGATTATTTACATATCACTGGTGCATATCCATGATATATGTAGGTCTTTTACCACAATATACACTTAGCTAATTATTCCTCTGTAATGGAATGATTTGCACTTTCTCCAGCTACAATTCTGTGCCTTTATCTTTGCCCACATAGACTTTCTTGGCATACAAAGCCTGGCAATTATCAGAACCAGTTTTGTCACTAATATAAGTGATGAAAGAATACACAAACAACCCTTAGGCTCTCCATGTATTAAGCCAAAAGCACTGAGCAGACTTGGATCCAGCAGCTACACCAGAGGGATTCTGTCACATCCCCCACTTAGAAGGAAAACAAAATACGGCACGAAATAGGCAGCGCTTCGATCTCTGTTCAGCAATCAAGGGCTGTAAATGCAATACTTTAACGATTGTATCTAGTAGCAATTATCTATGTGTAAAATTCAGATGCACCATCATACATATCATAATTAAACTGAGATGTCTATTTCAAAAAATAAATTGTCACACATCCAAAAATAATTGAACACTTTTAATTAATGTACTCACAAAACAGTGTTAAATCTAATCAACAAAATAAAAAAATAATCCAAATACATTAGAATATAACATTCAGTTGCCCAGCTATTAAACACAAAACAAATAAGATTCTACTATAGAAATATCTCAATATTTGCTATTTTTATATTATTGTACTAAATTTCAGTATCTCCACATCGTATACAAAATATCTAAAGGGTTTCTATTGCAGATATTGATGGTTAATAATATATAGATGTATTTGTTGTCTCAGTGACAATTATGTAAAAACAGACTCCTTTTGAAGTATACTTGTGATCAATGGGGGTCATTCCGAGTTGTTCGCTCGGTAAAAATCTTCGCATCGCAGCGATTTTCCGCTTAATGCGCATGCGCAATGTCCGCACTGCGACTGCGCCAAGTAAATTTGCTATGCAGTTAGGATTTTTACTCACGGCTTTTTCATCGTTCTGGCGATCGTAATGTGATTGACAGGAAATGGGTGTTACTGGGCGGAAACTGGCCGTTTTATGGGCGTGTGGGAAAAAACGCTACCGTTTCCGGAAAAAACGCAGGAGTGGCCGGAGAAACGGGGGAGTGTCTGGGCGAACGCTGGGTGTGTTTGTGACGTCAAACCAGGAACGACAAGCACTGAACTGATCGCAGATGCCGAGTAAGTCTGAAGCTACTCAGAAATTGCTACGAGGTGTGTAATCGCAATATTGCGAATACATCGTTCGCAATTTTAAGATGCTAAGATTCACTCCCAGTAGGCGGCGGCTTAGCATGAGCAAATCTGCTAAAATCCGCTTGCGAGCGAACAACTCGGAATGACCCCCAATATGTATACAGTATGTTACTAGAAGATTGGATTTATGACCTACAAATACTCACATACATATAGTCTGCTCTTATTAATTTAATGCCCCTTAATCTTTATCTCTCTTTTATGTAGTCTTCTAATCCTTTTTACTGTACGTATGTTTATTATACATCATATGTTTTTTAATTTGCAAATGTAGATCACTGTGAGCCCTATTTGGAGAAAATTGGTATATACATATTATTATTATTATTATTATGATGATTATTATTATAATTATTATTCTTTATTATTATTATTATTATTATTCTTTATTATTATTATTATTATTATTATTCATAGGGGTAGATACCAATTCTTTAAAAAAAAAAAAAAATGTTTTAATCCAGTTTAACCTTTTTATGTTATAAATGTAACATTATGATCTTGAATTTTGGGATGGTATCCCATGGTACAGTAGCTGCATCTGCATTTCACCATGAACTCTGTAAATACAGAATCTGGTGTCAATATACTGTATTCTTGCCTGAAATCTCACGTATAGTTGGAAAAAAACACAGTACTCTATGCACAAATATCTGTTACTCATGCCTTCTATATTACTTCGTAGTCTTGGGATGTGAGGGGGTTAATATGTTTTGTTTCTAGAGAGCAGATGGATGGAGTTGCTGAGACAGTGGTCCATGATCTGCGTGTCTGACAAATAACATGTGCTGGAAAATGAGGTGTCTGCTGCTGTGTGTGTATGGATATCTGCATTCCCCACTAGCTTCTGAAATGGAAAACAGAAAAAAATGGATTTTTAGTTACCTACCGGTAAATCCTTTTCTGGTAGTCCGTAGAGGATGCTGGGGTCCACATTAGTACCATGGGGTATAGATGGGTCCCTTGGGAGCCATGGGCACTTTAAGAGTTTAATAGTGTGGGCTGGCTCCTCCCTCTATGCCCCTCCTACCAGACTCAGTCTAGAAACTGTGCCCGAGGAGACGGACATACTTCGAGAGAAGGAAATACACAGATAGTGGTGAGATTCACACCAGCTCACACATAACAGAAAACCAAGCTAACCAGCTTGAAACAATTAAGCAACGGCTGAACAACAGTACTTAACCAAGTAAAAATGCAGTACTTAATCAAGTAACATCGCAGTACTTAACTAAGTAACAAATGCATGAAAACGAAGCGCTGGGCGAGCGCCCAGCATCCTCTACAGACTACGAGAAAAGGATTTACCGGTAGGTAATTAAAATCCTATTTTCTATTACATCCTAGAGGATGCTGGGGTCCACATTAGTACCATGGGGATGTACCAAAGCTCCCAGTACGGGAGGGAGAGCGCGGAGGCTCCTGCAGTACCGATTGACCAAACTTTAGGGCCTCAGAGGCCAAATTATCGAACTTGTAGAACTTAGCAAACGTGTTCGATCCTGACCAAGTAGCCGCTCTGCAAAGTTGTAAAGCCGAGACACCCAAGGCTGCCGCCCAGGAAGAACCCACTTTACGAGTAGAGTGAGCCTTAACAGATTTTGGACACGGCAATCCTGCCATAGAATAAGTATGCTGGATGCTGATCCAGCGAGAATTCGTCTGCTTAGAAGCAGGCCACCCAACCTTGTTGGGATCATAAAGGACAAACAGAGCGTCCGATTTTCTGTGATGAGAAGTTCTCTTCACATAAATCTTCAAAGCCCTTACAACATCCAAGGATTTTGAAGTAATTGAGGAGTCAGTAGCCACTGGCGCCACAATCGGTTGGTTGTTTGAACCAATCCGACTGTAGGTACTGCAGCACCACATTAAGATCCCAAGGTGCCGTAGGAGGCACAAAGGGAGGCTGGATGTGTAGAACCGCTTTCAATAAAAGTCTGAACCTCAGGGAGGACAGCCAATTGTTTCTGGAAGAAAATGGACAAGGCCGAAATCTGGACTTTTATGGAGCCCAACTGCAGGCCCACATCCACACCTGCTTGCAGAAAGAGGAGAAACTACCCTAGTTGAAACTCCACCATAGGAAACTTCTTGGATTCACACCAAGATACGTACTTTTTCCAAATTCGATGGTAATGTTTAGACGTTACTCCTTTCCTAGCCTGTATCAGGGTAGGAATAACCTTGTTCAGAATGCCCTTCCGAGTTAAGATCTGGCGTTCAACCTCCATGCCGTCAAACATAGCTGTGGTAAGTCTTGATAAGCAAACGGCCGCTGTTGCAGAAGGTCCTCTCGAAGAGGAAGAGGCTTCGAATCTTCCAGCAGTAACTCCAGAAGATCCGCGTACCATGCCCTTCTTGGCCAGTCCGGAGCAATGAGGATCGCGTGAACTCTTTTTCTTTTCATTAGTTTGAGAATCCTTGGGATGAGTGGAAGTGGAGGGAACACATACACTGACTTGAACACCCACGGAGTTACAAGGGCATCCACCACCACTGCCTGTGGGTCCCTTGACCTGGAACAGTACCTCCGAAGGTTCTTGTTGAGGCGGGAGGCCATCATGTCTATTCGAGGTACGCTCCAAAGACTCTGCGAACACCTCTGGGTGGAGGCCCCACTCTCCCGGATGGAGATAGTGTCTGCTGAGGAAGTCCGCTTCCCAGTTGTCCATTCCCGGAATGAAGATTGCAGAAACACCCTCTGTACTTCCGTGTCGAGGATCCTCCCCAGGAAGGACAGTCTCCTTGTCTGTTCCAAATGCGACTTTGGAAGATTCAGGATCCATCCATGATCCTGGAGTAGTTGAGTTGAGAGAGCAATGCTCTGTAACAGCTTCTCCCTGGAAGATGCTTTTATCAGCAGATCGTCCAGATAAGGAATTATGTTCACACCCTGCTTGCGGAGGAGTAGAATCATCTCCGCCATGACCTTGGTGAACACCCTCGGTGACGTGGAGAGGCCAAACGGCAGTGCCTGGAACTGATAGTGACAGTCCAGCAGCGCAAATCTGAGATAAGCCAGGTGAGGCGGCCAGATCGGAATGTGAAGGTACGCATCCTTGATATCCAGGGATACTAGAAAATCCCCCTCCTCCAGACCTGAGATCACCACTCTCAGAGACACCATCTTGAATTTGAATTCCCTCAAATAAGGGTTCAACGACTTTAGATTCAATATTGGACTGACTGAACCATCCGCTTTCGGTACCACAAACAGGTTTGAGTAATAACCCTTGTTTGCTAAATGAGGTGGAACTTAAACAATGACATTTGACTTTAGCAATTTTTGAATGGCTTCTTGTAGGTTCGCACTTTCTGTCAGCAAAGCTGGTAAGCCTGATTTGAAGAATCTGTGAGGTGGGAGTTCTAAGAACACCAGACTGTACCCCTGGGTAACAATATCTTGTACCCAAGGGGTCTATGCATGATGACACCCAGACATGACTGAAATTTCTTAATCTTGCTCCCACCTGCCCGATCTCCAGGCTGGGAGGTCCACCGTCATGCCGAGGATTTTGAGGAAGCAGAACCAGGTTTCTGTTCCTGTGAACTTGTTGGTGCAGGTATTCTGGATTTCCCCCAACCTCCTCTAAAGAAAGTTGAAGGGGGTTTGGACTTTTTAACTTTTGCGTTCCGAAAGGACTGCATTGTAGACGTAGGATAAGATTTCCTAGTAGGCGGTGTTGTTGAGGGAAGAAGTGTTGACTTACCCGAAGTTGCCGAGGAGATCCATGCATCTAACGCTTCCCCAAACAGAGCCTGACCTGTGAAGGGTAGGTTCTTCACACTCCCCTGCGTGCCGAGACAGCCATGGAAGAAGCCCTCGCATTAAGATGACCAAGGTCCTTCATGGCCTCCACCATGAAACCTGCAGAGTCCTGTATGTGACGTAAGAACAATTCAATGTCACTTCTATCCATAGAATTTAATTCCTCTAGTAATGTGCCTGACCATTTTACTATGGCTTTAGAAATCCACGCACAAGCAATAGTGGGTCTTAACGCTACGCCAGTAGCTGTGTATAATGATTTGAGTGTAGTCTCAATCTTACGGTCAGCCGGCTCCTTTAAAACGGTGGACCCAGGGATAGGTAAAACCACTTTTTTAGACAACCTAGACACAGAAGCGTCGACTACAGGCGGGATTTCTCACTTTTTCCTGTCCTCAGGGAAAGGAAAAACAATGAGAACCCTTTTTGGGATCTGGAATTTTTTTCTCTGGGTTTTCCCAGGATTTTTCAAACAATGCGTTTAATTCTTTAGACGCAGGGAATGTAAGAGAGGATTTTTTAGTATCAGTAAAGTTAGCCTCCTCTACTTGCTCAGGTACCTTATCAGTAATGTGTAAGATGTCCATAATAGCCTCAATCATGAGTTGCACCCCCTTAGCAAGGAATGCATCCCCCCCTGCATATCCCCTTCACCGTTCCCTGTATCAGAGTCGGTATCCGTGTCAGCTTGCATTATCTGGGCAAGAGCACGCTTCTTAGGGTAAATTGGGGTCTTGGAAGAGGTAGTGGGAGCTGAATACGACAAAACCACAACAGACTTTTTCAAAACCTGTGTTTCAGTCTCATTTTGAGCTATCCGAGATGAAATCTGTGATATCATTCTCCTAATAGAATCCACCCATGGGGGTTCGGATTCAGAAGGCTGAGACAGTATATTATAGTCCTGAGTACATGGAATAGACTCTTCTGGAGAAGATACACACTCTGCAGCACAGGATACAGAGTTCCTAGACATGTTTATGTGAGCTATACAAACACACACACACACACACACACACACACACACACACACACACAGGAAAATGCAGACACAGTTTCCCCCAGAGTACCTTTAGAGAGACACAGAGTACTTGGAGCCAGCCACAAAGCGGCCCAGTAGGCATTTATACACTGGCGCTGACTGAATAACCTTAATAGGATTACACAGTTAATATAACACTCTCCACCCTTGTCTATAACCCTTACTGCAGAGGTACTGCAGAGGTATTGGAGTTATGTGGAGGCAGCGCACCCTGTGAGCGTTCTCAGTGTGATCTGCAGGGAGAAAATGGCGCTTGTGAGATGCTGGATCCGCTCTGAGGAGAAGCCCCACCCCCTGTAATGGTGTGTCTTCCCGATTGTACAGATTATACTGGCCTGAGGTGATTTCGCTGCTAACAGTGGGATTAGCCCATGTTAGCATAGTGACCAGTTGTGAGGGATTTGCGCTGGCCCAGGGCGCCCCTCACAGCGCTGCACAACAAGTACCGCTAGCCCGTGGAGCGCAGCCTATCAGATCTGCGCTCCTACTCTTGTGCCGCCATTCCCGCCGGCAACCCGCTTCCCGGGGCGCCGGCGTCATACTAACCACTCTGACTTCTGGCTCTGTTCGGGGGCTTGCGATCATCACCCTCAGTAGCTCAGTGTCCTGTCAGCAGAGATAGAGAACCATTAACCACTAGGGTTGGTTCCTCCCCCCCCCCCCCCCCTAAGTCCCACGAAGCAGGGAGGCTGTTGCCAGCAGCCTCCCTGTACCTAACGCTTTCAAAAAAAACAATAAAACTAGAAAAACTCCTAGGAGCTCCCCTAGCTGTGACCATCTCGGGCACATTTTCTAAACTGAGTCTGGTAGGAGGGGCATAGAGGGAGGAGCCAGCCCACACTATTAAACTCTTAAAGAGCCCATGGCTCCCAAGGGACCCGTCTATACCCCATGGTACTAATGTGGACCCCAGCATCCTCTAGGACGTAAGAGAAAGCAAAATACACTGGTAAAATCCTTTTTTTAAATAGTACTTTAATGCACATTGTGCCTCTGAAGATTTAATCAGCATCTCCGCATATCTAGGCATAATTATAAGTTGCAGAGGTGTCTCGCAAGGGGTGTGATATGCGTGCCTGGTGTTCAGGACGCCACCGATCAGAAGACCGAGAGCGGCATCCCTCCTCCCTCCCCCTCTAGCTCTCCCTTCCTGCTGCCTAACCCCCCCTCCAGCCTAACCCTAACCTCTGCAGTGGTACCTAACCCTCCCTTCCTCGCAGCCTAACCCTCCCCAGTGGTGCCCAAACCAAACCCACATTCTCTGCAGCCTAACTCTCCCTGTTGGTGCCGAAACCTAACCTCCTCCCTGCGGCATAACAGTCCCCGGCATGCTTACAATCGGGATGCCGGCTGTCGGGATTCTGGCATCAGCATTTCAACTGATGTCGGTATTCCAGCGCCTGTCTTGTGGCCGCGTGTCAGGATTCCAGAAATCAGCAGAACGGGAACTTGCTGCAAATAATTGCAGATGGATAAGCTCCTTTAGTCAGCTTGCAGGAAGGACTATTATAGTCAAATCTCTTTCCTCAACTCTATATAAACATCCTGAAGGGGTAACACTCCTACCCATTGTAAATGCTGATCGCTTACTTTTTCAGTGATTCATCAATCATAAAATGTGTGATGAGTGTAGCATTCAGTGTACAATTACATTTAAAACAAGAGTAAAACAAAAAATAAGTTATTGGAAAACCTGCTACAAAATGTGAAAATGACCTGCCTATTTTATGCTCCGAAAGGCTGTATCTCTGTTAATTAGGAATGTGTTATTATAATTACATTATCTGTATAACAAGGTTAAAAATAGTACATATAAAAAATAATATAAGTAGAGATGTGCGGCGGGCACTTTTCGTGTTTTGGTTTTGGATCTGGATCCCGCTCGTGTTTTGGATCTGGATTGGTTTTGCCAAAACCACCCTTTCGGGTTTTGGTTTTAGATCTGGATGATTAAAAAAAAAAAACACTCAAAAACAGCTAAAATCACGGAATTTGGGTGTAATTTTGATCCTACTGTATTATTAACCTCAATAACATTAATTTCCACTCATTTCCAGTCTATTCTGAACACCTCACAATATTGTTTTTAGGCCAAAAGGTTGCACCGAGGGCACTGGATGACTAAGCTAAGCGACACAAGTGGACAACACAAACACCTGGCCCATCTAGGAGTGGCAATGCAGTGGCAGACAGGATGGCACTTTTGAAAACTAGGCCCCAAACAGCACATCATGCAAAGAAAAAAATAAGAGGTGCAAAATGGAATTGTTCTTGAGCCCTCCCACCCACCCTTATGTTGTATAAACAGGACATGCACACATTGACAAACCAGTCATTTCAGTGACAGGGTCTGCCACACGACTGTGGCTGAAATAATTGGTTTGTTTGGGCCCCCACAAAAAAAGAAGCAATTAATCCCCCCACCACAAAAGAAGCAATTAATCTCTCTTTGCACAAACTGGCTCTACAGAGGCAAGATGTCGACCTCATCCTCCAATTCCTCACCCTTTTCAGTGTGTACATCCTCCTCCTCACAGAGTATTAATTTGTCCCTACTGGAATCCACCATCACAGGTCCCTGTGTACTTTCTGTAGGCAATTGCTGGTAAAGGTCTTCCTGGAGGAATTTATAATTCATTTTGATGAACATCATCTTTTCCACATTTTGTAGAAGTAACCTCCTACGCCGATTGCTGACAAGGTTACCGGCTGCACTAAACACTTTCAGAGCACACACTGGAGGGGGGGGCAACTTAGGTAAAATAAAGCCAGTTTGTGCAAGGGCCTCCAAATTGCCTCTTTATCCTGCCGGTATACATATGGACTGTCTGACATGTCCACGTGGATGCTGTCAGCGATATAATCCTCCACCATTCGTTCAATGGTGACAGCATCATATGTAGTGACAGTAGACATGTCAGTAATCGTTGGCAGGTCCTTCAGTCCAGACCAGATGTCAACACTTGCTCCTGACTGGCGGGTGGGCTAGGAAATGTTATCCTTTTCCTCGCAGCCCCAGTTGCGGGAGAAAATGAAGGAGGAGCTGTTGATGGGTCACGTTCCGCTTGCGTTGACAATTTTCTCACCAGCAGGTCTTTGCTCCTCTGCAGACTTGTGTCTGCCGGAAAGAGAGATACAACGTAGGCTTCAAACCTAGGATCGAGCACGGTGGCCAAAATGTAGTGCTCTGATTTCAACAGATTGACCACCCTTGAATCCTGGCAAAGCTATGAAGGGCTCCATCCACAAGTCCCACATACTTAGCGGAATTGCTCCATCTTAGCTCCTCCTTCAATTTCTCCAGCTGCTTCTGCAAAAGCCTGATGAGGGGAATGTCCTGACTCAAGCTGGCAGTCTCTGAACTGACTTCACGTGTGGCAAGTTCGAAGGGTTGGAGAACCTTGCACAACACGGAAACCATTGTCCACTGCGCTTGAGTCAGGTGCATTCCCCCCTCCTTTGCCTATATCGTAGGTGGATGTATAGGCTTGAATGGCCTTTTGCTGCTCCTCCATCCTCTGAAGCATATAGAGTGTTGAATTCCACCTCGTTAACACCTCTTGCTTCAGGTGATGGCAGGACAGGTTCAGGAGTGTTTGCTGGCACTCCAGTCTTCGGGACGCAGTGGCTGAATGTCAATAGTGGCCCGCAATTTTTCGGGCCACTGACAGCATCTTCTGCATGCCCCTGTCATTTAAAAAAAAAAATTGCACCACCAAATTAATTGTATGTGCAAAATATGGGACGTGCTGGAATTTGCTCAGATGTAATGCACGCACAATATTGGTGGCTTTGTCCAATATCACAAATCCCCAAGAGAGTCTAAGTGGGGTAAGCCATTGTGCGATGATGTCCCTCACTTTCTGTAAGAGGCACACTGCTGACAACCGGTGATAGACAGCATAGCCTGCCTAGGAACAATCTGGCGTTTGTGAGATGCTGCTACTGGTGCCGCTGCTGAGGGAGGCAATACATCTACCCAGTGGACTGTCACAGTCATGTAGTCCTTAGTTTGCCCTGCTCCACTTGTCCACATGTCCATGGTTAAGTGGACAGTGGGTACAACCGCATTTTTTAGGACACTGAGGACACTTTCTGACGTCTCTGTACATACTCGGTATCGCCTGCTTAGTGAAGTGGAATCTAGATGGGATTTGGTACCGGGGACACACTACCTCCATCAATTGTCGAAATCCCACTGCACTGATGGCAGATACCGGAGGCACGTCTAACACCAACATAGCTGTCAAGGACTCAGTTATCCGCTTTGCAACAAGATGACTTCTGTCATACAGTATTTCATCTTCCTCGAAAAGGACTGTTGGACAGTCAATTGCTTAGTTCAATTAGTACAAGTGATCTTCCTACTTCCTCTCTGGGATGATGATCAACTCCCAGCAGCAACAACAGCAGCGGCAGTAGGCGTACCACTCAAGGATCCTCCGGAGGAATCCTGGTTAGGAGAGGACTCCTCAGTCTTGCCAGTGGCATGACCTGCAGGACTACTTCCGTTCCTGACTGAGGAGGAAATTGAAGTTGAGAGAGTTGGTGGTGTGGCTTGCAGGATCTTGGGTACAAGAGGAAGAAGGGATTTTAGGTGTCAGTGGACTACTTATGCTCTTACCAAGGTTTTTGAACTTGATAATGACTTCTGATGAATGCGCTGCAGGTGACGTAGAAGGGAGGATGTTCCTAGGTGGTTAACGTCCTTACCCCTACTTATTACGGAATGACAAAGGCAACACACGGCTTAGCACCTGTTGTCTGGATTTGTGGAGAAATAATTCCACACCGAAGTGGTGGCTTTTTTGGTATTTTACCAAGACATGACAATGAGCTTATTCATCCCAGAGACAACAACTGTTTCCACCGGTTCCTGAGTTAAACAAACCACATCACCGTCAGAATCTTCCTTGTCAACTTCCTCCTCAGCGCCAGCAACACCCATATCCTCGTCCTGGTGTACTTTTAGTGACATCTTCAATTTGAAAATCAGAAACTGGACTGTGGGGGCTCCTTCCAGCACTTGCAGAGGGCGTGCATGTGGTGGAAGGAGCCACCTCTTCCCATCCAGTGTTGGGAAGGTCAGGCATCGCAACCGCCGACGCACTTGGGGATTTGTGATACCATCTTAGAACGCACAGTTCTTAGCTGTGCTTTTGCCAGCTTAACTCTTATAATTTTTCTAGCGGGAGGATGAGGGCTTCCATCGTCATGTGAAGCTGAACCACTAGTCATGAACATAGTAAAGGGCCTTAGCCATTCCTTGCCACTCTGTGTTGTAAATGGCATATTGGCAAGTTTACGTTTCTCCTCAGACAATTTAAATTTATTTTTTTGGGTCATTTTACTGAACTTTGGCTTTTTGGATTTTACATGCCCTTTACTATCACATTGGGCATCGGCCTTGGCAGTCAGCGTTGATGGCATTTCATCATCTATGTCATGTCTAGTGGCAGCAGCTTCAGCACTAGGAGAAAGTGGTTCTTGATCTTTCCCTATTTTATCCTCCAAATTTTTGTTCTCCATTATTTTTCTGGAGTTATATAGCAATATACGGCACAAGAGAGCGTACCCCTACACCACACAGGGCAAACCCTGTAAAAATTATTTAGATAATAACCCTTTTATTTGGAGTTACTATAATAATATGCAGCACAGGAGAGGGTATCCCTACACCACACAGGGTAAAGCCTGTAAAAATTATTTGAGTAATAATAGGATTTTAATTACCTACCGGTAAATCCTTTTCTCGTAGTCCGTAGAGGATTCTGGGGTTCACATTAGTACCATGGTGTATAGACGGGTCCAGTAGGAGCCGCTGGCACTTTAAGAGTTTAACAGTGTGAGCTGGCTCCTCCTTCTATGCCCATCCTACCAGACTCAGTCCAGAAACTGTGCCCGAGGAGATGGACAACTTCGAGAGAAGGATAATACACAGATAGTGGCGAGATTTACACCAGCTCACACATACAAGGCAAACCAAGCTAACCAGCTTGAAAACTCAGCAACGGCTGAACAATATTACTTAACCAAGTAAGAAAATACTGGACCAAGTAACCACTGCAGGATCATGAAGCGCTGGGCGGGCGCCCAGCATCCTCTACGAACTACGAGAAAAGGATTTACCGGTAGAGCAGTCCTCTTCACATAAATCTTCAGAGCCCTTGCAACATCCAAGGACTTTGATGGAATTGAGGAGTCAGTAGCAACTGGCACCACAATCGGTTGGTTGATATGAAAAGCCGACACAACCTTTGGAAGGAATTGTTGACGTGTCCGAAGCTCAGCTCTATCTTCATAGAAGATCAAGTAGGGACTTTTACAAGACAAAGCCCCCAACTCCAACATACTTCTAGCAGAAGCCAAGGCCAACAAAGTGACAGCCTTCCACGTGAGAAACTTGACCTCAACCTCCTGTAGAGGCTCGAACCAATCCGATTGGAGGAACTTCAACACCACGTTAAGATCCCAGGGTGCCGTAGGTGGCACAAAGGGAGGCTGGATGTGCAGAACCCCTTTCAAAAAAGTCTGAACCTCAGGGAGGGAATCCAGCTGTCTCTGGAAGAAAATGGATAAGGCCGAAATCTGGACCTTTACGAAACCCAAACGCAGGCCCATATCCACATCTGCTTGCAGGAAGAGGAGAAACCATCCCAGTTGAAACGCCACCGTAGGAAACTTCTTGGATTCACACCAAGACACATACTTTTTCCAAATGCGATGGTAATGTTTAGACTTAACTCCTTTCCTAGCTTGTATCAGGGTAGGAATAACCTTGTTCGGAATGCCCTTCCGAGCTAATATCTGGTGTTCAACCTCCATGCCGTCAAACGTAGCCGTGGTAAGTCTTGAAAAGCGAACGGCCCCTCTTGCAGAAGGTCCTCCCGAAGAGTAAGAGGCCTCAGATCTTCCAGCAGTAGATCCAGAAGATCTGCATACCAAGCCCTTGGCCAGTCCGGGGCAATGAGGATTGCCTGAACTCTTGTTCTCTTTATGATCTTTAGAACTCTAGGAATTGTCACAACTGAGGGCCTGAGCTGACGGGAGGAAGCCTCAGTTGTAGGGGCTGAGGTGAAGCTGAACTTCTGAGGTTTAATCAGACCCCTGGACATATGAGTAGGATGTAGAAAGGTTGCCCGAAGGCATGACCATGACAACCAGAATTAAAAGTCAATAAAAGTTTATTAACAGAACTCCATGTATTCACAGCAGTGATAAATGAATGAAGATATACAGCAGATATGATAAAAACAGTTCCTGGATAACTATGGGTTTGGCAATGGCCACAGGGTACTGGTAGCAGTAGGTACAGTTCTTAATGTCCCAGAGATGGAATGTCCTTACCAGACCCATCCGTAGTATTAAGTGTAGCCAAGGAACACACCAGCAGATGTATCACTGGAAGCCGGTAACACTGTAGTAGAGGTAGCTGCTGTGGATGCTGGATGGAACCAGCCAGATGTTAGAACATGGAGTGGATGCTGGATGGAACCAGCCAAATAGTAGAATGAAGCTAGGGAGCGAGGATATAGGAACCGATGGTGTGCGGGTACCGATGGTATGCAGGTAACCGCTGGAGAAGCACCGGCTCTTTAAGGAAGCTGATCACTGCTGGAAGCTGACCGCTGGAAGCAGATGAAACTGTAGCTGGAAGCTGGAGCAAACACAGAAGACTGCAGAGTCAGGCTGCACCGCAAGGTGGTAAGCTGGTGCGGGTCTCTTAGTGGTAACTGGAAACAGGAGCTGGAAACCTGGAATGAAAACAACCACAGGAGAGAGAGACTGGAAACAAGGTTTGACAACCAAAGCACTGACGATTTCCTGGTGCAGGCTCAATCCCTTTATACCCTTAGGTATGCAGGGATTGGATGAGCAATTAGGCAGACTTCAGCGGAGCTATGGATTGGAGGTCAGGATCATGTGACTGGAAGCAAGATGGCTGCGCCCATACCGGCCAGTGGAGGGAAACCTTGTTTGTAACACCACATGGAGATTCCTCTGTAATGGCGGCGGTGAACACAGAGAACGCCGACTTGCGTCTCAAACCTCCAGCATGGACGGCCGCAGCAGGTGAGGAGTGCCACA
Source organism: Pseudophryne corroboree (assembly GCF_028390025.1). Lineage (NCBI taxonomy): Eukaryota > Metazoa > Chordata > Amphibia > Anura > Myobatrachidae > Pseudophryne > Pseudophryne corroboree. Next base: position 584,372,704 of record NC_086445.1, on the reverse strand, counting down.
TACCCTGCAATGCACTGAGAATACGGAGACGATGCCCGAGGCCCCGCCGGCAGGTGACGCCATGCCAGTCGCCCGGGCATTGGAAGGACAATATCCATGGATCAGCAAAGATGAGACTTGACATATGAATGCTAGCAACATAGCTGGGAACCGGGCCTAGGACGCTGAGCCAGCCTTAGGAGACACCTGAAAGGTAAATAATGGCATCCAGATACCCGGATCGTGACAGCACCCCCCCTTTAGGAGTGGCCCCAGGATACTTCTTAGGCTTCTGAGGAAATCTGGAGTGGAAATTCCGGACCAAGGTAGGAGCATGGACATCTGAAGCATTGGTCCAAGAGCGTTCCTCAGGGCCATAGCCCTTCCAATCAATAAGATATTGTAACTGACCATAACGGAACGTGAATCCAGAATCTTGGCAACTTCATACTCAACTCCCCGTTGAGTCTGGACTTTAGGAGCCGAAGGTAGAGCAGAATGGAATCGATTCAGGATCAGCGGTTTCAGAAGGGAAACATGGAATGTCCTAGGAATTTTCAAGAATGGGGGTAACTGGAGTTTGTAAGCAACAGGATTGATAACTTGTTCAATTTGAAAAGGACCGATGTAACGGGGAGCAAACTTCATGCTTGGAACTCTCAATCTCAAATTCTTTGTAGACAACCAAACACGATCACCCACTTTGAGAGCAGGAACTGCCCTACGCTTCTTATCTGCAAACTTCTTGTATCTAAACGATGCTTTGAGCAGGGCCGCTCGAACATTTTTCCAGTTGTTTGAAAACTGGCGCAAGGTGATATCAACTGCTGGTACAGAAGTCGCTGGAAGCGGCTGGAATTCTGGAACTTTAGGGTGGAATCCGTAGTTGATGAAGAATGGTGTTGAAGAAGATGAGGAATGATATTGGTTGTTATGGCTGAACTCGGCCCAGGGAAGGAGTTGAACCCAGTCATCTTGAGAGGAAGACACACATATGCGGAGGAAGGCCTCCAAGTCCTGATTCACCCTCTCAGTTTGACCATTGGTCTGAGGATGGTAAGCTGTAGAGAACTTTAATTTGACTTGGAGGGCTTGACACAAACTTCGCCAGAATTTGGCTACGAATTGTACTCCTCTATCAGAGATGATCTCCTCGGGAAGACCGTGTAGTTGGAAGATTTCCTGAATGAACACTTGAGCCAACTTGGAAGCTGACGGAAGACCGGTGAGGGGAATGAAATGTGCCATCTTGGTAAACCGGTCAACCACTACCCAGATGGTATTAAACTTGTTGCACATAGGCAGGTCTGTGACGAAGTACATCGACAAATGGGTCCACGGTCGATGGGGAACAGATAATGGAACCAGTTGCCCCGCAGGCGACTGGCGGGATACTTTGTGTTGGGCACACTTTGGGCAAGAAGCAATAAACTCCATGACGTCCTTCTTCAGAGTTGGCCACCAATAAGACCTAGAAATAAACTCAAGGGTTTTCTGAATGCCTGTATGTCCGGCAAAACGGGAAGCATGTGCCCAATGCATGAGCTTCTTCCTTAACACCGATGTCATGATTGGACGCTATTCTGACGCCAGAACGTGCATAACTGCAAATAATATTGTATTGATCAATGTCTGCAAATGCCCTGTGTGTGGTTATGTATAAATCCTGTGTGAAAAGGTCATAGGAGACTTCAGTCTGATGTGCCACTGCTCCCTTGCTGATCTTAAAGGGGGAGGTGTCATGATCCAGGCTATCTCAAGCAGGAATAAGCCTGTTAATAAGTAGTGTGATATCAATATAGATGACACCAGTATATCCAAGTGACGTATCAATGGATGTGCTGCCAATGCATCTGGGTTACATCGAAATGGGCATGAATGAAATGTGTATTATTCCAATTGATTTATCAAGGTACCAGTATGTGATAACTGTCTTTGCATGTTAAATGGTTGAAGCTTGATTGATCTGCTGGCATTTCATTGTAGCCACAGATCATAGAGACACACTGACTGCTTAGGTGTGAAGTTTAGTTTACTTATCCCAGAATCAGAGCTGAGATCTTAAAGTAAGTGCAGGTCAGGCCTGAAATGTGTTTTCTCAACTGGCTTGTGTATCTCCCAACAGGTTGTTTCCTGACCCCAGGGGGTCACCAGAGAGAGACCAGAAAGACATGCTGGCTAGGGAAGGTGATTAAAAACTTCCTTCATCCAGCTATATAAGTGTCTTAGTATGATTGATAAAGCTGATTGCCCAGCTTCAAAAGGAAGGGAAGAGTAAGGCCATTCGCCCCTGAGATAGTAGCCGGGAAGCCCAGTATGAGCTGACCCTCAATACCTTCTCTGGCTTATGGAAGGGTTAACAGTAACACTCCAGAGGGAGGGGGGTTGAAGGGGCAGCATGATTTTTAAATAGGAGACCCTCAGAGTGTAAGTTGTCCATTATCAAAGAAGCGAGTCAGGAGAACATTCTGGCTCTGTAATGTTCCGATATCCGAAGCGGCTTCACTTCATCTCATCGTTCTACTCTGCATGCGTGCTAGTATCGGTGGGTTTAACTTCCTATTTTTATTTTCTTGAAGTTGTCTTTCTGTTGTGACTTTGACTTTTTATCATGATATTCTTGTAACTTTCTTTTCTCTGACGTCCTAGTGGATGCTGGGTACTCCATAAGGACCATGAGGTATAGACTGGCTCCGCAGGAGACTGGGCACTCTTAAAAGAAAGATTAGGTACTATATCTGGTGTGCACTGGCTCCTCCCTCTATGCCCCTCCTCCAGACCTCAGTTAGTATCTGTGCCCGGCCAGAGCTGGATGCACCCTAGGGGCTCTCCTGAGCTTCCTAGAAAAGAAAGTATTTGTTAGGTTTTTTATTTTCAGTGAGATCTGCTGGCAACAGACTCACTGCTACGTGGGACTGAGGGGAGAGAAGCGAATCTACCTGCTTGCAGCTAGCTTGGGCTTCTAAGGCTACTGGACACCATTAGCTCCAGAGGGATCGAACACAGGCCCAGTCCTTGGTCGTCCGGTCCCGGAGCCGCGCTGCCGTCCCCCTTGCAAAGCCAGAAGAACGAAGAGAAGTTGAAAATCGGCGGCTGAAGACTCCGGTCTTCATTAAGGTAGCGCACAGCACTGCAGCTGTGCGCCATTGCTCCCTTAGCACACCACACACTCCGGTCACTGATGGGTGCAGGGCGCTGGGGGGGGGGGGGCGCCCTGGGCAGCAATTAGATTACCTTACTTGGCGAAAGGCACATAATACAGTCTGATAAACTGTATATGTGCATTAACCCCCCGCCATTAAAGTACATAAAAGGACAGAAGCCCGCCGCTGAGGGGGCCGGGCCTTCTTCCTCAGCACACCGGTGCCATTTTCTCTTCACAGCTCAGCTGGAAGGAAGCTCCCCAGGCTCTCCCCTGCAGTATCCTGGTACACAAAGGGTAAAAAAGAGAGGGGGGGCACATAAATTTAGGCGCAAAACTGTGTATATAAGCTGCTATAGGGGAAAAATCACTCAGTTTAGTGTACATCCCTGTATTATATAGCGCTGTGGTGTGTGCTGGCATACTCTGTCTCTGTCTCTCCAAAGGGCCTGGTGGGGGAACTGTCTTCAAATAGAGCATCCCCTGTGTGTGTGGTGTGTCGGTACGCGTGTGTCGACATGTCTGAGGTAAAAGGCTCCTCTAAGGAGGTGATAGAGCGGATATGTGTGTGGGAGGGTGTCTCCGTCGACAACGCCGACACCTGTTTGGATATGTGTAAGTGCTGAGGTAAAATTATTGCACTAAAGGTTAGGGAACAGAAAGGAAATCTACCCTGGTCTGTCCCTATGTCACAGAGTCCTTCAGAGTCTCTCTATGTTCACTATCCAAAATAACAAAGTATCGACACGGAGTTTAACTCCACTGTCGACTACGATAATGCAAAGTTACAGCCAAGAGGGCTAAAAGATATTCAATATATGATTATTGGAATAAAAGATGATTTGCATATCACTGATGACTCATCTGTCCCTGACACGAGAGTACACATGTTAAGGGGAAGAATGCTGAGGTAAATTTCCCTCCTCTCATGAGGAAAAAGAGCGGGAATCTCCAGACAAGAGACGGCAGCTTCCCACAAGAGAATTCTCAGGCTGTATCCTTTCCCCACTAGGGCCAGGATGTGTTGAGAATCTTCCCCTTGGGTGTCCTGTTTGCACTAGCTATTCTCAGGGATCCTGCAGATAGTGTGCACATTCTAGTATACTACCCAGACCGGCGATTGTGTTGGCATGGGTTTATAGCGCTGTGGCAGCGTGGACAGGTACCTTATCAGCAGAGATTGAGACCCTAGTATGCATATAAATATTTGAAGATGCTGTCTTAAGTGATAGATATATAATTATAAAGCATGCCCAAAGGGACATGAGTATACTGGGTCCTAGAGACAAAAGCTATGTCGATTTCTGCTTGACGTGTCCTGTAGAATATACATTGGACAGATGATGCCGACTTAAGAGGCATATGGAAGGCTGAGGATTGTGTGGAGAAAGGTTCTCGGGCCTGGTCTCCACAGCTATAGCTGGTAATTCTGATATTTTGCCTTATATTCCTGCACAGCCTAGGAAAGCACGACATTATTAAATGCAGCTTTTCGAATAAAGAAACAAGAAAGTCTGAGGTGTGTCCTTTCTTGTCAGAGCCGGGGGCAGAGGAAAGAAGCTGTACAACACAGCTAGTCCCCAGGAACAGAAGTCCTCCCCGGCCTCTACAAAAATCCACCGAATGTCGCTGGGGCTCCACAGGCGGAGCTAGGCCCGGTGGGGACACGCCTTCGTACGTTCAGCCACAAGTGGGTTCACTCCCTGTTAGATCCCTGGGCAATAGAAATTGTATCGCAGGGATACAGGCTGGACTGTGAGAAGATGCCCCCTCACCGAGGACCCGGCGGGCTTCCCCCCAAGAGAGGGAGCCAGTGTTAACTGCAATTCGTAAATTGTATCTTCAACAGGTGGTGGTCAAGGGTCCCCTCCTTCAACAAGAGGGTGTTATTATTCGACCATGTTATGATCCCGAAACCAGACGGTTCGGTTAGACCCATATTGTATTAAAATCCCTGAACATATACCTGAAAAGGTTCAGGTTCAAGATGGAATCGCTAAGAGCGGTCATTGCAAGCCTGAAATGAATCGGGACATAAGGGATGCATACCTTCGTGTCCCCATTTATCCACCTCATCAGGCGTACCTCAGAATTGCGGTACGGGATTGTCATTACCAATTTCACCAAGGTAATGGCGGATATGATGGTGCTCCTGCGGAAGCAAGGTGTCACTATTATCACATACTTGGATGATCTCCTCATAAAAGCGAGATCAAGAGAGCAGTTGCTGGACAGCGTATCACCTTCTCTGGAAGTGAAACGGCAACACGACTGGATTCTATATATTCCGAAGTCGCAGTTGGTTCCTACAGCTCATCTGCCTCGCCTAGGCATGATCCTAGACACAGACCAGAAGAGGGTTTATCTCCCGATAGAGAGAGCTCAGGAGCTCATGACACTGGTCAGGAATCCATTGAAAATCAAAACAGGTGTCAGTGCATCACTGCACTCGAGTCCTGGGAAGGATGATGGCATCATACGAGGCCATCCCCTTCGGCTGGTTTCATGCAAGGACAATGGAACTTACTGGACAAGTGGTCCGGATCACATCTTCAGATGCATCGGTTAATCACCCTATCCCCCAGGGCCAGAGTGTCTCTCCTGTGGTGGCTGCGGAGTGCTCGCCTTCTCGAGGGCCGCAGATTCGGCATTCAGGACTGGGTCCTGGTGACCACGGATGCAAGCCTCCGAGGGTGGGGGGCAGTTACACAGGGAAGAAAATTCCAAGGTTTGTGGTCAAGCCAACAGACTTGCCTTCACATCAATATCCTGGAACTAAGGGCCATATACAATGCCCTAAGTCAAGCGGAGTTCCTGCTTCGCGACCAACCGGTTCTGATCCAGTCAGACCGCAGGGGCTCATGTAAACCACCAGGGCGGCACAAGGAGCAGGGTGGCGAGGGTAGAAGCCACCAGAATTCTTCGCTGGGCGGAGAATCAAGTAAGCGCACTGTCAGCAGTGTTCATTCCGGGAGTGGACACGACCTCCACCCGGGAAAGTGGTGACTTCATCAGGAAGTCTTCACGCAGTTTTGCAAATTGATGGAAACTGCCTCAGGTGGACTACATGGTGTCCCACCTCAATAAAAAGATAAAAAAGGTTTTACGCTGGGTCAAGGGACTCTCAGGCGATAGCTGTGGTCGCACTAGTAATACCGTGGGTGTTCCAGTCGGTCTATATATTCCCTCCTCTTCCTCTCAGACCCAAGGGCTGAGAATTGTAATAAACGGAGGAGTGTGAACAATATTCTTTGCTCCGGATTGGCCAAGAAGGACTCGGTACCCGGAACTGCAAGAAATGCTCTCAGAGGACCCATGGCCTCTGCCTCTCAGTCAGGACATGTTGCAACAGGGACCCTGTCTGATCCAAGACTTACCGCGGCTGCGTTGGACGGCATGGCGGTTGAACGCCGGATCCTAGCGGAAAAGGGCATTCCGGATGCAGTTATTCCTACGCTGATAAAGGCTAGGAAAGACGTGACAGCAAGACTTTTTCACTGTATATGACGAAAATAGGTTGCTTGGTGTGTGGCCGGGAAGGCCCTACAGAGGAATTCCAGGGGGGTCGATTCCTGCACTTCCTACAGTCAGGAGTGACTATGGGCCTAAAATTAGGATCCATAAAGGCCAAGATTTCGGCCCTATCCCTTTTTATCTCTCAAAAAGAACTGGCTTCACTGCCTGAAGTTCGGACGTTGTTACAGGGGTGCTGCATATTCAGCCCCTTTTGTGCCTCCAGTGGCACCTTGGGATCTTAACGTGTGTTAGATTCCTAAAATCCCACTGGTTTGAGCCACTTAAGACCGTGGAGCTAAAATATCTCACGTGGAAAGTGGTCATGCTTTTGGCCTTAGCTTGGACTAGGCGTGTGTCAGAATTGGCGGCTTTGTCATGTAAAAGCCCATATCTGATCTTCCATATGGAAAGGGCAGAATGGAGGACTCGTCCCCAATTTCTCCCTAAGGTGGTATCATCGTTTCATTTGAACCAACCTATTGTGGTGCCTGCGGCTACTAGGGACTTGGAGGATTCCAAGTTGCTGGACGTAGTCCGGGCCCTGAAACTTTTTGTTTCCAGGACGGCTAGAGTCAGAAAAACTGACTCGCTATTTATCCTGCATGCACCCAACAAGCTGGGTGCTCCTGCTTCAAAGCAGACTATTGCTCGCTGGATCTGTAGCACGATTCAGCTTGCACATTCTGCGGCTGGACTGCCGCATCCTAAATTAGTAAAAGCCCATTCCACGAGGAAGGTGGGCTCTTCTTGGGCGGCTGCCCGAGGGGTCTCGGCTTTACAACTTTGCCGAGCTGCTACTTGGTCGGGTTCAAACACTTTTGCAAAATTCTACAAGTTTGATACCCTGGCTGAGGAGGACCTTGCGTTTGCTCATTCGGTGCTGCAGAGTCATCCGCACTCTCCCGCCCGTTTGGGAGCTTTGGTATAATCCCCATGGTCCTTACGGAGTACCCAGCATCCACTAGGACGTCAGAGAAAATAAGAATTTACTCACCGGTAATTCTATTTCTCGTAGTCCGTAGTGGATGCTGGGAGCCCGTCCCAAGTGCGGACTCTCTGCAATACATGTATATAGTTATTGCTTAACTAAAGGGTTATTGTATGAGCCATCTGTTGAGAGAGGCTCAGTTATTGTTCATACTGTTAACTGGGTATAGTTATCACGAGTTGTACGGTGTGATTGGTGTGGCTGGTATGAGTCTTACCCTGGATTCCAAATCCTTTCCTAGTAATGTCAGCTCTTCCGGGCACAGTTTCCCTAACTGAGGTCTGGAGGAGGGGCATAGAGGGAGGAGCCAGTGCACACCAGATATAGTACCTAATCTTTCTTTTAAGAGTGCCCAGTCTCCTGCGGAGCCCGTCTATACCCCATGGTCCTTACGGAGTACCCAGCATCCACTACGGACTACGAGAAATAGAATTACCGGTGAGTAAATTCTTATTTTTTCTGTAACATAAGCTTTGAAGTGTTTTACTTGAATTAAATAATCTAATTTTAGATCTGGTTTCTGTTGTGTATCCATCCCAACTCTCTGAAAGAGGCGTTACCAAAATATTAATAATTCTAGGTGCAGGCAAAAGCCATAAGTTTGCCTTGGGTCATACCCTAAACGTTTGTACTTTGGCTGGTGGCAGTGATTTTGTGTGAAATAAACACACGCGCTCAGGTATCCAGTAAAGGTGTCACGTGGCAGGGATTCGCAGATTGGCATATCTGGGGAATCGCCGTGCCTAGGATCGTGACACCGACTTCACAAAACTTTTCCCTGGTGGGGGCGTAGAGTCCATCCTTACCGTGGAGAATGCCAACGGATTGATAATAGGATGCTTGTCAGAAGACTCCGACTCATTTTCTTGCTCCCAAGAGCGGGAAAGGGCATCGGCCTTGCGATTCTGAGAGCCCGGACAGAACTCGAGTTTAAAGTCGAACCTAGAAAAGAAAAGTGCCCATCTGGCCTGACGAGGATTAAGACATTGTGCGCCTTTCAAATACAAAAGATTCTTGTGATCGGTAAGTATAGTAACCGAATGAGAAGCTCCCTCCAGCAGATATCTCCACTCCTCCAGAGCGAGTTTGATTGCCAGCAACTCCTGATCGCCAATGGCATAGTTGCGCTCAGCTGGGGAAAACTTTCAGGAGAAGAAGCTGCAAGGATGTAGATGACCATCTTTAGCTCTCTGGGATAGCACCGCCCCTACTCCAACGGAAGAGGCATCCACCTCAAGGATGAAAGGTGAGTTGATGTCGGGCTGTTTCAAAACCGGAGCAGAGATGAATCGTTGCTTTAATAGATGAAAGGCTTGCATAGCTTCTTCAGACCACTTGGACGGATTAGCACCCTTCTTGGTTAACGCAGTGATAGGTGCCACAATGGTGGAAAAGTCTCGTATAAACTTTCTGTAATCATTGGCGAATCCTAAAAATCTCTGGACCCCTTTGAGGGTTAAAGGTATCGGCCAATTCTGGATTGCTTGTAGTTTCTCAGGATCCATCTCTAGTCCGGAACCGGACACAATGTAGCCTAGAAACGGAATGGATTTGACTTCAAAAACGCACTTCTCCAATTTGCAATAGAGATGATTGACACGGAGACGGGACAGAACTTCCTTTACCCAGAAACGATGTTCCTCCAGATTGTTGGCAAAGATAAGTATATCATCTAGATAAACCACGACATGGCGATATAAGATGTCTCTGAAGATCTCGTTCACGAAATGCTGGAAGACAGCTGGAGCATTACTTAATCCGAAAGGCATGACGAGGTACTCATAATGTCTATCACGGGTGTTAAATGCGGTCTTCCACTCGTCACCCTCTCGGATCCGGATGAGGTTGTAGGCACCTCTCAAATCTAATTTCGTGAAGATGGTTGCTCCGCTAACTCTATCGAAGAGTTCTGTAATCAAGGGTAAAGGATATCGGTTCTTGACGGTGATGTCGTTCAAGCCTCTGTAGTCGATGCATGGCCGCAGGCCACCGTCTTTCTTCTTAACGAAGAAGAAACCTGCGCCAGCTGGGGAGGAAGAAGGTCGAATGAAACCCTTCGCCAGATTCTCCTTAATATATTCTTCCATAGAATGCGTTTCTGGTAAAGACCACGGATAGGTTCGGCCTCGAGGTGGAACCTTCCCCGGAATGAGATCGATTGGACAGTCCCATTCTCTATGAGGAGGAAGGATATCGGCAGAAGCTTTACAGAACACGTCCGTATAATCTTGATACGGAGGAGGTGGAACATCAAACGACTTGGAGGAGGAAGAACAAACAGGAAGCACTTTGGACAAACAGGTCTCAGTACAGGTAGGACCCCATGCCAGGATTTGAGTAGTCGTCCAGTCAATCGATGGGTTATGGAGACGAAGCCATGGAAGGTCTAAAACCACTGGATGTGTGGCTCTTGGAATAACTAGAAAAGAAATTAATTCTGAGTGAAGAACTCCTACTCTCAGACGAACTGGTAGAGTTCTTAAAGAAATAACTGCATCAAAAATCTTACTGCCATCCACGGCAGTCAAAGATATGGACGAGGAAAGTCTCTCAGTGGGTAGGGACCACCGTTTAACATATGCTTCAGTTATGAAATTCCCAGCTGCTCCGGAATCTAGGAGGGCAATGACGTTCCTATAACGTTGAGCAAGTTGAAGCGAGACTGGGAGATTACAATCATGAGGAGAGGGAGAGGAGAGCATTACTCCTAGCCGGCCCTCTCCTTGGCGGGCTAGGATTTGAAGTTTCCCGGACGTTTGGGACAGGCATTGATTGCATGAGACGGAGCTGCACAATAAAGACAGAGGGACTCAGAAAGATGTCTTCGCCGCTCAGCTGGAGATAGACGGGAACGACCAATTTGCATGGGCTCATCTTTGGATGGAGACAGTTGACGAGGAGGAGGAGCAGAAGATTTTGGGATAGATGACCTTCCCCGCTCAGTTGCTCTTTCTCTGAACCGTAGATCAACTTTTGTACATAGAGATATTAGCTCATCCAACTTAGAGGGCAAGTCTCTGGTAGCTAATTCGTCCTTGATGCGTTCAGATAAGCCATGCCAGAATGCAGCATACAGAGCTTCGTCATTCCATGCCACTTCGGATGCCAGGATCTTGAACTGTATTAGGTACTGTCCCACAGTACGCGTTCCTTGGCGTAAACGAAGAATCTCAGAAGAAGCTGAAGTTACACGGCCTGGCTCGTCGAAGATGCGCCTGAATGTCGTTACAAAGTCAGTATATGATGACAACAGGGTGTCGGATTTCTCCCATAAAGGTGATGCCCAATCAAGGGCTGAGCCACTGAGGAGGGAAATAATATAAGCAATTTTAGTGCGATCACTAGGGAAACTGCCAGGTTGTAGCTCGAAATTAATTTCACATTGAGAAATTCCCTGCAAGATCTTGGAGATCCATCAAATTTTGCTGGCGTTGGAAGATGAAGACGTGGAGCAGAAATGGGTAAGGTGGGTGGGGTTACAACTGGTGTTACTGTGGTGGACGAACCGGACGCCCCTGATCCACGGAGGGTCGTTTGGATCCCATCCAGCCGAGTAGAGAGATCCTGGAGACAGCGGATGATGTGGCCTTGTGCAGCCTCCTGATGTTCGAGTCTGGCTGCTAGTTCTTGCATTGGCCTGGCCGCTTGATCCTGGTCTCCGGCTGGATTCATATGGTCAGTGCTTACTGTCACAACTGAGGGCCTGAGCTGACGGGAGGAAGCCTCAGTTGTAGGGGCTGAGGTGAAGCTGAACTTCTGAGGTTTAATCAGACCCCTGGACATATGAGTAGGATGTAGAAAGGTTGCCGGAAGGCGTGGCCATGACAACCAGAATTAAAAGTCAATCAAAGTTTATTAACAGAACTCCATGTATTCACAGCAGTGATAAATGAATGAAGATATACAGCAGATATGATAAAAGAGTTCCTGGATAACTATGGGTTTGGCAATGGCCACAGGGTACTGGTAGCAGTAGGTACAGTTCTTAATGTCCCAGAGATGGAATGTCCTTACCAGACCCGTCCGTAGTATTAAGTGTAGCCAAGGAACACACCAGCAGATGTATCACTGGAAGCCGGTAACACTGTAGTAGAGGTAGCTGCTGTGGATGCTGGATGGAACCAGCCAGATGTTAGAACATGGAGTGGATGCTGGATGGAACCAGCCAAATAGTAGAATGAAGCTAGGGAGCGAGGATATAGGAACCGATGGTGTGCAGGTACCGATGGTTTGCGGGTACCGATGGTATGCAGTTAACCGCTGGAGAAGCACCGGCTCTTTAAGGAAGCTGATCACTGCTGGAAGCTGACCGCTGGAAGCAGATGAAACTGTAGCTGGAAGCTGGAGCAAACACAGAAGACTGCAGAGTCAGGCTGCACCGCAAGGTGGTAAGCTGGTGCGGGTCTCTTAGTGGTAACTGGAAACAGGAGCTGGAAACCTGGAATGAAAACAACCACAGGAGAGAGAGACTGGAAACAAGGTTTGACAACCAAAGCACTGACGATTTCCTGGTGCAGGCTCAATCCCTTTATTCCCTTAGGTATGCAGGGATTGGATGAGCAATTAGGCAGACTTCAGCGGAGCTATGGATTGGAGGTCAGGATCATGTGACTGGAAGCAAGATGGCTGCGCCCATACCGGCCAGTGGAGGGAAACCTTGTTTGTAACACCACATGGAGATTCCACTGTAATGGCGGCGGTGAACACAGAGAACGCCGACTTGCGTCTCAAACCTCCAGCATGGACGGCCGCGGCCGCAGCAGGTGAGGAGTGCCACATACCCTGCAATGCACTGAGAATACGGAGATGATGCCCGAGGCCCCGCCGGCAGGTGACGCCATGCCAGTCGCCCGGGCATTGGAAGGACAATATCCACGGATCAGCAAAGATGAGACATGACATATGAATGCTAGCAACATAGCTGGGAACCGGGCCTAGGACGCTGAGCCAGCCTTAGGAGACACCTGAAAGGTAAATAATGGCGTCCAGATACCCGGATCGTGACAGGAACGAGTGGAAGTGGAGGAAACACGTACACTGACTGGAACACCCACGGAGTCACCAGGGCGTCCACCACCACTGCTTGTGGGTCTCTTGACCTGGAACAATACCTCCGAAGCTTCTTGTTGAGACGTGAGGCCATCATGTCTATTTGAGGTACACCCCAAAGATTTATCACCTCCGTGAACACCTCCGGATGGAGGCCCCACTTTCCTGGATGGAGATCGTGTCTGCTGAGGAAGTCCGCTTCCCAGTTGTCCACTCCCGGAATGAAGATTGCTGACAGCGCCAGTGCGTGCCTTTCTGCACAGAGGAGTATCCTTTTTACCTCTGACATTGCAGCTCTGCTCTTCGTTCCGCCCTGTCGGTTTGTGTAAGCCACCATCGTTACATTGTCCGACTGTACTTGAATGGCACGATCTCGTAGAAGATGTGCCGCTTGGAGAAGACCGTTGTACACGGCTCTCATTCCAGAATGTTTATTGGAAGACTGGATTCCAGACTTGACCACCTTCCTTGGTAGGTTTCCCCTCGAGTGACTGTGCCCCAACCCCGGAGACTTGCGTCCGTGGTTAGAAGGATCAAGTCCTGAATCCCGAACCTGCGGCCTTCCAGAAGGTGAGACATTTACAGCCACTAGAGGAGTGAAATCCTTGCTTCCGGCGACAGCCTTATCCTCAGGTGCATATGTAGGTGAGACCTCGACCACTTATCTAGGAGATCCAGTTGGAAGGATCGAGCATGGAATCTTCCGTACTGTAGAGCTTCGTAGGAGGCAACCATCTTCCCCAGAAGGCGAATGCACTGATGAACAGATACCTGGGCTTCAGGACATCCCGGACCATTGTTTGAATCACTAACGCTTTTTCCTCTGGTAGAAACACCCTCTGCACTTCCGTGTCGAGGATCATCCCCAGGAAAGACAATCTCCTTGTCGGCTCCAAATGTGACTTCGAAAGGTTCAGAATCCAACCATGTTCCCTGAGCAGACGAGTCGTGAGAGCAATGGACTGCAACAAGGTCTCCCTGGTCGACGCCTTTATCAGCAGATCGTCCAGATATGGAATCATGTTCACTCCCTGTCTGCGGGGAACCATCATCTCTGCCATCACCTTGGTGAACACCCCCTGTGCCGTGGAGAGACCGAAAGGTAGTGCCTGAAACTGAAAGTGACTGTCTACCAGTGCAAACCTGAGATAAACCTGGTGTGGTGGCCAAATCGGAATGTAGAGGTACGCATCCTTGATATCCAGGGATACTAGAAACTCCCCCTCCTCCAGACCTGAGATCACTGCTCTCAGAGACTTCATTTTGAACTTAAACTCCCTCAGATAAGGGTTTAAAGATTTAAAGTTCAAAATCAGTCTGACCGAACCATCCGGCTTGGGTACCACGAAAAGCTTCGAATAGTAACCCTTGTTTTGCATATGCGGTGGAACTGTAGCAATGACCGCTGACCTTTCCAATTTTTGAATGGCTTCCTGTAGGACAGCCCTGTCTGTAAATAACTCTGACAAGCCTGATTTGAAGAATCGGTGAGGCGGGAGTTCTTGAAACTCCAGTCTGTACCCCTGGGATACAAAATCCTGTACTCTGGTCCAGGCCGGACGACACCCAGACATGGCTGAAACGTCTGAGCCTCGCACTCACCAGACCATCCTCCAGGCTGTGTGGTCCACCGTCATTCTGAGGATTTTGAGGAACCAGAATCAGGCTTCTGGTCCTGGGAGCCTGCAGGTGCAGGCTTTTTGGATTTTGCACGCCCACCTCTAAAGAAAGTGGTAGGGGGGCTTGGACTTCTTTGACTTAGCGGTCCAAAAGGACTGCGATGCGGATGAAGAAAAGGGTTTCTTCGTAGAAGGTGTACCTGAGGGAAGAAAAGGTGACTTACCCGCGTTTGCCGTGGAAATCCACGCATCCAACGCTTCCCCAAACAGAGCCTGACCTGTGTATGGTAGGTTCTCCGCACTTCTCCTGGATTCCGCGTCTGCAGACCATTGGCGTAGCTAGAGTCCCCTGCGGGCTGAGACCGACATGGAAGATATCCGTGCAGTCACCATGAACCCCGCAGAATCCTGTATGTTACGTAAAAACAATTCAATGTCACTTCTATCCATTGTATCCAAATCCTCTACTAATGTGCCTGACCACTTTACTATGGCTTTAGAAATCCATGCACGGGCAATAGTAGGCCTTAATGCCACCCCTGAAGCAGAGTAAATGGATTGGAGCGTAGTGTCAATCTTATGATCAGCCGGTTCTTTTAACGCGGTAGATCCAGGGACAGGTAAAACCACTTTTTTTGACAGTCTGGAGACAGAGGCGTCAACTATGGGTGGGTTTTCCCATCTTTTTCTATCGTCCTCCGGGAAGGGAAAAGCAACCAGAACCCTCTTAGGGATCTGGAATTTTTTCCCCGGGGATTCCCAGGACTTTTCAAATAAAGCGTTTAATTCTTTAGACGCAGGGAAGGTTAGCGAGGCTTTCTTATTATCTGTGAAGTAAGCCTCTTCAACCTGCTCAGGTGTTGTGTCAGCAATGTTTAATACATCTCTAATAGCCTTAGTCATGAGCTGCACCCCCTTAGCCAGGGATGCTGCCCCCTTAGCACATCCCCATCACCATTAGCTGTGTCAGAGTCGGTATCCGTGTCATCTTGCATAATCTGTGCAAGTGCATGTTTCTGTGGGTATATGCCAGGGGATTTTGAAGTAATAGGAACAGAACCTGACCAAAATGCCATAGACTTCTTCAAAACCTGAGTTTCCGTCTCAGTATGAGCTACCCTAGTAGAGATCTGGGAGATAATTCCCTTTGAGACAATACATTACATTCCTGTGTACATGGAATGGACTCCTCTGGAGAAGAAATGTCCTCTGCAGCATAAGATACAGAGTCCCTAGACATGGCTATGTGAGAAAACAAACACCCACACACACACACACAAGGAAAATGTCAGACACAGTTTCCCTCCCAAGAATGCCACAGAGAAGCACAGAGCTTGGAGCCAGCCCACACACAGCGCTACCCCAGGTAGATATAATACAACTACCTGGCACTGACTGTGTAACTTAATAGACTACACAGTAATTTCATAGCCTCCCCCCCTTCTACAACCCCCTGGTACCGCACAGGATAGCTGGAGTTGCGTGGAGGGACAGCTCTCCCTGTAAGCGTCTCTGTACTGGATCTGCAGGCAGAAAAATGGCGCTGAACGATGCTGGGTCCGCTCTGAGAAGAAGCTCCGCCCCCTGAACATGGCACTGCTTCCCGCTCTTCACTTTATACTGACCTGAGGAATTATGCTGGCAGCGCTACCGAGGTCCCTGACAGCCTGGTGACCAGTGTAGGGTATAGGCGCTGGCTCAGGGCGCCCCTCATAGCGCCGCACAGTGTACCGCTGAGCCTCCAAAGCGCTCCCACCCTGTTGCAGCCATCTTCACACCGGCTCCCTGCTTGCTATGGGGGCCGGTGACTCACTCGCCACCGGATCTTCTGGGGTGGCGGCATGCTGCAGGAGTGAGAGGTCACCTGGGGCGGCTAATGATCATCACCCTCAGGAGCTCAGTGTCCTGTCAGCGGAGATAGTGGCCATTAACCTCTCAGGGTTGGACACTACTCCCCCCCTAAGTCCCTCGAAGCAGGGAGGCTGTTGCCAGCAGCCTCCCTGTGCCTAAACTCTATTAAAAAAAATAAAACTAGAAAAACTCCTATGGAGCTCCTCTAGCTGTGACCGGCTCCTCCGGGCACATTTTCTAAACTGAGTCTGGTAGGAGGGGCATAGAGGGAGGAGCCAGCCCACACTGTCAAACTCTTAAAAGTGCCAGTGGCTCCTAGTGGACCCGTCTATACCCCATGGTACTAATGTGGACCCCAGCATCCTCTAGGACGTAAGAGAAAACCCTTTTATTTGGAGTTATTATAATAATATGCAGCACAGGAGGGCGTACACCTAAACCACACACACACACACACACACACACACACACACACACACACACACACAGCAAAGCCTGTAAAAATTATTTGGATAATAACCCTTTTATTTGGAGTTATTATAGTAATATGCAGCACAGGAGAGCGTACCCCTACACCACACAGGGCAAAGCCTGTAAAAATTATTTGGATAATAATAACCCTTTTATTTGGAGTTATTATAATAATATGCAGCACAGGAGAGCATACCCTTATATCACACAGGGCAAACCCTGTAAAAATTATTTTGAGTAAATTATATGCAGCACAGGACAGCACAACTGGACTTATATGGCATTACCGCTGGACTTATATGGCAGTACCGCTGGACTTATACGCCAGTACCACTGGACTTATACGGCAGTACCACTGGACTTATACAGCAGCACCACTGGACTGGATTTATACGGCAGCACCACTGGACTTATACAGCAGCACCACTGCACTGGACTTATACGGCAGCACCACTGGACTTATGGCAGCACAGAATACCGCCACTGGACTTATGGCAGCACAGGACACCACCATTGGACTGATGCAGCACAAGACAGCACCACTGGACTGGACTTATACAGCAGCACCACTGGACTTATGGCAGCACAGGACACCACCACTGGACTTATGGCTCCACAGGACACCACCACTGGACTGATGCAGCACAAGACAGCACCACTGGACTGGACTTATACAGCAGCACTGGACTTATGGCAGCACAGGACACCACCACTGGACTTATGGCTCCACAGGACACCACCACTGGACTGATGCAGCACAAGATAGCACCACTGGACTGGACTTATACAGCAGCACTGGACTTATGGCAGCACAGGACACCACCACTGTGATTGGACTGATGCAGCACAAGACACCACCACTGGACTGGACTGATGGAGCACAAGACAGCACCACTGGACTGAACTGATGCAGCACAAGACAGCACCACCGGACTGCACTTATACAGCAGCACTGATCTTATGGCAGCACAGGACACCACCACTGTGACTGGACTGATGCAGCACAAGACACCACCACTGGACTGATGCAGCACAAGACAGCACCACTGGAATGATACAAGAGAGCAGGTCGCCACCCCACGCACCACGCCACTTTCCTGCACAAACACTGAGGAGACACGTCCTCTCGCTACACTCTCCAGGACTGGAGTGAAGATGGTGGGGCGGGAGGTGCAAAATATACAACGACCAGATCTTGCAAGAATCCGACACCAGGATGATGACGTTTTGCCTCGTGAGTCTGGCAGGAAAACCCGGTCCGGACTCGGATCGTGAAGTCTGGGAGGGTTCGGAACGCTGAGATCCGAACCCGCTCATCCCTAAATATAAGAATAAATAAAGTATGCATTGTGTTGTAAGTGTGAGGCAAAGAATGTTTTTCAGGTGGTAACAGTTGTGACTTGAACATTATTAAAGATTCTTGAGCGGTGGTTGGCTGAATGGAGACATGCTCATAGATGTACTAAATAGTGATAAGAGTGGAGAAGTTGCCAGTCAGCTGCTCTGTATAATTTTATAGTATACAAATTATAAATGTTACTTCAGTGCTAAATGGTTGCCATGGGAAACTTCTCCTCTGGCTCACTTCTCCACTCTTTTCACTCCTTAGTACATCTCCCCCTATAGAGACATGTACATAGTTTTAAAGCTTGCAGGGTAACAAGGAAGGGAAAGTACTAAGGAGTGAATTTCATGGTAAATAGTGAAACCAGTAGATCAGCCAATTTAGATGTGCTAGTAGTGGTCTTCATTTTTAACAGCCTTTTTCCAATAGACTGTTATGTTGATTTCCTCTAGGTCTTGTACAGGTAGTTATCTATATAATAATTGTGTAAGGTCTGTCACATTTCTAACATGTGCACCAACAGATACTACTGCTAGGAAGATGGGACATATAGTACCTTAGCCTAGCTAGAGCCAGGAGAGGAGGAACATGTTGCTTGATATTTTGAAGTTCGTTATTTTTCAGCCACTTGATCAGGGGACCCAGGGGTGTCACTGAGGTCAGTGACAACCGGTGCGCACAACCAAAAACAGGGCATGACATTGCGACCCAACCCCGTTTTTATCACTCCAGGGTGTGCCCACTATTCCCAGAGATGCTGGGCTGCCCCTGGAGACTCATCCGGCTGCACTGCCAGCTCCTACTCTGTGACAGGAGTCATGTGGTGCACGTAATGTCACAGTGCAGCACCTGGCTCCTGTCACTGAGGAGGAGTTGATATTTTGGTGTCATATCTCAGAGGGTGACACCCAGTGTGGCCCGCAACCCCCTAGTGACGCCACTGAGTGGACCATAAGTTTTTTACTTGAAAGACCGTCTTCCTTCTGGAAATTGCCTCAGCCAGAAGGGTTTCAGAGCTGGTTGTCTTATTCTGTAGCTCCCCTTTCCTTATTTTTCATGACGACAGGGTGCAGCTCCATCCCATGGTCATTCCTTGGATGTGGTACTGGTGTTTATGTCAGGCAACCTATATTACTACTTACTGGTTGTGGTCGTGTCCCCGTCAGCTGCACCCCTAAATAATAGGCGCAAAAAGGCTTTTTTTTTTTTGCTTCTGGTGTCAAAAGAAATCTTGTGTCTTTTATAATTCATTTTAATAAAACTGCACAGTAAAGGTAACAGTCCCTCATTTCCATATCTCATTGTACATTCACTTGGTGTGTTGGCAGTTAAGTTTAAGTACAGTGGCCCTCATTCCGAGTTGTTCGCTCGCAAGCTGCTTTTAGCAGCATTGCACACGCTAAGCCGCCGCCTACTGGGAGTGAATCTTAGCTTAGCAAAATTGCGAACGAAAGATTCTCAAAATTGCGAATAGAAATTTCTTTGCAGTTTCTGAGTAGCTCGACACTTACTCTGCCACTGCGATCAGTTCAGTCAGTTTCGTTCCTGGTTTGACGTCACAAACACACCCAGCGTTCGGCCAGACACTCCCCCGTTTTCCCAGAAACGGCAGCGTTTTTTCACACACACCCATAAAACGGCCAGTTTCCGCCCAGAAACACCCACTTCCTGTCAATCACATTACGATCACCAGAACGAAGAAAAAACCTCGTAATGCCGTGAGTAAATTACCAAACTTCTTAGCAAATTTACTTGGCGCAGTCGCAGTGCGAACATTGCGCATGCGCAATTAGCGGAAAATCGCTGCGATGCGAAGAAAGTTACAGAGCGAACAACTCGGAATGAGGGCCAGTCGCTTTAAGTACTCCTATCCTCTTGTAAAAATAAATCACGGATTGGTCAATAGAAGAACAGAAGCAAACATTTAGGTCTGCGTATTTACCAAACTTTTTCTATTTAAGAATATTTTATTGAACAAATAACAACCATCCACCCAATATTGCACAATTACAGAATAGTAATAATTATGAAATGTCACAAAATAAGGACAGAACAATTCTCCCAGTGGTCAATACAGGTTTCTTTTAGGCATAAATATCCAGTAAAGTGGTTCTCTGGTACAGCAAATCAAAATAACCTGTACACATTTGACTCAGCTTTTCTTGCTATACTGTCCTGAATTGGCACTCGACAGTAATTGCAATGCTGAAAACACAGTCTGAGTAATGACCTATAAGTTCTCTCCACAGAGGTAGTCTAAAAAATGATTGATGAGGATAAGTAAAGAAAGTGGTGCTGGTGGGGTGTTGGACTTGTGCCAGTTTGTGTAGTGTAAAATCCGTAAATTGGTTTTGTGCATGCCTAAGCAGCAGGCTGCAACAAATGCACATACTATATGAAGATTTGCTGGAATCGTACACTTCTGTCTCCTTGTAGCTGGAGAAGTGAGACAAGGGAAAAAGGAAGCGGCCTGTCATGCAGTAGGTCAAGTAAAGCAAGGGCCTGCTTGCATAATTGCGAACGAATGAACACCTACACAGAGAAGCATATACACCTACCAAAGTCATATCAACTGTGGATCCTGAGCGCTGGTGCAAATCTGCAAATTTAGAGGGCAATTTCTGATTGGCTGATGGTGAATTCAAAGCAGTTTGGCTATTAATTAGTAAAAAAAAAAAGTGCATAGTTACACCCATATGCAGAGCCGTACTTATATTAAGATGCATCTGGCTCTGCAGCATCTGTGCCTGAATTATGCCAAGTCCTTATCATCAGCATGTGTTTCAATCTGCCCTGTACTCTTTCTGCATTTGCACATGCCTTTACTCTCCTGTTCCACTTCTCCAGTCATTAGGCAGCACAAGTGCACAAATCTGCATTGGTGCATACGCATGTGTTCTCTTTGTAGGCATGCTCACTGCAAATTTGTGCAGTTTATGCAATTCAAGGTGGCTGAATTTCAACTCCGCATCTGACTCATTACTTATATGTCTGTTAATTTGGACGCAAATACATTCCAATTTAGCATTAACCTATGTGTTTCATTGTGGTCACTCAATGCTGGTTCATATTGACAGTCAATTTCTCAACATTGGCAGGTAGCAGGTTGTTTCTGTTATTGTAGTGCCTGCTGCACTTTCTGATAGCAAATCTGCAGTGGTACAATTCAAATAGTGAATAGTCAGGTTGGCCATTGCCAGTTTGGTTTCCCATTAATTGAAAGGATTACTTTCATGGATCAAAACATAGGGGGTCATTCCGATTTGATCGCACGTAGCATTTTTTTGCTGCTCGTGCGATCAACTTGACGCCGCCTATGGGGGAGTGTATTTTAGCATAGCAGGGCTGCGATCGCTTGTGCAGCCCTGCTATGCTAAAAATGTTTCAAGCAAAACAAGACTAGCCCTGCAGCTACTTACCCTGTGCGACGGATCCAGCGATGAAGGTCCCGGCTGTGACGTCAGACATCCGCCCTCCAAACACCTGGACATGCCTGCGTTCGCCTTACCACGCCCGGGAAACGGTCCTGCGTTCGCCTTACCACGCCCGGGAAACGGTGAGTAGATGCCCCGATCCTCCTTCCCGTTGTCAATCTTCTTGCGATCGCGCCTGCGATCGCTTTCATCGGTACTGGTGTAGTTGCCCGGCGACGGCTGTCGCTAGGCAACGACGTGCATGAGCGATGTGGCCACCGCGCAGCCGCAGTTCCGACCCGTTCGTACCGCAGCGAAGAACCGCTGTGTGTGAATGGGTCGGAATGACCCCCATAATGTCATTAGTGTATGCTTCAACCAAGGTTGCTGCATTACAATTCTTGGAACTGGAAGCTGCTGTGGGAGGATCTGCAGAAATTAGTTCTTGTACCAAATAGTTCTTCCAAGAATTTCCTGTAAGAGCTACCGGACATGGGGGGTCATTCCGACCCGTTCACACGCAGTGGTTCTTCGCTGCGGTGCGAATGGGTCGGAAATGCACGGCGGGCGCATTGCGCATGCGCGCCGTTGCCTGGTGACGATCATCGCCGGGCAACGACGATGCCAGCGACAAATTTGATCGCAGCGGCAATCGCAAGAAGATGGACAGGCGGTAGGCGTTCTGGGGTGGATACTCACCGTTTCCAGCTGTTTTCGGGGAGTAGTAAGAAGAACGCAGGTGTGTCCAGGCGAACGGAGGGCGGATGTCTGACGTCAGGACCGGGACCTTCATCGCTGGATCCGTTGCACAGGGTAAGTAGCTGCAGGGCTACTCTTGTTTTGAGTGAAACTTTTTTAGCATAGTAGGGCTGCACAAGCGTTTGCAGCCCTGCTATGCTAAAATACACTCCCCCATAGGGGGAGATTAGTTTATCGCACGAGCAGCAAAAAGTTGCTACGTGCAATCAACTCGGAATGACACCCATGGTTGGGTGGTGAGCTTTAGGGAGATTGGAAAGCACCAGAGGTTAGATAGTTGGTTAGTATGAAATGTATACCTGTCCTTGCAAATGGTGCTGCCCAGGGATGCCATGACAATCAAGGACGTGTCTTGCTGAGGGCCTGTGTCCAATTAAAACTGCCACCCATGGTCATGGTACATTCCTGTTAAATCAGCATATAGAGTAATATTTTAAACCAGCATATTTTAGCATTATCAGTACAATCAGTGTAATGATGAAGTGCGCTGGAGGTTCCCCCCCGGAATCCAATACCAGGTACTCAAGGAAAAGTTTGGATTGAAAATCAATCACAGGGGTTGATTCCTACATGGGGCATCTTTTGTATCGCATAGTATACAGATATACAGTATATCTTTGTTAAAACATAACATTTATCTTTCCTTAATAAAGTATCAAAAAAGTAATGAGAAAAAGTAACTCAAATGAGAGCATAAACTGACAGGCAGTAAAAATACATACAATACAATCCACTAATTTTATTCCAAACGGCATAGATAGTTTTCACTATTTCCATAAATTGGTTTTAAGTTAACCTTAATCAGGTTTCCTTTCCTGCACCTGCAACACTTCGAATATTCACCCTGAGATTTACATTCATAAAGCTTGAATTTAAGGCTCAACGGATATATCATGCTATCCATCTCATACAGCACTCGGCTGGAAGAAAATAAGTGACATGCAACCTTATATAAATGAACAACATCTACACAGCATGAAAAAGTAGGCTAATTTGGGTAATTATACAATTAGTAACAATGTCATTGTTATAAGTGTCATAGCATTATGCTCATATTCCCCACCATCATCATGGGGTACATGTAATCACATGCAGGTGATAGTAAAAGTTTAAAAATAAAGGAAGCACAGTGCTGAGGTCCACAGCCACTTCTGCTTCCTCCCGTCTTCACCGAGTGGATGGGGGTGAGAGAGTGGCTACACACACGCTGATAGAAGGTGCAAGGATGTGTGTTGAGCCCTTCTCCGCGTATGCAGTGTTAGGTGGTCCCTGTTACCAAGGCATTGCAGGGACCAGATGCGCCACAGGGAGGGGAAGCCACACACTGGAAAGAAGATAGCTATAGGAGGGTCGGGTAGTGGAGTTACTCCAAAACAGCACAGTGAACAAGTTTCACAACATTTGGTCTCCATGGTACAGGATCCATAATGTTACCCTTTCTGGTCACACTTAGCCATTCTCCTTTACCCTTTGGCCACCTTACCTTTTGTTCTTACTGCCGGTTTTCCCTCTTTTTTCTTTTCTTCTCCTTTCATCATCCCCCCCTCCTCTCCTTCTTATATACTCCTTGCTTTTGTCTAGCCCTGGCTCGCTCCCCCCCCCCCTCCCTCCACCACCACCTCATCAAACCCCTGTCTCCGAATCCTCCCTCCATCCCCCTACCCTTTTTTATCTTTTTTTTTTCTACTTCTTATCCCTCTATTTCCCCACAAAGTTTATTTGTAGTCTTTA
The DNA here is from genome assembly GCF_028390025.1 of Pseudophryne corroboree. Lineage (NCBI taxonomy): Eukaryota > Metazoa > Chordata > Amphibia > Anura > Myobatrachidae > Pseudophryne > Pseudophryne corroboree. The sequence goes on along the minus strand of NC_086445.1, from coordinate 584,348,841 downwards.
TGTTAGGCTACTCACAGTTTTCTGACAGTATTTCGTAGAGTTACACTTTTTTGTTGTTGACACAATTGACTTCCCCTGAGACATCTACCCCAGGTACCGCTCCTGCTTCCTTCCTTGTCTGCATACTCACCTGTCCTAAAACTACTCCTGGAGTGCTTTTCCCTGTTTTTTTTTCCTTCCTCCCTCTCTCTTTTTATATCCATACTTGGACGCTACATTGTCTGACATACACCTCTGCACTGTTGGCTGTTACTGCCATTGTTTTTCTGTGTCATCTTGACTGCCCTTGTTATCGCAGTATGTACATATGCAGTATTCATCAGACAATAACCCTTCACATTGCCACCGAGCTCCGTGACTACCAGATCTCTTACTGATACCAGCTTTGACCAAAGTGATGGACTGATCCTGGGTTCATACGAATTCATCCTCTCCATCAGAACCCATTCTAGATCCTTGCTCCACTTCTCGGGGGCCCTCACAAAAACAAAATGTCCTGATCAAAAATAGAATCACAAGAAAAAGCCGGAACACGGTCCCTTGATGTGGATCCATTTCGGTAAGGAGAAAAATAGGAAGGGAGAAAAAAGAAAGATGCAGTGGGGGGGGGGGGGGGGGGGTGATTGGAGAAAAAAAATGATGACAACCGTCCTTGATTTTGCTGTTCTCCGCGCTCAGGTGCCGTTCAACAGTCCTGCCTCTCAGCTGGAACAGATTCTCTAGTGATATGAGATTATCTTCACCTTACTCACGAGTTTTCTCCGGGTCAGCGACCTTCTTGCAGTGGGACGAGTGGACCCAAGTCTCTCTCTCGGCACCCTTCAGTGCTGTTGTGCTGGTCAGCAAAACTTGATACGGTCCTTCCCACCTGTCAATGAGGCAACCTGAGTGTAGAAAATTTCGAATCATCACATAGTCCCCAGGTTCAATGTCATGACAATTACTGTTTGGTAGGTCAGGAATCGCCAGTTTCAGATTCCTTTGCTGGTTTCTCAGTTGCTGGCTCATCCTAACCCAATATTGCACAGTCATTTCATTATTGTACTTCAGATCATCCTGGGGGTCTATCATTACATGAGGCTGTCATCCAAAAATAAAAGGGTGATAGGTTAAGCGGTGACCTGGGAGTGGTTCTGATGCTGTACAACACTAGTGGCAGTGCTTCTGGCCGCAACAATCCAGTTTCAGCCATCACTTTGCTCAGCTTATTCTTAATAGTGCTATTCATTCTCTCCACCTTCGCACTGGCCTGTGGCTGGTAGGGAGTATGTAGCTTACTATTAATACCCATAAGCTTGCACATGACCTGAAAGACTTCACCTGTAAAATGGGTACCCCTATCACTTTCAATCATTTTAGGGATACCATATCTACACACAAATTCTTGTACAATTTTCTTTGCAGTGAATACGGCAGTATTTGTGGCAGCGGGGAATGCTTCTACCCAGTTCGAAAAGACATCAGTACATACTAAAACATACTTTAAATTCCTACAGTGTGGTAGCTGTATGAAGTCGATTTGTATTACCTGGAAAGGTCTGTCTGTAGGAGGGATATGTGATGGCTCCGTTGGTATTGTCTTACCAATATTCTTCCTCAAGCAAGTAAGACATGTCATTGCTTTCTTGCTCGCCTGAGAAGAGAATCCTGGTGCACTCCAGTAGGCTCTTACCAATTTGCACATACCTTCCTTGCCCAGATGAGTCAGACCGTGTGCCGCCTCAGCTAGGCTTGGGAGATATGCCCTGGGGGCCACTGGCTTACCTTATCCATCTCTCCAAAATCCTGAGGACTACTGACCATATCCCTTCGTCTTCCAGATGGCCTTCTGTAGGGAACACAAATTTAGCATTTCAATTCATTGTTGCATGTTTACCATGTTGAATGTCATCAGTTGTGTGGTGTTAATTTGTGTGGTAGTGCTCGCTGCTGATTTTGCAGCTTTGTCCGCTCGGCTGTTACCAAGTGAGATTGGGTCTTGGTTGTAAGTGTGTGCTTTACACTTGATAACAGCCACTCTGTCAGGTTCCTGTATGGCTGTCAGAAGCCTCTTAATGTGTGACGCATGCGCTACAGGTGTGCCAGCTGCCGTCATGAAATTTCTGAGGCGCCACAGGGCCCCAAAATCATGCACCACTCCAAAGGCGTATCTAGAGTCTGTGTATATATTAGCTGACTTACCCTTTGCCAACTCACATGCTCTGGTCAGTGCTATCAGCTCAGCAACTTGTGCTGAATGAGGTGGACCAAGGGGTTGAGCTTCTATGATACCTTTGTCATCTACAACTGCGTATCCGGTGCACAGGTCTCCCGAGTCCGTCTGTGGCAACTACCGTCAGTGTAGAAGGTAAAGTCTACATCTTCCAGTGGGTTGTCACTGATGTCAGGTCTCGCAGTGAAAGTCTGGTTCAGGTATTCCATGCAATCATGCATATCAGTGTCTGCACTAAATCCTCCTTCACCATCATTCTCATCCTCCACCCTTTGTGCATGACAAGGCACACTCGACAAGTAAGTAGGTAAGGCTCTTACCAATTTGCACATACCTTCCTTGCCCAGATGAGTCAGACTGTGTGCCGCCTCAGCTAGGCTTGGGAGATATGCCCTGGGGACCACTGGCTTACCTTGTCCATCTCTCCAAAGTCCTGAGGACTCCTGACCATATCCCTTCACCTTCCATATGACCTTCTCCTGTAGGGAACACAAATTTTACATTTCAATTCATTGTTGCATGTTTACCGTGTTGAATGTCATCAGTTGTGTGGTGTTAATTTGTGTGGTAGTGCTGATTTTGCAGCTTTGTCCGCTCGGCTGTTACCAAGTGAGATTGGGTCTTGGTTGTAAGTGTGTGCTTTACACTTGATAACAGCCACTCTGTCAGGTTCCTGTATGGCTGTCAGAAGCCTCTTAATGTGTGATGCATGCGCTACAGGAGTGCCAGCTGCCGTCATGAAATTTTTGAGGCGCCACAGGGCCCCGAAATCATGCACTACTCCAAAGGCGTATCTAGAGTCTGTGTATATATTAGCTGACTTACCCTTTGCCAACTCACATGCTCTGGTCAGTGCTATCAGCTCCACGACTTGTGCTGAGTGAGGTGGACCAAGGGGTTCAGCTTCTATGATACCTTCGTCATCTACAACTGCATATCCGGTGCACAGGTCTCCTGAGTCCATCTGTCTGTGGCAACTACCGTCAGTGTAGAAGGTAAAGTCTACATCTTCCAGTGGGTTGTCACTGATGTCAGGTCTCGCAGTGAAAGTCTGGTTCAGGTATTCCATACAATCATGCATATCAGTGTCTGCACTAAATCCTCCTTCACCATCATTCTCATCCTCCACCCTTTGTGCATGACAAGGCACACTCGGCAAGTAAGTTGCAGGATTTAGTGTGCTGCACCTCTTTATGGTGATGTTTACAGGGGCCATCAGTGATAGTTCCCACTTTGTAAACCGAGCGGATGAGACATGTCTGGTTTGGGCGTAGTTTAGCAAGGCCGATACTGCATGTGGTGTATGGATTGTCAGGTCGTGTCCTAACACTACGGGGTATATTTACTAAAAATCTTAATTTTTTAGAATGAGATTAAAGTTCCAACACGAATGACATCGAATGTGTAAAGTTGCAACTTTTTGAATTTATTATGACTCATTTACTAAGCTGTCGTATTTTTCTTTTTCGTGTTTTCCGATGTCGCTGTCAATCGTGTTTTTCAAATGCAAAATGCGGCCGATTTTGAGGATTTGAGGCCGTGTTATGAGGTTTTTTCACGACTGCGTCATTTTTCGTTTCCGGCAGTGACTATCCGTTCCTGGCCACGTTTTTTTTCTAAGTTTCATTTTTGTCACTCGTCCGTGATTGGTTTGATTCGTGATGGAGGAGTGTCTGTGCTCATTACTATAAAACCGCCCCAAACCGTCCGCACCTCGTGGGTTTAGCTAGTGGAGAGGTGACAGGAAGGTGTGTTAGGAGTTGGTGAGTTGTTTGGAGTTTTTGGCGGTTTTGAGGAGGTTATTTGCGATTGTTGAGTGCTGTACTGTGTGTGTAAGTAGTCTTGTCATACTTGTTGTGTAGTTATTTAAAAGTCTGTCTAGTTTTTTGTCTTTGTTTTTTTTTAAGGTCTATTGTCATTGTTTGTGAGTGAGTGAGTGAGTGAGTGAGTGAGTGAGTGAGTGTGTTTGGTGTGTAGTGGTAGTGGAGGAGTGTGTTTAGTGTTTTTTTTCTCAGTGTTATTTGTTGATTGTCCTGATTATGTCCCAGTCAGAGGTGAGTGTGGTGGAGGAGGTGAGTGAGAGGGAGGAGGTGAGTGAGAGGGAGGAGGTGAGTGAGGTGGAGGAGGTGAGTGAGGTGGAGGAGGTGAGTGAGGAGGAGGGGGAGGTTGCTGCTGCGGCCTCCAGTAATAGTGACAGTGATGGTGCTGTGGCTCCGCAGCCACGAACCACTAGAAAGACGGGCCGCAATGTTAAATTCAGCTACACTGAAAATATGGCTTTGGTGCAGGAGCTGATGAGGCATCATCGGCAGCTGTTTGGCCATGATGCTGCAAAGGTTTCGTCACGCAGGAAGACTGTTCTGTGGGGGAAGGTTGTTGCGGCTGTGAATAGTGAGGGTGTGGTGAGGCGGACCGAGGATACGTGTCGTAAGCGATTCTACAACATCAAGTGTCAAGACTAAGATGTCGAAGGAGGCTAAATCAGCCCGCCAAACAGGGCGTGGACACCCCTTCCGAGCGTCCTATCGGGATTGGGAGGAGCCTGTGCGTACTCTGATTCCGCCAGAGGTGGTTGGTGCGACAAATGTCCGGGATTCGGATCGGCCAAGGCAGGATGGTGAGTTTATTATTGTTTTTTATTTATAAATTTAACATCTGTGCTTTGTCCTTAGTTGTCTGAAATATCTTCTAGCTAATTGTGATTGTAAGTTGGTTCATTCTAATAATGTGTTGGTGATGTAGTTTTAATCACAATTAGTTTCGTTTTTTTTCCTTTGTATTGTTAATTTAGCAGGTTGTCTTTGCCTTTTTCTGGTGTTTTAATTCCAAAGTAAATTGTTGTCGGTGTATTTTAATGAAGTGTGATTCATGTGTTTTTTGAAAAAAAAAATTTTTTTTTTCAATGGACTTATGGTTATTGTGTGTTGATCTGGGTTTTCTTTTGTGTGGTTGATGTGATTTTTCAAGCATATTTTTTTTTGATGCTTACAATTTGTTGTAGATATTTGTGGGTAGTGGTTTGTTGTTAGCAGCAAAATTTAGTAACATATCGTGCTATATTCTGGTTGTGTCAAGCTACCAAGGGGTAAATTTACTAAGATGGGAGTTCTATTTGAGATGGGATGTTGCCCATAGCAACCAATCATATTCCAGGTATTATCTTCTAGAAGGTGCAAGATAAATGTGAAGTAGAATCTTATTGGTTGCTATGGGCAACATCCCATCTTAAATAGAACTCCCATCTTAGTAAATTTACCCCTTGCAAGTTTGTGTTTTAAGTAGTATAATATTGTGCATTATCAGTGGCAAATGCAGGATTTGCATGGGGGGGTTTCCAGAACTAGGCGGAGCCAATCACGGGGGTGCGGACTGAGGTGACCCAGTATATGCTGGGTCCGTAAAACTAGTGTGTCTGTGTGTGTGTGTGTATATATATATATATATATATATATATATCTACACACACATATATATATATATATACATATATATATACATACACACACACACACACACACACACACACACACACACACACATGTGTGTGTGTGTATGTATATCACCTTATACACATATACATAGCATATTAAACATGCATATATATATATATATATATATATGTACACACACATACAGTACACATATATATACACATGTATATATATATATATATATATATCATATGTGTGTGTGTTTATATGTATGTATGTATATACATGTGTATATATGTATGCACATGGATATACTGTATATGTACTATAATTAAAATAAAGTAAACTTTTATTGCACTTACAAGTGCCACCAGGAAGACAGCAGGCTGCAGAGGACGCTAGACAGCCATTAATAATACTCATGCAGCTAAAGTAGTGGAGGGGGGTTTCTGGGTGCTCGGAAACCCCCCCTGGGTGCGCCACTGATTATGCACCTTTGTGTATGGATTGGTTGGTGAAATTGTTTATTAATTCAACTATACTGTACACACCCAATGAAGTCAGGCAGAAAAGCATAAAAATAGTTTAGTTTACTTCTCATCAGGTTCTACATATGTTTACATCACAATAAGGAATTTGCATAAACAGATAAACATAATAGTATGTTCATTAGTACATTCTTCATATTTTTACAGTACGAAAGAGAAGCAGCACAGCCAGGCCACAACCCACACTTCCAAGAGATGCAGATGCTGGCGATGCAGGTAAGAATTTAGTGTAAACACATATTCTGAAAACACAGAGAAAAGCAGAATGTTAATGTTTATCTTATCACATAGGTTATTCTTCAGCAAACCCCCCTCCACTAAGGCGCCCATCACAGGGCTCGGATCCTCAACATAGGAGGCCAACCAAGAGACGCCATCTTGAGGCTGAATCACCAGCAGCATCCTCACCACCCCAACGGCGCATCTCCATAGTGTCGGCCCTGCCACCACAAGCCATTTTGGCAAGCCCAGAAAGCGAGGATCCTCAATCCCCTCAGCTGTCTGGTGAGTAAACATAACAATTACTTGTAAAGAAGTTAAAAAACAGTGGGGTAGATGTATTAACCTGGAGAAGGCATAAGGAAGTGCTAAACCAGTGATGTGTGCAAGGTGCTAAAGGCAGCAGCCAAACAAATCCTAACTGTTAATTTACATATTGGAGCTGTTTGGCTTGTGCCTTTATCACCTTGCACATATCACTGGTTTATCACTTCCTTATGTCTTCTCCAGGTTAATTCATCTGCCCCACTGTTTGTGCACAGAAACAAAAATGTGTCACAAATAAACATTCATCCTTGTAATAATCATCAACAGCAAGCACATGGGGGTTTATGTTTTTTTGTGTGCATCATTTTCAGAGGTGATGTTGGGCATAGCAACAAATATTTTTTTCTTAATGTTTGCTAGAAACAGCTACATAAATGTTAAGTTTCATCCAATTGTTTTGCATGCCCAACATCATCAGTTCGAAACATAGGACACCTTAAGACTTTTTCGCCCATTGTTAATGTTTACATTTTTTTCCACTATATTTGTTTAAGTTTTGGCCAGACCACTGACTGCCTTGAACAATGTATGACTGTATGGCTCAACACATTTATTGTATTGTGTGTGTTCTTCAAAAGGAAGCATCATACACAATATGTAAATGTAGTACTTTGTATTTGTTAGAGTTCTTCGTGTTCGAACATTAATTATGGCTCAGAGTCCAACAATTCCCTTAAACATTTTTCAACTGAGTAGTGGACGTTAAAAGCAACATATTTATACAAAAAGGTGAGCTAAAAAGTTTAGGCAACAATCTATTTATCAATACCAACATGAATATTAAGAAGTAATGCATGTTGACGTAAAGCTATAATTAGACCAATGCTAAATAATGACTAAATAGTGGCTGTCTTCATCCCCATACAGAACCACCCATCATGGCCGAGGATGCCCAGCAGGAAAGTGACCAGCAGGATACCTACACACTACACCTGCAAGCCATAGATCCTACCCAGACAACCACGCCGCAGGACATATCCCAACCACCCCAAACATCCCACAGCCCCCAATTGAGCCCAACACCACCCCAGCAACAAATGGCCCCCGAGTTTTGGAGCAGTTGGGCCACGCAACAGGCGCAACACTATGCGTGCCTGAACACCCACACCCAATACCTTGCCAGTCTGCCCCATCATCTGCCGCGACTCAGTCGGAACTCAGGCAGACTGATAGTTCAGGTTGGCAGAATTGCCAATTCAATGGAGCAGATGAGGGCAGACAACACCCAAATGCAAGCCAATCTGCAACGCATCATGGATGAACAACAGCGGCAACAACAAACCCTAATTCAACTGATTCAACACAACCAAATGATTAACGAAAACCTGTCCAGAATTATAGCAAACAACACTGCCGCTAATACCCAAATGACTGCAAGCCTAAATAACCTCAGCCAAAGCCTTAATGTGTTGGCATCACACCAAGTAAGCTCTAGCTTGGGAACAACTACACCAAGCCAGACCCCAGTTAACTCCCCAGTTAGACGCTCAAGCCAAACCCGGCCCAACGAACCAGGGCAAGCCTCTGCAGCCAGCACACACAAAAAAAAAATAATGACGCCTGCAGAAAATAGTTTGTTCCAAATAATGTTTTTTTATTTGTTACACCAAAAATGCCTGTGTTAAAGGTAATCAATTATTCACACGGAATATGTGTATTGTTTAATTTGCAACACAAACCACCTGCACATTACTGGATTGGCCCAGATGTCTATTGGTATAAATATATTGCCTGCCACTAGGTGGCCTCAGCTCAACGTGTGTGCAATCTATGGCACCCAGCACATTGGCCATGCCAGCAAGCTCAGAGAAAGCTACCCTGACTGCTTGCCACTGCGACTCCTGGGTAGGGAAGCAGAGAGAGGCATCTATGTGGGCATCCAAGACATCCAAAACCTGAGTGGACAATACCAAATTTACGGTGAGTGTCATGACCTGTAATCAATACAATACTGTGTTAGATTACATTACAGATGCACCACTTAGACATAGACGTGTATGTATGTTTTAACTCACCTGAATTAAATATTTAGAAATGGTGGCCTGTGAGATACTAATTACATCGCCAGTCACAGGCTGGAAGCTGCCAGTAGCCATAAAGTGCAACACAGCCAGGAGTTTGTGCAGGCCTGAGACAGAGCGAGAGCGTGCTGTGTCAGGGTCTAGGTTCAGTTTGACAAGGTCATACAGACGGAAAATGTTTATTCTATTTAGCCGGACCATCTGTATAACCTGGTCATCGGCCAATTTGTTCAAGTTTAAACGCCCCCTAAAAAAACAAGGCCTGCCCAGCCTATGCGGAACCTGTACAACCTGCTGACCATGTTCAGTTTCCTGGCCTTGCTTTATTGTAGCCTCATGGAGCAGTCTCAGGTATCCCCCAGCAAACAAGAAATCAGTACTACACACGGTAGCAGCCATTTCAGAGTGAGAGATGTGAAACATGTGCTTGGGTCCCTTTTAAAGGTCCAAAAAATCAGGTGTGAGTAATGTAAAATTGAAAACACATGTAAACACGCTTCTCAAAAGCAGGTCTACTTTTTTTTAGGCTTATTTTACGATTTGCATTTTTTCACGGCCGCACATGCATTTTCACGGAAGAGATTTCAAATACGAATGCTTAGTAAATGACCGAGTTCTATACCTAAACTGCCGCGTTTGACCGATGGTGTATTCATTCGTATTTTTACTATACAGCCGTAAAAAAAATACGAATGCCCTCATCACTGCCGTGATTTGAGTTTAGTAAATTCCCGAGATGACACTTTGAAGAAAAAACACCATCTCGGTCAAAACTCGGACCTTAGTAAATATACCCCAAAGTCTTCGCTTTTACTTACCAACAAAGCTATGGCTGCAACACTTCGTAGGCAAGTGGGGAGAGACCGTGCTACAGTGTCCAACTGTGCACTGTAGTAGGCTACCAGTCTGCTGGCATCACCATGTTTCTGGGTTAAGACTCCTGCCGCGCTCCCAGCACTCTCGGTACCGTACAAATCGAAAGGTTTCTCGTAATCTGGCATCCCCAATGCTGGTGCTTGTGACAAACACTCTTTTAGTCTCTCAAATGCCAGTTTGGACTCTTCTGTATGAGAGACCCGTTCTGGTTTGTTCGAAGAGACCATTTCTTGCAGTGGTAGTGCCAGAATAGAGAACCCTGGAATCCAATTTCAACAGTACCCACACATTCCTAGAAAAGTGTGATTTTGTTGCTGGGTTTGCGGCAGAGTCATGTCGCGGATGGCTTGTATTCTGTCTGTGGTTAGGTGTCTGAGTCCTTGCGTCAAGCAGTGTTCCAAGTATTTAACCTTAGTCCGGCGCAACTGAAACTTATCCTTTGAAACCTTGTGTCCTGTCTGGGAGAGATGAAACAGAAGTTGTTTAGTGTTTGCCAGGGACGACTCGAATGAGTCAGAGCATAACAACAAGTCATCAACATATTGTCTCAGCACCGACCCATTCTCAGGTTGAAAGGATTGCAAACAGTCATGTAGGGCTTGGGAGAAAATACTTGGGCTGTCAATGAAACCTTGGGGGAGTCTGGTCCAGGTGTACTGTACTCCCCTGTAGGTGAAGGCGAAAAGGTACTGACTGTCGGGGTGAAGAGGGACAGAAAAGAAAGCAGAACAGAGGTCAATGACAGTGAAGTACTTAGAGGTGGAGGGAATCTGCATGAGGATGGCCGCTGGATTGGGCACTATGTGGAATTGACTCGCGACTATCTTGTTTATCCCCCTTAGATCCTGCACTAGCCTGTAACCCCTCCCCCCACTCTTTTTCACAGGGAAGATGGGACTGTTGGCTGTGCTGGACATCCTGACTAGGATGCCTTGCTATAGCAGCCGTTCTATGACAGGGTAAACTCCTAATTCCACCTCTGGTTTCAGAGGGTACTGGGAGATTTTTGGAGCTATTCTGCCATTTTTACTTGCACTACTACTGGGGCTACATTCGTCATCAATCCAGTGTCCTGTCCATCTTTGGTCCAAAGGGAACCCGGTATTTTTGAGATCATTTCCTCTACCTGCGATGGACATGTGTCTATAACGGTGGAGTGTAACATTAGCCTTTGAGGGGTGTCTAATATATCTTGTACTTCCTGTGCATGGTTCTCAGGGATATCTAAGAACACACCCTCAGGAGTGCAATATATGACACACCGCATTTTACACAACAAATCTCTGCCAAGTAAATTAGTCGTGGCCGATGCAGCCAACAGGAAAGAATGTTTGGTATGCAAGGGCCCTATCGTAATCTCTGCAGGTCTACTCAAAGGGTACTGCTACACTTTTCCCGTTACTCCCATTGTCAAAATCGTTTTACCCGTGGTCATTAAACCTGTGGTCGAGTTTAGCACTGATCTGGCCGCCCCTGTATCTACAAGAAAAGGTTGTGGTATGCCAGCTACATTGACCATGACCTCAGGTTCATCTCCAAGGCCAGCAATCAATTTCACTGGCTGCAGACTACAGGTATGACCTGACCCCTATTGTGGTTTTGGGCCCTCCCGCAGAGCATTGGTAGCTACTATATGTGCGGGGGATAGCTGTGGACTTTCAGGGATCTGCCAGTCCCTCCTTGGTACCTCCTTGTTTCCCCTCTATGCGGCTCGTAATCTCTCCTATGTGTTCCCTGATCCCGTCTATGTGTTTGGTAACGTGGCTCGTATTCTGATCTAGGGGGTATTCATTATGTGTCCCATTATTCCTACAATCCCTGGCAAAGTGCCTTTCCTGCAAATAAAACATATTATTGACCTTTTCCAATCGTCAGGGGTCTGGGGTTTAGGTTGGTTGGACATCCCTTCAAGAGCCTTACCAACATCAACCTATCCCCTTGCGACTCCCTGTGCTTAATGATCTTCCGGTCGTGTTCGATTGCAGACTCTCTCAGTGCAGCTACCGTAATACCTCTCCAGTTTGGCAGAGACGTTTGCACTCTGGTCCTCAATGCCTCCTTTAGCCCGTCCATTAGTACAGAGACAGCTACCTCCCTGTGGTTGGCATTTTCCTTTATATCCTCTATCCCAGTGTATTTAGCCATTTCCTGTAAAGCTCTATGGAAATACTCGGATGCCGTTTCACTTTCTTTCTGTCTTATGGAGAAAATGTTATTCCACTTGACAACAGTGGGGAAATACAACCCTAGTTGTATGTTAATTTGCCTTACATTCTCCTTGCTGTATTCATCAGTGAGTGGCACTTCTGCATCTAGTTTGCAGTCTGTTATAAATTTTGTGATGTCAATATTAGAGGGTAGACTCGCTCTTAACACTATCCGCCAATCTTTGTGGGCTCATGGGCATTGCCCAATTCTTTAATAAATGTATGGCATCCGACTAGATCTTTAATGGGATCGGGGAATACTGACATAATTGACCTCAGTTCTGTTCGGGGCCATGGACAATGCATTGCATTGTTCCTGATGGGGGTTACTCCCTAATTATCAGTTTTCCCATTGGGGACTGCAATCACCCTGACAGGGTTTAACTCAACTACTTCATTTCTGTTTGTCTCTATAATACAGGGGGCTACTGTCTCTTCATAATGGACGGTCCCATACTTACCGGTGGATATGACCTCACCCGTCCCTCCACTGGGGGGCATCGTCACTGCTCTTACTGGTTGACCGTGCCCACCTCAGTGTCCTGTATGGTAGCTGCTAGGGTGAGGGCTGAGAACATGCTGGGCTCGTCGTCTTCCTCACAACCTTGGGGAGAATTTAAAACAGGATACAACTTGCAGGGATTAGGGTTAGTACAATTGTTATGCATGTTCCTATTATTTACCGATGTACCATTGGTTGTAGCTGTTTTCTCTCCATCGACATATGGCGGTGGTGGTGCGCTCGCATTCACATTCCTGTCTGGTTTGGAACTTGCTGTGCGAGCAAGCTCCCTTTGCATGTCTCCCTCTTGTTGCCATATGTTCAAACAGTCGTTATGTCTGATCCTTTGTTTCTTAGATTTGATCAGACATATTCTATTCCTTACGTTCTGCAGTACCTCTGGTTCAAAACTACCAACCCTAGAAAATGATGCCCTGTCATCAGCAGTCATACATACCCATTCATCACAAAAAGCCTCTCCATGTGGACCACACTTCCCACACATTATGAACCGAGCGGACCCTCTTGGCCTCAGCTCTCCAGCCTGAACCCTGGCTGCCGAACGTCTCTCGCTTGTGCACTTGGCTCCCATCGTGGGCCTTTTATACACGATCCCCAAATGAACAATATGAGCCGACGGTGAAAGTCCTCAGAGTTCTCTCACCAACTACTTCTCCGCTGGCCGTACCACGACTCACTCCAATAGTGACCACCGCGTACCCAGTGAGGAGCCTACCAGCTTCTGGTTTCTATCCACTGGAATTTTTGTACGATGAGAAACAACTTATCGATCACCCTTTCCAGCGAATGTCTACCTAGGAAGATTTCCTGAGAGAGTCAGCGAAAAATTCCTTTTACTATACACAAATCACGTTTGCGTATGCTTTACACAATGCGTATGATGACGCAATTTACGCAAAATAACGCAAATGGTATCATGTTGCGCCACGTATCGCACACACAAACGCACGGTCCAATCGCACAGCTTATAGATACTTGTTATCTATACGCCCTACGATCACTGGAGTCGATGTCACAAGTTGCGCTCCACAGCCGGAGCATAACACTAAAACCTTAAATCAATACTTCACAACCTATCACGCTCCTTTGCACGTTTTTAAATCACACACTACGTGCCTCAATACTGATTAATATGCAAGGTTGCGACCTTTACACGCCACCGAGCCTCTGCCAAATCAGCGTCTCCACGTGATTCCCGGTTTCCAGGGGTTCAATACGTCCACTCCTACCTTCCACTCAAACTAATACACAATGTTTTTCTGTATAGAAAAAGATCACTCCCTTTGATTGATAGCTTGTCCCAGAGGTAGTACAGTTTAAACAAACTGTTATTGTAATCTGCTTTTAAAATCGGATTGTTACTTGTTATTGTATAACTGCAAATCCTTTACCCCGCCTTAACTTGAACTGCTATCGTGTGGTTATAACTTGCGCTCTCTTCTTCACGTAACCGTGTGTATCCACGCAACCGCGCGTTCACATGCTACGTGCGCATTCCCGTACGTTTACCACACACAACGTGCCACGTGTTCACCATGCGTTCGCGCCTAAGTATACCACACTTATCACGATAAATGTGATCAACAAAATGCTACTGCCCACTTACACAATACACAGTTGTTCCTCACACTCGCCGGAAGTCGCCCACAAAGGTAATCCTCCTTTGAGTGTTTACCTAAACTTTTAGGCCGGAACTGTGTTTCATGTTATTTAAAACTACTCCCTTAACAAACTATATCGAAATATTATAACAAATAAACAAATCCGACTTTATACAGATCTATAATGACTATTACAACCTATGGCAACAATGTGAGAACGTAAGAAAACTATCGGTATGCTTTGTGCGTGCTTTCGCGCCAAAAATTATACACACACCAAATAATAAACAACTTTTTTCCTGTTTGTCCCTCGGTTCGCACCAGCACCTATAAAGGCCCATACACACTTGATGATGCACACCTCGTTAACGACTTCCCTTGAACAGCTGAGCAAACGACATGAGCATACACACTACCAACGACCAAAGACCAAAGACCATTCATCGTTGAAGCATCCAAGCTGAACAGTTTATTAAAATAATGAGATGGGAACAGGGCTGGTGAACAATGGCTTGGTCGTTGGTCGTTCACACCATACACATTCAGCGACGTCTCTGGTCGGTAACGACCATAGTGGAAATTGAGCATACATGCTCCACAGATAAGCGAGGGTCGTTAACGTCCCGCGGGGCCGCGCATCGGTGGTCGTCGGATGCATACACACTTGACGATATAATGAGCGACGTCGTTGATGAAGGCTGAAATGAACGACGTCGCTCATTTTATCGTCAAGTGTGTATGGGCCTTAAGACTATACAGAACAGACGTGGTCTAACAACACAAGATAGTTTTAAACACAATACAAAATTACTTAAGATGCGTCTCCACCCTTTGTTGCTAGACCAAAGTCTGTTATGCTCTTCAAGTCCGTAAGTATGTGGTGAACCGGTCGAGCTCCCAACTGTTAAGTTCGTTTAACTTTCAGGAAAAAGCAGTACCTTATTACACAAGGGTTCGGGCCGCTGCATCCACTAAATGTATGCAATAAACCTCTATGGAATGTATGCACGTTGCGTAGGCACACCGTCACGCTGTGAACACAATGCAGCTACACGTGTGGGTGAATACACTTTAAACCCTTAACAGGAATGGAATGCGACACCAATTGTATATGTTATGTTGTGGTCCAACGCAGCAACAAATATTTTCTAAAAGGGGATACACACAGAAATACAACAAAAATACAAGAGAAGAGCTACAACCAAGAGTACATACGTTTGTTCGCCTGCGCCACCTGGATCCGGTCCTCAGTCAGTCTAGCAAGATGACCTTCAGAGAATTAGACTGGGACTGGCCAGGAACGCCCTGCTTTTATACAATAGTCCAAAACATAATACAAAGGAAACTGTAAGCTCTTCTTTCATAGGTCAAAGGGCTGGTCATTTACAGTACATGAGGGGTCATAGGTTGATTTGAATAGGTGGGCGCTGCTTGGTCCAGGTGTACTTGCAGATGTCCTCCACTGGGTTCCCGACGAATATCAGGAGTACAGTAATTACAGTATGATATGAATATTGTATTCCTGCGCATATCTATGCACATGAGCATGCTATAATCTGCAAACTGCGATCGGAATGTAGCCCCTTAAATACTGTACATCTGGATACCAAACACTATGTCCTAACCTACTTCTGTCCCCTCACATCCTGTAAAGCTGGATATCACTATTGTTCTATTTCTGAAGTAAATGTAACTTGCTGGTGTGGTGTGTGTAGACTATGTGTAAATTATACTCTATGTGGATAAAATATCAGATATGTCTTTGTGGCTTTTCTATGCGAATGCGTAAGCTACCGTATTTACTCATACCATGCGCTAATACCCAGGGCTTCATGAGCCAATGTACGCAGCGTGCGGGTATGCACACGCACGACAGAACAAGCACATGCACGGAGGCCACTCTGTGTGGTGTTTGCACATATTGGATGTGGGTATAATATTTTCGACTTCGACATGAGCAAAGATATTAAGCAGAAATATAAGAGGCATTATTGCATTCATTGTAGCACTGTTCCCACTTACTGTACTGGTAGCGTCCTCAAAGGCCATTACCTAGAACATAAGTTGACTCCATCCATTAACCTGCAATGCTCTGTGATGTAGTCATCGTGGTTTTTTGTTGTTTAAGTAGCTATATAAGCATATTTAAAGGGTTTTTCCATCTGGTGGGGACTTTCATATTCCACTAGTTTAAAGGGAAATCCATTTAAGCCTTATACATATGTAACATATTCAGGGCTATGTAGCATCATTGTAAGTAAATAACAGGTTTTGTTTGCCAGTAACAAAATGTTTTATGTAACTTGTCTACTCATTTACAATTGAGTATTTTTAAGGTAACACTACGAGGACATGAGAATAGCATGGAGTAGAGATAAACTTGACACAGTACATTTCCTGGCTTGCTATGCCCTAGAGCTTAACCAGTGATTTTTCACATTTTCTGAAGCTGTATATACAGGTAAAGCTCAGATTTTCCTAGTTATGTGTTGTTGTTGTTGTTATTATTATTATCCTTTATATGGCGCCACAAGGGATCCGCAGCGCCCATTACACAGTACATAATCAGATGCGCAAACAAGAAAACAGCACTTACAGTTCAAGACAATATAAGACAGGTATAGAAAACCTGGGGTTAGATGCCGTCAAAGGGAGTAAGGAGTATAAGATTGCTTAAGTAAGAAAAGGAAAGGCACATAAGGAAAGAAGTCCCTGCTCTTGCAAGCTTACAATCTAAAAGGTGAGGTGCTAACAGACCGGGGTGACACAGAAGGGGTAGACAGTGAGCATAGACAAAAGGGTTAGGAGGAGAGTTGGCTGGGTTTGGTGAAGAAGTGGGTCTTGAGAGCCTGTTTGAAGTTTTGTAGAGAGGTGGAGAGTCAGAGTTGGAGAGGTAGAGCATTCTAGAGATAGGGAGCAGCACGTGCAAAATCTTGTAGGTGGGAGTGGGAGGAGGTATTCAGTTGGCAGGAGAGAAAGCGTGCATTAGCAGAGCGAAGAGGACAGGTGGGAATGTAAAGAGAGATAAGGTCAGAGATGTAAGTGGGAGAAGAGTGGGTGAGGGCTTTGTCGGTGAGTGTGAGAAGCTTGAATTGGATTCTGAATGGGAAGGGTAGCCAGTGAAGGTCCTGCAAGAGAGGGGATGTGGATGTAGTACGTTTGGTGAGGAAGATGAGCAGCATTGAGGATAGATTGAAGTGGAGAGAGGCATTCTTGAGGGAGGCCAGATCGGAGGAGATTGCAGTAGTCCAATCTGGAGATGACCAGTGAGTGGATGAGGGTCTTAGTAGCATCCTGGATGAGAAAGGGTCTGATCCTGGAGATGTTTTTGAGATGGAAATGGCAGGTTTGTGAGAGGTACTGAATGTGTGGTTTGAAGGAGAGGGAGGAGTCAAGGATTACTCCAAGACATCGCACTTGGGGGCTAGAGGCTGATGATGATGAGTAGGTGGCTAATGGGTAATTACTGTCAGAGGATCACCACCACCATGACTAACACTCCATGGGCAATATTTACTAATATTCGTGTTTGAGTCGGTTTGTGTAGTGTTTAAACTCATTTTGTATCGGGTGCATTTTCATGCAACTTTTTGAATCCATATACACAAAGTTACGAAGCAGTCGACTTTATGGTTGTCGTTTTTTCCGATGTCGATGCCAGTCATTTTCTTTTGGCATATTTACGGCCGCCATTGTCGTTTGCGTACGTGTTTTTGTTGTATTTGCTGTTTTTTTTCCTAAGTTAAACGCAGCAGGTTTTTTTTTTTCCCGCGGCCGCATTTTCACTTTCAGTTTCGATTTTCATCCCCGTTCGTGATTGGTTGTGTTTCAGATGGTAGGAGTGTCTGTGCGCAACCATATAAATACGCCCCAAACCGTCCGCACCTCGTGGGTTTAGTTAGTGGTGAGGAGGAGGGAGGTTGTGCTGTGGAGGTAGGTGAATTTGTGGTTTGGTGAGGAGTGTTGGTAGCGATTTCTGAGTGTGGTTATTGTGTTTGAAAGTCGTCTTGTCATTCTTGTTGTCTTGTATTTTGTGGTTTTGTCTCATTTTTAGTCCAAGTTATTTTTCTTTATAGTCCCTTGTCAGTGTGTGTGTGTGTGTGTGTGTGTGTGTGTGTGTGTGTGGGGGGGGGGGGGGGGGGGGTGAGTTGTGTAGTGGTAGTGGAGGAGTGTGTTGTTTGTTTTTGTTTTTTTCTGTGTTAACTGTTTAGACACACAATCTTGTGTGATTCAGAGGTGGGTGAGGTGGAGGGTGTGAGTGAGGGGGAGGAGGTCGGTCAGGTGGAGGAGGTGAGTGTTAGTGAGGTGGAGGAGGTGGGTGAGGTTGCTGCAGCAGTCTCAAGTGATAGTGACAGTCAGAGTGCTCCGCAGCCACGCATCACTACTAAGACTGGGCGGAATGTAAAGTTTAGTTTTGCTGAAAATGTGGCATTGGTGCGTGAGCTGATGAAGTATCAGAGGCAGCTATTTGGCCCTGAGTCCGCCAAGGTACCAACATGGAGGAAGACGGTGTTGTGGGCGAAAGTAGTTGCTGCTGTCAATAGTGAGGGGGTGGTCAAGCGGACGGAGGACACGTGCCGCAAACAGTACTATGACATAAAGCGACGTGTCAAGTCCAAAATGGCCAAGGATGCCAAGGAGGCTCGGAAAACCGGTGGTGGGAAGCCCTATATTGCAAGATATCTGGAGTATGAGGAGCCCATGTGGAGTGTAATAACAGATGGATGTCATAGACACCCAAATCCCAGGCGCAAATACTAAATTGAATTATTCACTTAAATTGGGTGAACACCAGCTGCACAGACTAGGCCTTGCAAGGGCCTGAAATTATACTGAAATACAAAAGTCTTGAGTTACATTTTTTATTCGTTTTAACAAATGTATCTATTTAAGTGTAATGTGAATTGATTACAGTAAAAGAATATAATTTAACAAGTCTCTTGGTTATTAAGTAAGGGCAAACACTCACCTGATATCACTCTATTGGGAGTCACTAAGCGCACAGACACACCCCCTTCTTTTTTTTTGTTTTTTTTTTTTTTTGTATTTCATGTGGAGTGTAATACCTCCTGAAGTTGTCTCTACAACCCATGTCCGGGATTCAGATCGGCCCAGGAAGAATGGTGAGCATGTGTATTTGCATTTACATTCTATGTTTGTTTTGTTGTTGTTGTTTTTTTAAATGTGTGTCATGTGACGTTGCATATTACTCCCATCTTCAAGTGTGTGTCAGCCAATACATTGTTTTGGTTAATGTTTTATACAAAAGCCAATGTAACATCTTACTTTATTGTATGTCATGTGTTTTTCTGAAAGATATTTTGCATGTGTAGTTTGGACTTGGTGTGTCTCTGAATTGTCCTGCAATGATGTTTTCCTTTTGGGCGTTTTTTAAATAAAAATTGTGACTATGTTTTATATTTATGTGATCCATGTGCAATGTTTAAAAAACAGTGGTTGTCATGTTAGAGGCTGGAGTAGTGGAAAGTGGTTTGGAATCCACTTACATGTGTAATGTCATTATTAGATAATGTTAAATTTTTAATCAAAATAACACTATTTCTTTGATCATTTTTTGCTTGTATTTGTACCGTGACAGTGACACCTCACTGCAGTGTAATTTTTAAAAAATTGCTACATTTTGTTTTGGCTCATATAGTGGTAATGTGTCTTTGGAGTGCCACATCACAGAGCAATTTATATATTGCATCTGTAATATTTTTCCTTTCAATACAAAATGAAAATGTGTGTGTTTTTTTTTTTACTTGTGGCCTATGTCAGTGTCCTGTACATGTTTTCCTGTGTTGTTTTTGCCACAGTGCATATGTCTATTGGACAATGTTTATTGTTTTATGTTTTCTTTTGTTTTTCTGGTCCTTATGTTTTTAAAAAAAACAAACCAAGCATTTCTAAAAGAATAAATGTTTATAAGCATAATGGGTGGATGTATACACAATAGCATGAATTTTTTTTTTTATACAGTGTTAGAAAAAAGCAGTACTACTCGTCGGCCAGTAACTCCTATCACATCTGATGATGATGACGCTGCGGAAGCAGGTAAAGTGTCCATTGTAGTATAGGGTATGCTTGTAAAGGAATGGCCATAACAAAATTGCACTTTCATTAAAAGGTCCATCAAAAGAAGTATGGAGCAGCAGAAGTGGCACTTCTGTAAGACATCACCACTAAAAACCTGTGGCCGAAAAAAAAGCAAGGTCGTATGTCCCGGCCCAAACACAGCAAGCTACCCCGCCACGAAGATTATCGTCCGTATGTTCTGTCCCCCCACTCCAAATTTTGGACACACCTACAAGACGTCATCCACACTCCCCTCATCTTGATTGTGAGTATCAAACTGAAATAAATGTGAAAAATTTCAGAACGTAATAAAAATATTTCATAACCGCATTAAAACAAAACACATCAAAAACTTAAATACTTACCACAGTAAGTAAAAGCTAAAATGGAATCCAAGCTAAATGGCCTTGTCCACATCCAGTAAAGATATGTATGTTCACTTGAGCCATACAGTATGACATTGTGTGTAAGATGCTGCAACAAAAAAGCATATTTTTTTTATTGTAAAAAGTAAGGTTATTTTTCCAAATTTCACATGTGTGTTTGAGGTAACATTGCAAAATACATATAAAAACATTACTATGTTTGTTTGATCAAAGCTATAAGGTAACACATTATGTATTCCAATGTGTTTTTATGGTGGAGTATGTGTGTGCTACAATAAAACTAAAGTGTTTGCTTTCACAATTAAGTAACCAGACACATTTGCCACAAACAGGCATATGTATGTATTTAAGCTATGAGCGATGATGTGGCTAGGCAGAATAGTTGAAAGCAACAGTGAATGACATGTGTTCCATGTGTAGTGATTTGTTTACATTTCTCAAACATATGGATAGCTAACGGAGATTTCTTTAACATTTCAGCTTCTAGTCCTGGGAACAGCATCCCTCCGCAACAACAGCAACACAGTGACATGGAGGAGACAAACATCTTAGAAATGCAGCCATTAAGGCAGGGAATGAGCCCCCCAGCACCTGTGAGTACACCACCACAGCAAAGCACACCACCACAACACAGCCCAACAACCCCAGGAACACAAGGCCCTGATCAGGTGTTTTGGTCCATTTGGGCTAGACAGCAGGCCACTAATGAAGATTGCCTGCGTAGGCAGACACAAATGTTTGCAAGCCTACCATCTCACCTCAGAAGAATATCAAGAAATCTGAGTAGATAAAATGAACAAACAACCAGAATAGGCAATACCATGGAACTCATGCGTACAGACATTACACAGGTCATGGGCAACTTACAGCGCATAATGGAAGAACAGCACAGACTAATGGAAGAACAGCACAGACTAATGGAAGAACAGCAGACAAAAGCAAAGTTATATGAACATTTTTCAAAACAATCAAAAGATTAATGAAAGTTTATTTAGAATAGTAGACAATCAAAATGCTGCTACATTTGAACTCAATGCCACCCTCACTAACCTGAATTAAACACTCAGATGCATGCACCAACAGCAAACAAGCAGCCGTTCTGGTACGACTACTCCAAATATCATGCCAGTCTCATCACCACCAAGACGCTCCACCAGAGCACGACAATATGACAGTGCTAAAGGCAAAGGGCAGGACAAGCAGCCAACAAAAAAAAAATTGAAAAAAATACAAGTTAGACATTTGTGATAAGTAACTCAAAATAGTTAGTAAGTGTCTGTTTGGCAAAAAATATATCACACTTAGCTCCTTGACAATTTGTACAACATCATTAATTATAAGTGGTACAAACAACAACATAAAATTTGTACGCACATTTATTCTTTACCATTTTTTTTGGTATTGGAGGAGGGAAATGTTGATGGAGCCGCACATACATGTTAGCAGGAAGTAAACTGACCACTTGTTTTTTTTCTAATCATTACTCTTTCTAGATTCCAATCATTCTCTTTTCCTGCAGACACAATAATTGGCAGCCAGGCAGAATGTCTTTAGCAGGAAGTAAACTGACCACTTGATTTTTTTCTAATCATTACTCTTTCTAGATTCCAATCATTCTCTTTTCCTGCAGACAATCCAAATTACAATGTTATTGATACATATTTTACCTTTCTTCTCTATACAACATTACAAGTAGAACACAATTGAGTTGCGTAAAAAGCTTTTAATATGTTGGCTTTGAATTTTTTATAAAACATTGACAAAATGAATGTCAGTATTGTTGGGACATGTTTGTGTGTGTTAAAATTTGTAAGAATGTTATTACACATGATGCTGAAACAAACAAATATGTACTTTTTAACCAAAAATCAAAGAATGTGTATAATAATGTATATATGTGGCAAACTGTGTATTTACTTACACATCATCAAGTTTACTGCATCAAACATTAGGAAATAAATTATTCCTGATTACAGTAAGTTTGTGTGTCTTAAATATGATGGTGCATCACACATAGGGACACATGTATTCCTCAAGGCTAACATATTATATGTTGAGGAGTGTTTTTTGGGAGCACAGGTTCTCAAACTCGGCCCTCAGGAACCCACACAGTGCATGTTTTGCAGGTCTCCTCACAGAATCACAAGTGACATAATTAGCTCCACCTGTGAACCTTTTAACATGTCTGTGAGTAATTCATACACCTGTGCTTCTACTGGGTTACGTGAAAAACATGCACCGTGTGTGGTCCTGAGTGCCGAGTTTGTGAACCTGTGCATTAGAACGTTACACACAATGATAAAGTGAAATACTAAATGGATTATGTTGGCTTGTAAGAAATTAGCACTGCAAGTTTACGATCACTTATCCAGACTTAATGCATGCCACTCATAATCTGTTGTTTTGAGTTTAAAAATACACACAATACACATGCGACATTTGTTTTTCATAAAGCGAGGGTATGTTTGTATGTGTCAAGGAGACAGACACATTCTGAGTAATGGTTTTGGCAATAAAAATGGCAAAACATCTATTTATGATTACACAACAAATTAAATAAGCAAACCAAACTTACCTTAGAAATAGCGAGTGATGATCTCTTGCCTAACCTGCCTCCTACATCTGCACTCCAAGTATCACCAGATGTCTCTAATTCCTCTGCTTGCTGGCTGCTTTCTTCCTCCTCCTCCTCCTCCTCAACATGTGGCAGATGTTGTTGCAAACACATGTTATGAAGAAAGCAGCAGCAGAACACAATTTGAGTCACCTTGGAGGGACTATACAACAAAAGGCCACCAGACTTATCCAGACACCGAAACCTAGATTTCAGCACACCAAAACATCTTTCTATCACATTCCGCGTGGACTTATGTGCATGATTGTAATTGTGTTCAGCAGGGTATCAGGTCGGGACAATGGAGTTAGAAGCCAAGAGAAACAGCCATATCCTCCATCACCTAATAGACAGATATAGTAACGTGATTCATGTTAAGATACAGCAACACATAAGTAACACACTGTGGGGCAGATGTATTAACCTGTAGAAGGCATAAGGAAGTGAAAAACCAGTGATATGTGCAAGGTAATAAAGGCAGCAGACAATCTGTTCCTAAATGTTCATTTACATATTGGAGCTGATTGGCTGGTGCCTTTATCACCTTGCACAGATCACTGGTTTTTCACTTCCTTATGCCTTCTACAGGTTAATACATCTGCACCTGTATTTGGACAAAGTATACGCAGGCCTACACATATCAAATTACATACCCAGCAGCCATCCGTCTGGCATTTGTCCGTCCTCAAACTTATCAAAGAGGGATGACTGACTGAGGATGAAGGAGTCATGGCAGCCCCCAGGGTAACCAGCAACAACACTCATTATTTTGATATTTGCATCACAAACCACCTGCACATTTGTGGAGTGTTCGAAATGGCGATTCGTATATATGTGCTGTCTGCCCCTAGGTGGTCTCAGCTGAATGTGTGTGCAATCTATGGCTCCAAGCACATTGGGCATGCCAGCCAGCTCATAGAAATCTACCCTGACGGCATGCCACTGAGACTCCTGGGTAGGGAAGCAGATTGAGGCCTCGATGTGGGGCTGCAAAACAGCCAATACCTGTGTGTATATTTTAAAGAACAATAAACATGAGATTTTAGGACAGAACTGGCCACCGAGAAATTAAAACAAACACAAAACAGAAGAGGTAGTTAGGTATACATCACCTGTGTTAAGATTCTGGAAAATGAGGGCTGTGAGATTCCTATGACATCCCCAGACACAGCCTGAAAGCTGCCAGTAGCCATAAAGTGCAACACAGCCAGGAGTTTGTGCAGGCCTGAGACAGAGCGAGAGCGTGCTGTCTCAGGGTCTAGGCCCAGTTTGACAAGGTCATACAGACGAAAAATGTTGTTACGATTTAGACGGAACATCTGTATGACCTTATCATCGGACAATGCGTTCAAGTTTAAACGCCCCCTAAAAAAATGAGGCCTGCGCAGCCTCCGCGGAACCTGTACAACCTGCTGACCATATTCAGTTTCTTTGCCCTGGGTACTTACAGGCTGATGTCTGAGTCTGAGGAATCCCACAGCACACAAAAGATCACTGGCCCACAGTCCTGCTGCCATTTCTGAGTGTAGGTGTATTGAAATGGGCCTAACATCCTTTTATAGGCATCCTAATTCAGGTGTGAGTGATTTTTGAGTTGCAACACATGTAAACACGATTGAAAAAAGCAGGTCTATTTTTTTGCCGCTTTTTTAACCGATTCGCAAAAAAAATACGACCGCAATTGAGCACTCAGAAACTAACACCCAAATACGAATGAATAGTGAATTCCAGTATTGTATGAAATAACAGCCGCGTTTGACCGATGGTCTATTCATTCGTATTTCTGAACGTTGTCATTCAAACCATTACGAATAGTCCAAACACTGCCGAGATTGGTGCTTAGTGAATTCCCGGATTGGGACTTAGAAAAAAAAACACAAAACGGACAAACTCGAATTCTTAGTAAATATTGGCCCATGTGTTTGCAGTTAAAGGGGTTGGTTATAAACAGTTTCTGGACAATAACATTTTTTTTTTTTTACAAATCTGTGGAATCATTGTATTAAAAAAACGCACTTACTGGGCCATCTAGTATCAGCATTATCCTTCAGCTATTGGATTCCATAAAGAGCATTTGTTTCTAGGCTAACATTTTGGTTAATTCTCCAGTTCAGCAAATACTGCGATGTAAGGCGATAAAATGATTTGAATCAGGAAATGCAGTCACGTGATATTAGCAAGTGAAATTGGGCATGCTGGTCACACTTGAATTAATGGATGAGGGTATTATCATAGAGAAGGAAGAACTCACAGTTGTACCACCATCATCATGTCTATTCATGAACAATGTTATATTCATGCGATTATTTTGACTTTGTTGTAGTGATATTTGATTTTCTCTGGAAAATTATTTATTCTTTTTCAAAAAGGATTTTATGATAAGTTTAATCACGGGCTTGCTGTGCATAAATGTTACGCTTTTATCCCTACTAACCTTGGCCACAGAGGTGATACTTTGGCTTGGAAATGTAAAAAAAATCAGACACTACAGTGATGGGAGTGAAGAGTAGTCTTGAAGCAACCATTGTGCTAAAAAATCCAAATATAAAAAAGAAAACTTCTTCTATAGAGATGTTTACTACATTCCACAGCAGATTTCCATGCTTCAGGGACATAGAGGGAGATGCATTTAACGTTTGAAAGAGATAAAGTACCAGCCAATCAGCTCATGTCATTTTTCAAACACAGCCTGTGAAATGGCAGTTAAAAGCTGATTGGCTATTACTTTATCTCTCTCTCTCTCTAGAGAGAGAGATTTAATACATCTCACCAAAGGTTTGGCCTCGAGCGCTCTCAGTCCTACCCCACCTTCACCACATAGCACGATGAATTGACCATTTGTCAAGTAAAGACCATTTATAGACTATAAGTAGAGATGTGCGGGTTCAGATTTACCTGGATCTCAAAACGGCATCTTATTGACTCTCATATGTCACATGTTTTGGATAGCCAATTAGAAAAACCCGGATAAGTCTGAACTCATGTTAATATTCGCGTTAAGAACTGCGTAAATGCAAACACTCATATCTCTAGTATTAAGATATGAGTCTAGTGAAGCAGCACAATTTCTGCGATATCGGCTGTAGATTTAAAGCAGAAATAATAAAAAAAATGCCAAAACCAGGTTGCTTTTGCCTTTGAAATTATTGCTGCCTTAAATCAGTAGCCAAAAACAAACTTACAACCTATAGTCTTACATATGCCCCCAAATCTTATGTGACTTTGCAAATCCAGTACAGAGAGGAATTCCAAGAAATGCCTAGTATGCAAAAGTATACAAAGATTGTATTGCCAGAATTTTGTATATCTGAAATGGTGGTTTCTGCCATAAATAGCATGAACTTTTGACAAAACTTTGATCAGTTTCTCTCCTTTTCCTGTTCTTAGTCCCCTCATGCTGCCAGTCACCACAACAGGAATCCCTGGCCCCCTAAACCTAACCCTTCCTCACTGCAGCCTGTCCATAACACCCCCCCCCCTGCAGCCTAATCCTCAGCGGTGGTACCTAAACCTAACCCCCCCTTCCTGTAGCCTAACCCTCCCGGGGGTTGCCTAACCCTAATCCCCCACCCTCCCCAAAGCCGTAACCTAACCCTCTGGGCCGCAGCATTACCCTTCCCCTGCAGCCTAATACACACACACACCCTTCCCAGCGGTTTACCTTTCCGGCGGCCAGTGGATCATCGTATGACATCTTGGCTGCCAGGTCTCCGGCGACAGGATGGTGAACCTACTACTACGGATGCCGGTGTAGGTATTCTGACTGTCAGGATCCCAACAGCCGGGATCCTGACTGGATCCCATTACCATATACGGCCCTACTGTGTACTGTGTCAGTCTGTGTTCAGGGGGGATGGTATCGGGATCCCAGCGCTAGGGATTCCGGTGGTTAAAATACTGGTAGTGGCATCCGGAAGTGCAGAATCCCGACACCTGGTAGGTGAGCATTCTAAATCCCTCCACCCAGAGGAGGAAGGAGGTTAGCTGGTAAGCACATACTGTATTTGAGAAATCTTATAATTATTTTCTAGTACATGTTTTTGTATGTGTGTATCTCCCCGTCCACATTTAGGCCTGCCTCCACAATTATCCCGGATAGGTTTTCCATCTCCATACACCACTGCACACAAACCCTTCATTCTCTCATAATGTGGGCTCTACCTGGCATAATGTGGGATCTTCTTAGTATAATGTGGGATCTACCTCGTATAACATGTATCAGGGGTGATACCTGGCATAATTTGTATCGGGGGCTCTACCTGGCATAATGTGTATCAGGGAATCTACCTGGCATAATTAGTGGCTCTACCTGGCATAATGTGGGTTCTTCATGGCATAATGTGTATCAGGGGTTTTACCTGGCATAATGTGTATTAGGGGCTCTACCTGGCATAATGTGTATCAGGGACTCTACGTGGCATAATGTGGGATCTACCTGACATAATTTGGGCTCTTCCTGGCATAATGTGTATCAGGGGCTCTACTTGGCATAATGGGGCTCTACCTGGCATAATGTGTATCAGGAGCTCTACTGTAGTGTAATGTGAGTTATGGACACTACTGTGCCATGCAATATGAATTGGTGTTATTATGTGGTCATGTCCCTTCCCCATAAAGCCACACCCCTATATTTTGGAGCACACTGTCCCTATTTTAAGTATGGTGGGAGAGGGGGCACTAATTCTTTTTCTTGCACAGAGCACCAAAATGTCTAGTTACGGCACTGATCGCAGCAGTACTTATACTACCACAATACCTTTCATTTTATGGCTATTTCAGGATGGCATCAACAGATGAATCTATATTATGCTTTATTCTTTGGATATATTTTTTAAATGAATACAAGTGTTTACATTTCTGTTAATTCTTTTAATTCTTCCCATGCTGAACAGATGGACTGAGAGGAGAATAGAAGACGTACAAAAAAGAATGGTGGAGAGGTAAACTGGCATGGAAAGGGAGAAATAATAGACATACAAAGGTTAGATACTGAGATATGTATGAATACACACATAAGTGTGTGTATGTTGGGGGAGGGGGGGCAGAGGCTCAAATGGTGGAGGGGAGAAAGAGTTAGAGAGTTTAACCTAATAAACAAACCTACTGTAGCACTATTGACTGCAGTGAAGAAGGGTATCTGTAATATTCCTTTCACACCAAACTTATAACTTAGGGTTATTGCTGGGGCAACCTAGTCCAGGCTTGGTGTCAAAGGGTCTACCCGGGTTTTTGGTGTGAAAGGGGTATCAGTCTGCTCTCTCCTATTCTACTGAATTTGCCTCTTTAAGCTGAATGTATACACTTGCTCATTGTTACAGTGTAACAGTTTTTATGCTCGAGCCAGATCGCGATTCAAGCATAGTGGAGGTATCCAGGCAGTCAGAAACCCCCCTGAGTGAGCCACTGGATCGATCACTATCTTCAAGAAGATCGCCACACTCCTTTCCTGCTGCTGTGAATATTCTGATCATCTCATTAGTTACCAGTGCCCATCCAAAAGACATGTCAGAAGAGTTGGAGTTGAGATTGACTATGATAATAGGTTCAGACCCTTGTAAAATTCACCCAAAATTTTGATATATTTGTTTGCACTACAAACTACAAGTCTTGAGTTTTTCTTTATATTTATGCATTATTGTTATTATATTTTATTTATAAAGTGAATAAGCGAGCTTACCATATAAGAGGTGTGGGATACATACGGCAGTAGAACAATTGCACTGTAGCTTCTGCTGATGATCACAGTAGCTGTGCTAGACCCTGGATCTGGGCAACTCATAACCTCAAACTATGGGGGTAATTCTGAGTTGATCGCAGCAGGAACTTTGGGGGTAATTCCAAGTTGATCGCAGCAGGAAATTTTTTAGCAGTTGGGCAAAACCATGGCTCTACCATTTGGGCAAAACCATAGCAGAGGAGGCAGATATAACATTTGCAGAGAGAGTTAGATTTGGATGGATTATTTTGTTTCT